>NC_134412.1:47695932-48295932 GCF_038048845.1 Mixophyes fleayi | reverse complement strand
ACCATGGTAAAGTAATAAACTTTACTTTCTTTTAGCGCAGTGAAAATGTAAACATTTAACGCTATGGCAAAAGAAATACCATGTATATCAGATCCATCTGTCCTTTTCCTGTTCCTATGCCTCCATAAAGCCGAATATACCCCCGTGCGACAAAATATATCTCCATATTGCGTCACATGCCACTAGTAAATTTACTGATTATGGCCGCATATGCCACCACATAACTAATATGTCTCATATAACTTCAAATGCAGCCAGGTAGCCTATAAGTCCTTATTGTTTCATGAGGTCTCATATAGTATATGAGACTTTACTATATTATATAGTCACATATTGGTCAATATTCTTATAGGTGGGCATTTGAAAGTCTCATACCATTATCATGTCACCCCTATGGCCAGTGTGCTCACCTCAGTTAACTATGCAGATGCAGTTCTCAGGAGACCTCCCAAATCAAAGCCTCACCCTTGGGAGCACCCGTGACAGCATCTGCTCCTCTACTTTAGCCATCTATCCCACCTTAAAAAACTAATACCATCTTAAGATGGTCTTAGCTTACCCTTTTAATTGAACTGGAAGGCAGAGAAGCCTCTCTGAATTCAGCAACGGGGTCCCTTGGTAATGTGCATGCGTGACATTAGCCGCAGTGGCTACTGGGGACACATACTAACGGCAGGACATTTTGTATCATTGCTGTATGCGGTTATTCTCATTGCCGCCCACTCGCTACTAATGATAAATAGACTCCATGGTCCTAAACTAGTACTGTGAGACTTCACAGCTTTGTATGTTTTCAAATTTACATAACTGATTTGGTAACTAGAGTTAAAATGTATCACAGTCTGCTAAATAACTCTGAGTTTAAGTGTATTATTCAACTCTGTTACATCTGTAAAACCTTCTCATGTGTGTAATTGGCCATTCCTCAGACAAGCTCTGACTCTGCTCTTTGTGATTTCTCATCTAGTCTTCTTTAGCTATAACATGTACTTAACATGGTTCAGCCTTGTTTTCCACAGGGAGGTTAAGTTATAGTTAGGTCAATGTGATAGAAGCCCCAGCTATGTCTTAGTAATGTCTCTCCGTAAGGCGCTTGAAGACTAAATGGCACAGCTGCTGAAAGTGAATGCACAAGTGGGCAACTTTCATTCTATTTCAGAACCATCTTACTGTTCAAGTGTATGACCTGGCTGTATGGATGAATGATCATTATATAAATATAAATCCAATTGCTAAGGTCTAAAACAACCTAACAGACTTTTCTTGATTTTTTTGTATTTTAGTGGTGTAATAACAGAGTTTATTGTGATTCTATAAAGATGTAACAAATAATCGTGCATTATAGTATCTTATATGCAGGGCCGGTGCTAGGGTCCACGGCGCCCTAGGCATTTTTTAAAAAGCGGCGACCCCCCCCCCCCCGCAAAAATCGCCGCCCCCCCCCCCCCGCAAAAATCGCCGCCCTCCTCCCTCCTCTCCTTACCTTGTCTCACCACCGCCGCCTCTCTGCTCCGTCTCCTCCCCTCCACTCACTGACACTAGTAAGTGGAGGGGAGGAGACGGAGCAGAGAGGCAGCGGTGGTGACAAAATAGCCTCTTCCCCCCCTCCCCGTCCATCTGAATGCTGTGCGGCGGCCGTGACAGGTATGGTCAGCGGTCGCCGCACAGTTTTAAAGTATTTCAGAATTCTGTGGCGCCCTCCAGGCGCCCTCCAGAGCCTGGCGCCCTAGGCAAGTGCCTAACCTTGTCTAATGGGAGCGCCGGGCCTGCATATATGTAATAGTGGCCATTAGCTTAGCTATAGTGATTAATAAAATCTTACTTTTTACCTACCTTTTACATGCAAAATTGTTGGAGAGTGTATGAAAGAATGATAATATATGTCAGTAACCAGTGAGTAATATCCTATTAGGCTGGCAGCACCCATAGACTGAAAAACGTGCTTAGTTGACTGGAAACTATTTGCATTATCATACTGTTTGCTGCTTGCTCATAAGGTCAGGTCTTTGTCACAGATATTATGGATGACTTGCAGCAATAGCTTAGTTACTGTATTAGCTATTTTAAAACCATTTTATGTCCAATCACTGTGGCAAATGCCTGCTTTCTTCTCAACTATGAAGTGGTCAAAATATCACTGGCATTATGAATCATATGTCCACAAGTCAGAGGATGCAACATATTAAAATAAGGAAATAAATAAATAATATTTTTTGTGACAATTATTACACTAATGAATAGTAACTTTTTATGTGTTATTTAACAAGAAACGAAAACATACACACAGACATCAAGATTTATGCAAAAGCCCTTGCTGACCGCCTTAATACTGAATTGCCTCTTCTGGTCCACAAAGACCAAATGGGCTTCATACCAGCCCGTCAGGTGCGTGATAATACCAGATGAACCATTAGCCTCATTCATTGCATCAATTCTGCTAAGACCCCAGCTGTAGTGTTTTCTCTGGACGCAGAGGAAGCATTTGACCAAATTGGCTATATGCTAGAGACGCTTAGGTAATTTAGTTTTGATGGCAATTATCTTCAGGGCACTCAGGCGTACATATATATTCTCAAATCCCTCTGCCAGGGTTTTGGTGTTCTCCTCCCCGATCTCGGTCACTGACGGCACTCGTGCCATTTTCCCCCCTGAATTTTGCCCTTGTGATCGAGCCCCTGGCGGCCAAAATTCGCTTTTCCCCAGATATTAAGAGGGTCATGGTTGGCTCAGAGAAGTACAAGCTTAGCTTATTTGCAGATGACATCTTTCTAATGTTAACATTTCCTCGCACCTCTCTCCCAAACCTTTTGCCACCCTTGCAGCTTATGGATCCATTTCTGGTTATAATATAATCCTCTATACAACTGAATCCCTTGCTATCCACGTGCCAAACCCAACCCTTCTCGTGGTGACAATCTAAACTAAAATACCTAGGGGTCTTTATTACCTACCATTGTATTTTTGTATGTGTAAAACTTCCCCACCATAATCAAAACAATTAAGTTGAATCTGCTCAGGTGGCAAAAACAAATAATTTCCTGGCTGGAGAGGATTGTCGCCCTCAAGATGAATATCCTGCCACGTTTGCTTTATTTTTTTCAGAGTCTCTCCGTGCAGGTACCACTGGTGTAGGATAAACTGGCTTCACCACTCTGCGCAGAGCGATGGTTAGTGGCTACAGGGGCTTTCCAGACATCTGCTTGTACTATACTGCTACTCACCTGAGCCAAGCTTTACCCTGGGGAAATGCGACTCTCGTTTTAAGGTCTGCCAGGAGAGGGGTATCAGGATGGTGGAGGATGTCTTGCATGCGGACCAATGTATTTCAATGCCACTGCTGCGGGAGAAATTTGACTTCCCTAATATAAGCATCCTTTCTGATAGGACTTTATGTTGCACATATGCATGTGTGTATCCTGCATTCTGTTGTGTCTACATACGGCAAGTAAGGTATAGACAAATCATACTTATATCCAGATTCAAATGAAAATGTATCTTGAGATCCACTTGTATTTGAATACGGACGTAAGTGTGTATAAGTTACGTGCATGTTTTTAAATGCAAGTTGTGTTCACACTGTGTTCGAAGAATAATCAGGGCCTGTATATGCATGTACTTTTCTAAGACCCTTGTTGCTGCAGGTTTTAAGATGTAAGATGCTCATGTGAAACAAACAAGTAGGAATTTTTTGTAAACTATTGCGTGGAATAACAGGCATTCTAAGATGCAGTCACATGACACATATAAAAGTAATATATCAAGCAAAATACTTAATGTTGTGTTGCAACTTCAAATAATCAAAACCTAGGCAGAGAGGGTTCTTTACAAACTGAAAAATAATGGAAGGGGGGGGGGGGTATAAAACATAATTTTTCTGTACTGATATGCAAGTACTTCCCCCTTAAAGGGACATTAACCTAAAATGTGTTATGTGCTTAATTGTGACTAGCACAGGGAAAAGTTTATGCTAGACATACAGTAGTTTTATGCTATTCCTCTGTGAAGACTATGCATAAAGTTGTGCCTGCTACCTATCACATGTTTAGATCTGTACAGACCTGACTAAATCCTTATGCCATTATACTCCACCCCAATGATGTCACACATATTACTTCCCTTAAACTCAAATGAACATTTGTTTAATGGTGAACTTTGCAAGCCCACTTAAAAGAACCACAGTAGAAGCCTTGGACCAAAACATAATTTTGAAGAGTATTCACCACTTATGTAGCCTATATTACTTTGAAGGTACCAGTGGTAATGGTATCTCAATGGGGACTGAATAAATCATCTAGGCAAAAATGTAAATACTGGGTGAAATAATCATCATTTTACTATACAGTAGTGGCTAAACCTTTGGCATACTTGCAGTTTTTTCTAATAGTGCACCATTTCTTTTCCAGTATATGTTATTACTATGCTTGTCCCCAATTGTATAGCGCTGCGGACTTTGCTGGCGCCATATAAAAAAATGATGGTGATGAAGATGACGATGATTTCCTCAAAAAAATTGTTGAAATTAAAGAACATTTTGGTATGCACATATGTATTTATCTGTTTTTTCGTGGAATAAAACTCAAAAACATTGACTAAGTAGTAAGCGTATTCCACACAGAAATCATGGGCCTGGACAAAATTATTGGCATCTTTTAGAAATACTTGAAAATCAAGAAGGTGATTCTCCTTCAATTTGGAACTGAACTCACTTGTGGTGGGCAGCAGCTGCTCTCAATATAAAAGTCACTGAATAGAGCTTGAATAGAGAAAAGGACTAATTTTCCTGTTTTTCGTCACTGTGTGTACTGTAACTGAGAACATGGAGAGAAGAAAGAAAGCCAGGGAATTGTCTGAGGACGTCAGATTTTGTAGCCAAGCATGGATAATCTTGATATTAAAGTTCCAATATTCACCGTATGTTATTAGGAAATTTAAGGCCCATGTCATGGTAGCCAAACTTGTTTGAAGATTGCAGTGCAGGATTGCTGCAGGGTAGGGAAAGCACCTTAATAAACTGACAAACAAATTCAAGTTCACATTCAGGCACAATGTACGACAGTTTCAAGTTGCACCATCGGTTGCCAACTCAATGAAAGGGGAATTACATGGAAGAAGGCCCAGGAGGGAGGAGGGGAGAGAAACATATGAAAACCTGACTGGTGTTTGCCAAAACACACCTGAACAAACTAAATTCCTTCTGAGCGAATGTCATATGGACATAAGAGGCAAAATTCAGTCTTTTTGGCAAAGCACATAATCCCAATGTTTACAGAATGCTGTGCTGCATTTGGCATTGGGTGTCTTGAATGAATGCATGCCTTCATTAAATCTGGAGATTACCAATTGTCACAAAACTTACCTGCGCCACACTCCTGTGCTGCTGATTTCCTCTGCCGCTGTGCACAGGTCAGCACTTCCTGTTTTGGGCAGTGACATGATCGTAACTGGAAGGCAGAATATTCAAATATGAAGAGTATATAAAGCTCACTCTGATACTGCAGCTGTGTCCACTGCCGGATTTAACCCGAGGTCTAACTGGGCTACAGCCTAGGGTTCTTGGGCATCCAGGGCCCTTGAAAGTGCTCAGCTGCATTTTTGATTGGGGCGGGGGCGCTCCAGGTCCGATCAATGCTGCTGAGCCTGTCACTGTAGTCCTTCCGCAGCGCTCAGTAATCTCATTGTAAATAGTACACTTTTATTAAGGTTCCAATCTACTTTTATTTATTAGTAAAATGAATTAGAGGAGGGAGGTTTTCACCAGGGACTCCCGCAAGGGAGTATGGACTTAGCATCTCCCCAACTGCAGGTCGCGTTCCTCTCAGAGGGTAACTGGTGAAACCAGAAGGAGAGTCAAGAGTACAAAGGAACACAGAGAATAAGATGTTCTAGCAGCGGCTATAGAGGTAGACCTGTGGAGCTGGAAGTGCCAATGTGTCGGGAACACAGCGGATAAGAGGTTCTGCAGCAGAGATTACTGAGGAGATCATGTAGAGCAGGGCAGCGTCTATGAGTCAGGAACACAGCGAATAAGATCTTCTGTGGAAGTAGTTACTGAGGAGATCCTGTGGAGCTGGACAGCGCCTATGAGTCAGGAACACAGCGAATAAGATCTTCTGTGGAAGTAGTTACTGAGGAGATCCTGTGGAGCTGGACAGCACCTATGAGTCAGGAACACAGCGAATAAGAGGTTCTGCAGCAGTAGTTACTGAGGAGATCCTGTAGAGCTGGGCATTGTCTATGAGTCAGGAACATAGGAGGTTCTACAGTAGCGGTTGCAGAGGAGATCCTGATGAGCTGGACAGCGCCTATGAGTCAGGAACACAGCGAATAAGATCTTCTGTGGAAGTAGTTACTGAGGAGATCCTGTGGAGCTGGACAGCGCCTATGATTCAGGAACACAGCGAATAAGAGGTTCTGCAGCAGTAGTTACTAAGGAGATCCTGTGGAGCTGGAGGCAGGACAGGCAACAAAGCACTGGAGTCTGAACAGCAAGAAAACAGGAGGAACAGGAGCCAGGCTTAGACACATCTAACCAGGAGGAGAGACCTAAAGATCTGGCACACAATGAATGCAGGAGGTGCCTTTTATAGTGGATCAATCAGCTGATAGATGTCTGCACCGGAATGAATAGAAATGCTGGGTCTGCACATGCTCAGAACCCGACAAGATGGTAATCGCTATGGTAACCACGGCGTTCATCCGGGGAAGAGGAGTTGGGAAGTGAGGTAACATGCCAGCATGTCTGAGCGGTGACAGTTATCTGTGTATATTCGTTAAATCATCACTGTTTATGTTAGTTCAAACTGCATATAATCAAGTCCTGGCCCAGTGTTAGATATTTCTTCCAGAACAAATACTACAATGCTGAACATGGACCTTTGCCCAGGACGAGCTTGTGTAATGTAATGTATTTGGTTTTATACTTTCCTGTTTATTGTTACACCTTTTATGCTTCATCATAAATCCTGCTATCTTTTGCTATGAAATCTCTTTGTGTGTTGGAACCACAATGATCGCATTGGACAATGTTTATTGGTAGCCATAAAATGAACATTACAGCCTAGTGGCTGATTAGAGGGCTGCAACCTGCATGTTCCTGGCTGCAAAAGTCCATCCAGCCCTGCGGCGGTTCTTAGTAAAAACCTGGGGACCCGTTAGACTTTGTGCCTCTATTTGGCCAGAGCTAAACAAGGCTAACACTTGTATCCATCATTCCTGGGCTCTCCTCCAGAGACAATCATTACACCAGGCATTTTGGAGCACAATGTTGAACCCAATGTCACAAATTTTGGACTCCATTGAAGGTCATGGGTCTTCCAGTAGGACAATGACCCCAAACACACTTCAAAATGCACCATGGAATGGTTCAAGACCAGCCACTGGACTGGTCTGAAGTGGCCAATAATGAGTTCAGATCTAATTCCCATTGAACTCTTGTGGAGAGTACTGAAAACAGTTGTTGAGAGAAGGTACCCTTCCCTTTGAATCTGAGAGACCTGGAGTAGTTTGCACAAGGAAGAGTGGGGGAAAACTGCCAGTAGAGGGGTGCAGGAAGCTCAGCCATGGTCATAGGAGCAGTTGACTGCAACTATTTTGGCCAATGACTGTGCTATCAAATATTAAGTATATAATGTCATTAATTTTGTCAATTCCATTCCTTTTCATTTTCTGATTTAGAATTATATATAGTATTAAATTCAAAATCAAAAGCAAAACTGTAAATGAATTTTGATAATATTGCGGAGACTAAATACTGTTACTAATTTATACTTATGTCTAGAGGAAATTGGGAGTCATTTGAAAAAGTGCAAATGTGTCAATATTTTTTGGCCACTACTGTATATAAAAACACACAGCACACAATAATAGCAAAAAATGTGACTACTAATACTAGGGAGTTCACCCCACTGCACATTACACCAGTGCCTTAATAACTATAATTATATGATGGCTGCTGAGCCTTCTTTTTCACTCCTCTAACCGCATGGTAGGGACTTATTTTAATGACTTTCTGAGGACACTTCACGTTTTTCCAATAGACATGATTCCCCCCTTCCCTCCTGTCTTCATACCATTTCTTCTGCTTCAGCCTACAACTATAATTGCTATGCCTGGAGCTCCGGGAGTCTTGGTAATACTCGTTTATTGTTCTGTTTTACCCTGTATGGTCCACTGTCTTGTATTTTGTACGGCACTGTGGAAATCTTGTAGAGCCTTATAAATAAACGATAATAATAATAATGATAATATTCAATAAATAGAGATAATGAATTAATGGTTAAAGAAAGAATAAGTGTTGTTAGAGATATGTGTTTGATAAACTATGAAATGGTTTGTGAATGATAACTGTGATAATCTGTTCTGCAGCAGTGGGTTGTTGAGAGTATGGTTTTATTACACTTTGTATTTAATGCTACTTGTTTCAGATAAACCCCTACCACAGGGACTATCCGGAGGCTTGCTGGGTATCCTCGGGGGCGTGGTGGCAGCACTACTCATAATCACAGCAGCAGTAAGCGCATTTCTGGTGCGAAGAAAAAAGCAAAATCAGCGGTCAGACACAGACAGCGATATGTGAGTGCAAAACAGCGTTAAACACATACAGAAACAGAAATGATAGTACTGTATATTAATTATATATAATACAAAATTATATAAATGCAATCAACTAATTTACATAACTACATAATAACACAGTTACAACCCACACAATTACATAATAATAAAAAGAAACACTGGGAGAGAAGCTTCTGAAAGCTTACATTCTAGAGGGGATGGGCAGACACAGAGAAGATTAAACTGAGTAGGGGAGCAGAAGTGGGAGTGATGGGAGGAGAGATGGTAGGCTTGAATATGAAAAGATGAATTTTAAGGGGATGTTTGAAGGCTTGGAGCCTGGCAGATAGTCTAATTGGGCAAGAGACTGCATTCCGGAGGTTGGGAGCAGTGCAGGAGGAATCCTGAAGGTTGTAGTGGAGAAAAGAAAGTTGAGGTGTTGGCCATTGGCAGAACAGAGTGACAGGAAGGAGTGTGTGTGAATATGTGGTTAGATATGTAGGTGAAATACGAGTGGTTGAGGGCTTTGTAGGTGATAGTAAGAAGTTTGAATTGGTTTCTGAAAGGAGCCACTGGCAGAAATGGGTAGCCGAGGTAGCAGAGAATGGTAGTAGAGGTAGAGTGGCGATAGAAGTAGATGAGTAGGGCAGCAGTGTTGAGGACAGATTGAAGTGGGTAGAGATGGAAGAAAGAAAGGCCAGAGATGACAAGGTTACAGTAATCAATGTCAGAGATAACAAGTGAGTGGATGAGAGTATAAGTGGCATCAAGGGGGAGAAAGGGACTGATCCTGGAGATATTATGAAGGTGGAAGCAGGAGAATAGGGAGAGGATCATATGATCATGCCATATCTAGTATGTGGCCACATGAAGATATGCATAAAGCATTTGTTGATGCATTCAAATGTATTTTGATGCTGCAATATAACATACTATTTTGAATTGCGCATATCTTAAAATATATGGAATTCAAAATAACCAAGTAAGAGCACATTTTTGCCTGTCACATATTATGTTTCAGGATGCAAATTGCATTAAAAGCTAAGGGCCTGAGTCATTAAGGAGAGCAAGGCAAAAAAAGGAGCTAATCTTCTGGATAAACCATGTTACAATGCAAGGGGTGCAAATTAGTTTATCAATTTGCACATAAGGAAAATACTGGCTATTTTGTCATGTAGAACTCAAATACTTGATAGCTTTATTTATATTTACACTGAAATTTAAAGGTGATCTAGGACATGTACTGCCCCAACTATAAATCTGCCATCACATTTTAAATTTATCTCCCCCTCCAATGCAACATGGATTTGCCAAGGTGCAGAGTTACTCCTTTTTTATGCTTTGCTCTCCTTAATGACTCAGGCCCTAAATAAGGCTTATTATTTTGTATAGAAAATACCATGATAATTTCTTAGTTAAATCAACATATACATTCTAGATCAATCTATTTCATTTGATTAGCAACATATTTTTACATTTATTTCTAGATATATTCTACATGTGCAATATTTTGCAGTCAACACCAAACGTCACATGCAGTTTAAATAAATATATTAAACAGTAAATCCAACTACCATATAACGTGTTTATACAACAATATATTCACCATTTACTAAGTCACCAAACGTCATTTGTAAAAGTGCCACCGTTACCTCTCCGGTAGTGCACATGCTATGTGCACCTGTATTATCATGATTGTGAGGAAACTCAACTCATTGATGTGCGAATGTGCGGGCCCAGATGGTGACACCTGTGGGTTGCAATATGTTCCTTTTATGGAGGAGCAGGAAGATCAGGTAAGGTGTTTAGCTACATGAATGTGCCTAGTTATGCACTCTCAATCAAAAGCAAGATTTAGGTTTATATGACAATAATATTTAAATGAAAGGGTAAATATGATGGAATTATTGGGGCTAGGGGGTGGAGGGATTTACTGCATGATTTTTCTTCTTACAAAACAACTGTTTTTCTATGTTTTGAGAGATGATGAAATCCAGTCATTGGTATATACTTTCAATGGGAATTCACATTTTAGTTGCACTTTGACTACTGTAAGTAAAAGTTCAAAGACACATAAGCGACACAGGTCTACATGTAAAATATGTCCCTTTACTTACAAGACTAACTTAAGAGATAAATAAACCCAAAAACAGAAAAGTTGAAACTAATGTATGGGGTTGTAAAAAGGTATTAGTAGGCCGGAGTTTGAAGTGACAGTTTACTCTTTATACCATACGCATTTCCAGTCAGACCCACAAACCTCAAAACTGGGATGTGGGGATGTGCCTAAGATAACTCTAGGCGGATAAATAGGCCATTTGCACGAATACAAAAGCTCTACATAACCATATTTTTGCACATTTGCAAATGTTCTTTCCTGTGTGGAATTATAAATTATTATTTGCTTAAATTCGGTTCTATAAAATATATAACCAAAGCAATAAAAAATGTTTTAGAAACCATATATCCATCATGCATAAAATGAGCTCAAAATGAATCACAACACTGCAGCAATTGATAAAAATACATATAAGTGGACATGCACTTAGGTCATTTTTATTAGACTGGCTCATACAGTGCCAAAGTTAAAAGGAACACACACACATATATATATATATATATATATATATATATATATATACAAGTTAACCCGTGCATGATGTTCATGCATTCTAGTCAAATCAAGTTACTTAAGGTGTTAAAAAGGTTCTTGTCATCTTCATCGCCACACACACACGCCGCTAGGCTTTTATATATTAGATAATGCTAAGAATTTAGTAGGTCAGTGTAGTATATAACTCCACCCAGCAGGTGGCGCTGCAGCTTGAGCACTCTGTCACCCGGTAGTTTTTTCCACACACACACACTAACACAGCATGTGTGTTCATGAGGTAAAATTACCTCACGAAAATGAGTTTGAGCCCTCAACTCGTAAATTTAGCCTTTACTACCCCTCCCACGGGGGGAAGGGGGGATGATGGAAGTTAACTGACTTCACTATTATAATTTTTTTGTCAAATAATGTCAATATACCAAATTTCAGGTCAATCGGATGAGCCCTTTCTGAGAAAATAGTTTTTCCCACACACACACACACACACACACACACTAACACACGCCGCTAGGCTTTTATATATTAGATAATGCTAAAAATTTAGTAGGTCAGTGTAGTATATAACTCCGCCCAGCAGGTGGCGCTGCAGCTTGAGCACTCTGTCACCGGGTAGTTTTTTCCACACACAGACACACTAACACACGCCGCTAGGCTTTTATATATTAGAAATATAAACAAAAGATATCGGGCGCTACAAGACCTAAATCACTTGATCAAGTTGCAGCTATTTAAACAGGATCTGGGCCTGTCAAACATACCATGCAAACAATAAACAAACTAAATAGCGCAAAACTTAAGATCAAGAGAATACAATTTATTAAGTATAAATCTAATGGTGTAATCACACCTAAAAGCACAAATAGTACCAGCAATAAGAAGTGACCTCAAATAAACAGGTGGTAATATAAACATGCAGATATTAAAAGAAACCTCTGGGAGACAGCTTAAGAATTGTTATAGTTCCATCCTCCAGTGTAATTAGAAGCCAAGTGGAAATTGCCGTTCATGGAAACAATTATTATAATGCTCTGTTCAATTCGGGCACAACTAAGTGTGCACATCCACTGTAGTTAGAAAACACTCGATATACGTGAGAAGTTACCTTCTGCCTGATCGTATGGATGATGTGCTCCAATCTTAATACCGGCTGCTGGTAATAATATCCTCTTCAAATTAGGCACTGCTGGGTGTGCACATCCACTATTGTGTGAAGACGCTCGGTATATTGGAGGAGTTACCATCTGTCTGATTGCAAAAATGCTGTGCTCCAATCTCATTATCGGCTGTTAGTAATAGACAACAAACTGTTGTAAGCCAACAATCACTTGATCCGGAAAGTGTAACAATAATAGTCCAACCCCGGGGTTCATACAAAAAGGGTCACTTGCAAATGGTACACGAATAGAACAGCCTGATGCGTTTCTCGGCACTTCAATGCCGTTTCATCAGAGGCACTTTTATATATTAGATATATATATATATATATATATATATATATATATATATATATATATATATATATATATAAATATATATACACATATATACATACATACATACAGTGGTCAAAGTGGGCTGCTTTGATTGCAAAACTATCAAGTTCCATTCACTTACATTTATCATAACACCATTTCTAATTTTCCCCTTGTGTATACACATATGTTTTTCAGAGTTTATCAGAACTTAAGTCATGTGACATAAATGTTATTGTCAGTTGTGGCGAGGTGTATTTGTACCCAAATTATACTTCCTGTGATTAATCCAAGTGTATGAATCTATAATGAGCCTTCTAGACATATTTTGAAGGAAATGATTGAACAGAAGCAATAGCTTAAACTAAATAGCACAGCAAATGTGAATATTATGTGAGATATCTGAAATTTAACGTTTTGGTCTTTTAAAAGCACACTTAACTATAATAAACACATTTTAACTTTATACAGTACTTACTTGTAAACAACATTTACATTATGCCATGTAAAATTATTTTTGTATGAAACTTTCCCTAACAATGAGAAGATCATATATCCAGGTTCCTACAGTTCCCAAAGTATACACTCCAGTTTGTAACAGTCAGTTCTCCATGGATCAACTTGATGAATATATCAATCAGAGCAAATGTATCCAGAGCTTTGATTGGACAGGCTGCCATGCCTTCCTGTCAGCATTCTGCATACACTGTATTCATTCAAATTCTGTAGTGTGTTGGTCCCAGGAGAAATGGCTGTTGCCAACTAAGGTAGGGATGAGTACATTGGGTGCTGCAAGGGTATATAGTAGAAGATGCTTTATGAAAAAAATACATATGTAGATTCCTCCTGTTAAGTGATTTTGTTAATACAGATTTCATACTTTCATACTACATAATTTAGATTAGAAATGAACTTGAAGCCCGTGATCAATATAAAAGCAGTCAGCTTGTGGTCCTCTCCATTACATGCTCAATCAACTGCCCAATGTGTTTAAAAATCCTTACTAATAATTATACTTGGGGTTAAAATTTCCAACATAATCACTTTGTAAGTCCTCTGATACTTCTATATTCTTATCATTTTGTTTCCTGTCTTTAGGGTAGATCTTCCACCCTCTCACAAGCCAGCTCCCCCACCAAAGAAGAAATCAGAGATGAAGACTCATCTAACAGCTCATGATATTCAGGTATCTGGTCTCAAAATCAAATTTGTGCCTACAAACTGACTACTTTTGGGGTTCTACTCTATATTACTTCTCCATTAAACACAGCAAATCTTAATATGTACGTGTGTGTGTATGTGTGTGTGTGTGTGTGTGTGTGTGTGTGTGTGTTTAAAGAGTACAACTGCATCTCCTGAAGGTTGGGATTATCTCCTAATTTGTGGTGGTAAATAATGTGATCAGTGATATCAATGCCTTTTTATCTTGAAAACAAAAGAAAAGGTCATTTACTAAGCCTGAAACAGCAAAATCAGCTTTGAATCAATCATGCACCTACACTCGCCAAATGTGTCTAGATTGTAGAGCATGGGTTTGAGGAGAAATCTAGGGCATTTAGGGAGGAGCAGAAGGTTTAACAGGCTTAGAGATGGAACTGAACTGCATTGTGGCTAAGAAGCACATTTCTAATAACACTCCTATGTATATATAAGTTTCACGCAATGTACAACTCTCCCAATGTAGTAAAAGATGCTACTCTCCTAATTCATTTAAGACATAAATGAGTCTATACCTAACAGTATTTTAGGAGAAAATCAGAAATATGGTAGAAGGTTTGACTTTGTTTCGCACTGCACCTGTGGAGATAATTCCACCAATCTGCACTTCTAGATTGCAGAGGGGAGATTAGCTGGACACCTTAAAGTGCACTTGGTGGACCATTGTGACCATCAAATGCACTTCGTAAAAGACCTTTTTTAAAGGGATATTGCCAATGCTGCCCATATATGCTGGGATGCATTTTGAAATAGTTTATTTTAGGAAATTAATGTTCAGTCCAACTGTTAATGCTTACTTAATTCTGACAAAATTGTAAAAAAATGTATCTCACTATTGCATGTCATATTCTTTGTTTGAGTCATAGACACCACACAGAACATATGAGGACTGAACAAGCTAGATACTACAACAGAGCTGTCCTGTTGTAAAACATTTTCTACTTAGAGTACTAATGTTAATTGTAGTGCTGTTTGTTCATTTTATCAATGTGTTCTGAAGTGAAAATAAAATAATTATAATATATGATCCACCTGTGGAATGTAAAATTGAACAAAACAATTAAATTCTGCAGAGATTAATTTTCCCTTGATTAATTAATTATAGAATTCAACTTTCATAATAGCTAGGTACATAAACTTCTTGATTATTTATCAATTTCAAGAATTAATTTAGAAATGTGCCAATTAGAAACATACTGAGATGACTTTGCAAAGACAACAAGAATAACAATGTAGTAGTATTGGGTAGGATGGTGTTCAGATTAAGTTGATGGCTCTGGGTAATAATGTGCTTAGCATGTTTTTTAAAATTTATTTATAACAACTTATTTGATCCACTTGAATGTTGTTTGATTTCAACAACATAAGGGCCACTATTAACATAATATGCCTCTTTTATTAGTAGGTTTATACCATATACTCATGCTTGGTTGGAGCATCTATGAATGTGGTGAGCTTGGTTGTGGAGACAGGCACCAGATAGTTTGAAAACCCAACAACCTGAAACCCGTTTTCTGAAAATCCTTATGTTCTGGAGCCATTATGTTTATTTTGAATCTTATTTTATCCTGTGTAATTGAATATTTGTTTTCTGCATGTGAATTTTAATAAAAGGGACATCTAAAAAGGGTAACCTGAGGATTTTTATCAAGTAAAGTCTGATTAAAAGACTTAATGGCTGATATCCTGACTTCCCTTAAACCTCTTCCTCTTATTTAACTATTACCTTAAATAATTGACACAACACCTGAGTGTGGTGAAATTAAAATAGTTTATTTAAATATGGTGGTGGAGAAAAGAGCAGTCAGTGTGACGTCTACCGTGCAGAACCAGAATGTCCTAACTTAACCATGGGACCTCATCAACTGGGGCGCAATCAAACAAACCACAGGTTCAAGTGGGGGACAACCAATCACACCCCGGGTGCACATATCTACCTTAGCGGGACTCCGTCCTGTACTCTACAGAACCCGCCAATCCTCTAGGCTAAAAGGAACACCACCACAGGCTGATCCACAGGGGCAGTACCTGTACCGAGACTATAGCAGATTCAGTCGAAGAGAGGCATGTTCAGCGCACCCACTGCCTTAATGTACGTCCCAACCACTGACCGTCGACTGCACTGCGTTTTCCAGCATCTTTTCATCCAGAATCTCCACCAGTAGTTCCAGCATACCATAGCTAAGCACCATCAAGATAAGCATCCAGCACATCCTGCGTGCCGCTAAGCATCGCCAATCAGGGAGGGTGGGTGGTCAACGTTCAGACTCCAGAGACTGTTTAATTCCCCGCCCATCCAACTTACAGACCCTGTTTATCTCTCTCCTATTACATCAGATGAGCATACTCCATAGTTAACTATTAACCCCAGAGAATAAATCCAGTTTTAAAGTTACTCCTCAGCTTTTAAATTGCCTTCAAGCTTATTTCAGCTCCCAGTTTTTATAAAAGGTTTAACAGCTGATGTTCTGTCTTCCCTTAAACTCCGATGGGCACGCGCTCATCGGGGAAAGAACGCCAAATCCTCCACGGCACTATATCAGACCAACATATCAACAGGGAAGACCAGGAGGCACAAACCCAAGCAATGCCATCCTGAATCAGAAAAATCAAATCAACAGATTTTCAGTGACTCAAATTGTTCCCCCCAAGATGTATCACCAAAACATGAGGAACCCACAATCTAACCACATTAGACTTCAAGAGCTCCCTGAACCCAGGCCATCTTAAACCCCTTCGGCCTATCCACTGGACTACCACCGACCCAGCGAAAAAAGAGGTATGCCGAGTTGCCATATGTAAACCAGCCCCCCAATAAACATACGAGTGTCCCAGCACCCAAATCCGTAGCGGAGTCCGATGGTATGTAAGGCAGGGAAGAAAACAATATGTTAGCACACCATAGGTAACGACAATATTATACCAACGAGAGAAGCGGGAACTCCAAGCAGAGCACCCCGAAAAGGAAAATGAAAAAGAAAGAACAGAAGAGAGACAAGTGTAGAACCTCATACACCCAGCCTCAACAGCAGCTCCACACACCAAGGACTAGATTTACTAAGCTGCGGGTTTGAAAAAGTGGGAATGTTGCCTATAGCAACCAATCAGATTCTAGCTATCATTTTGTAGAAAGTACTAAATAAATGAAAGCTAGAATCTGATTGGTTGCTATAGGCAACATCCCCACTTTTTCAAACCCGCAGCTTAGTAAATCTAGCCCCAAGAGTGCACAACTCACAAGGTGAAAAGAGAAACAAACAGTGAGCAGAAGGACAAGCGAAGGTAAAACCATAAAACCTCGTTGTGCTAAGTGCCAATCAGGCCCACTTTTTAGAGGAAAAAATGGAGAAATCCCTTTGTGCACGACCTCAAAAGGCCACAAGCAGCCGAAACCCTGTGCCACTAGAGCAGTATATAGAGCAGAGGAGAAAAGATTCAGGTTAGAAGAGAAGGCCTTACATAACATTTGTATACATTCGTTTAACACCTACAGATCTCTTGGATAGCCTGCCCAGTAGAGCCAGAAACCGCTGCAGACGTGGCAGTCCCAATTCTAAATGAATTGGTGCCAAACTGGACCTCATCCAGACCTAGCTTGCCAAGGGCCTGCTTAAACACCAATGACCACTGGTACCTGATGATGGGTGAACCATCACAGTGTACCAGCCACGGAACCATGGACTCCCGCCATAGCCGAGCAAACTCACTTATAATTACAACAGGACAGACAGCGACGCTTTCCTTTGGCACCAAAGTAACCCAGCGTCCCCTCCCTAGCTGGTCAGACTTGGATCTTCTAACTTTGCAGTACACAGGAGGAGGCAATAACTACGTGTTTTTCCTGAAAAGAGAGAGGACCTAGAAGAGACAATCACATCGCTCAGCAGAAACGCCCTGAAATACAGCATTACGAAGGCAGCACGAAAAAGAGCACTCTCGTAAGCATCATGTGCAACTTTCGGAACTGCTACGTAGAGGCTCAACAAGAGAGAATCGCAAATGGGCCGCTTCCGGTCCGGGAGAGCCGGCGCACTCTTGCCCAGCCCCTTAAAGCCCTATATATAATAAATCTTCTGGTGTAATCTGTCTCTCCCCGCAACCAGGCGAAGGAAGATATTCCTGCCAGAGAATTTGCCATAGCCGCCTTAGAGTTACCAGCCTTATGCCCCTCCCAGACAAAGGCTAACTTGCGCTTGTGCCCACCTTCCTCAGCACCATACCCTTGGCTCTTGAAAGCGCACCAGTCCTCCCAATCCATATGATATTTCTTCCGGGTCGATCAGGCCCTCTATGTCGGCTTGACAATCTGCCAGACATAAGCAGGACAAGGTGAGCCCGTCAGTGATGCCCTTGGAGCCAAAGATCTAAACCTGTCCCACTGCCCCCTCAACAATGCGTCCGCCAGTGCATTCTGCACACCAGGCACATGCCGTGCTCTGAAGCAGGCCCACAACTCAACTGCAACAACTATTGGGAAGATTTCTAGGAGAACCAAGTTAGCGGGTGTTGGGGAAACTATTAAGCTGAACAGATGGTGGGGGGAAGGAAATGGGATACAGGATACCTATTCACCAATGTTCAAACTTCAGAGACTGTTTAATTCTCTGCCCATCCAACTTATATACCCTGTCTATCCCTCCCCTATACCATCAGATGGGCATACTCTATAGTTAACTATTAACCCCAGAGAATAAATCCAGTTTTAAAGATACAGCCTCAGCTTTTAAATTGCCTTCAAGCTTATTTAAGCCCTCAGTTCTTATTTTTGTCCAATTTTTTTCCCTTCCTCCAACAATTCACCTGGTAGAGGGTGGGGCAAATGCTAATTGTTCAGCTGTGCGGCCCTCTGTCTCTCGTTTGCCATTCCCTGTTCTACAACCCTCTCAGCTCTTCTTACTGCATTAATGTATACTATCAGGTTGGTTAATGTACTAGTCACACATCTTCTTGGGTCTATGCAATGTGTGAGATCAGGGATAATGATGCATGGACAGGATTGAGGGGGTTTACAAGTTCCCAAAACTGACATCTAACTCATTAAAATCCCCAGGTTTCCCTGATGACAGGACTCTTTAAGCTGACATACTACACCAGGCCTGGCCAACTTGTGGCTCTTCAGGTGTTTTGAAACTACAAGTCTCAGCATGCCTGCCAGCAATTAGCTGGCTATCTACTGGCAAAGTATGCTGGGACTTGTAGTTTCACAACACCTGGAGAGCTACAGGTTGTCCGGGCCTGTACTATTCTATATCTGGTTATGTATTTTATATGTGCTGAAATTATGTTTATAAATAACTACTCAAAATAAGCTCCAGAGTATGGCCTTAGACTTGTATATCGGCTGTCAATTAAACTTTTATGTTTCAGCGAAGAAGCCAGGACTTACAGTCAAGTGACTTAATGCTACAGATAGTGTTCAAAGTGCTACATATAGCTTGATATGGGAAACCAGGAACATAACTAGACATAGGCTTTGACAGGGAAGGCAGCCCCCTCACTTGTGTGCCCCATAGCAGCTGCACCCCTGTACCTAGAGGTAATTATGCCTTTGGGGAAGACTTCCCCATTGAGCACAGGATATTATTTATATCCCAGTAGTAACTTTATTATGGATTTTTCCAAGGCTCGGGAAGACCGTGCTGCTGCAAGGGAGGACTTCATCACATCCCTCCTACCTGTCAGCATTGATAGATTCAGTGTAGCAGGTCACACAGAATTTATTTATGTTAACAATAGGGTAAACCTGAAACCAACTTTCTAGTTAAAAAAAGAAATATTATTTTTTTTAAAACAAATATAAAAAAAATAACGAAATTAAAATCTAAAAAATAAAATATACTTTTAAATTCTAAGCACTTTACCTCTGTAGAACATATAGAGCGCACACATATTTGTACCGCTATAATCAAGAACATTTTATAATTAATGTTTCGGGTAATTTTCTAGGGTTATACTTACTGTGTAATGTTTGTTAATTTTGCTTGTATTCCCCAATGCATGGAAAATCAAACATTATTTATTTCACCATGTTATTAAAAGAAACTATCTATCCGTAAAATCAATAGGAAATTTACTAAGGTACGCTAAGAAATTAATAAATAATTCTGTTTAATCAGCACATAAAATTTGTGAATATGCCCTGGGCACAAGATATGAATTAATGATACATTTTCAGGATACTTTCTTAACAAGTTAAAATTACAATAGCAGACATGAAAACTTAAATGATAAAGTAACCATATGTGCCTGTATTTGTGTATGTGTGTCACTGCCTCCTTAGGTTGTGCACTTGGACCCTGTGAAAGCAGAGGAGGAGATTATTACGCTGCCCATACAGACTCCGTATTACGATATGTCACCATCAGACAATGTCCCCTATTGTGAGCAGAGGGTAAGACACATGTATATGGAGAACTACATACAATAAACTTTTAGCCACAGAAATGAACTGTTTTCGTATTACCCATGTCTATTTGTGCATCTATCACACATCATGGTATATATTTTCACAAAAGAAAATTTCCACTCAAAAATGATATATTTATTTCAATATAACCCATTTAAATTGACAGACACCTATTAAATTAATTTCCCTGAGTGGCACACACAAATCCCGATTTAGAGTTTGACATAAGTCCTCTTGTGACATATGAATTTCAAATAACTTGCACTCACGGCTCCTTATACCTGAAGAGGCAGATGTGCGGCTGTCTTTCCACATATGGAAAGGGAGGCTTATCATTTGCCGATTCCTAAATGCTTGTGTAATATCTGCTGATAAAGATGGCAAAATCTGCGTTCGTCTTTACTATTTAAAAAAAGTGTGTATATATATATATATATATGCCTTATGCTCATTGTCTCCTCAGCCGAGGTCATAGCACTGGTGATGGTTATATTTTTGAGAAATCTATCTATCTATCCATCCATATATATATATATATATATATATATATATATATATATATATATATATACCTCAGGAAAATAACCATTACCAATGCTATAACCTAGGCTGGGGAGACAATAAACATGGGGTGCCCCTGCAAATGTTGAACAGGACTAGACTAAGCTGGTTACCCTAACAGGAAAACCTGCAGTTTGGGTTCCCCTGTCATAATGGGGTTGAAATCCCCATAGAAATTAGGCCCAAACCCTAGTGCCAATCACCTCATTGCTGAATAGCAGTATGGCTTAGTGATTGCCAGGGTTAAAATGGAAAGTGAAAATAGATTAAATATTATTGTGAAACTACAAGTTGTAGCGACTGCTTGGGAATATTGTAGCTTGTGGCATTTGTACTTATGCAATAATATTAATTTATTATACTTTATTTATACAGCGCAAATCACATTATGCAGCACGGTATGGAAAATATGACATCATTCAATCAGTCCCTGCTGCTTTAGAAGTTACAAACTAAAGTCCCTATCAAACACATGCAGTCTAGGGTCTATTTTTTCAGAAGACCACCAATGTATGTATGTTTTTGGACTTCATAAAAACTCAAATCTTCAAAATATTAAACAATATTAAGAAACCATAAATCAATACAGTTAATAACAATTCTTATTGATTTAGTATTTCATTATGCAATGAATAACTGCCAAAAAAAATATAAAACTGATAACTATGGTTCTAAAATCAATGAAAAATCCTTTTAGATACCGTAAGGGACTTATCAGCAATTATCAGTATACAGTTAAATGATAGAAATATCCACTCCAATATTTTTTCATACATTTTGCATACCGCCTATCTAGCTATCATCTCTCTCTCTCTCTCTCTCTCTCTCTCTCTCTCTCTCTCTCTCTCTTTCTAACTTTTAATGCCACAACAATTTGCTGAGCCTACCTGAAAATGGGTTAAACACCAATATATATATATATATATATATATATATATATATATATATATATATATTTAGATAGACATAGACACATATATGTATATATGCACACTATATGGACAAAAGTGTTTGGCTACACATGTTAATTATTTAATTGAGGTATTTCAATCTGACCCCTGCCAGAGGTGTATAACACCTAGCCACACAATCTCCATTTGCAAATGTTTCTGATACAAAACGGGTTATTCTGAAGACCTCAGTGACTTCAAGCGTAGTATTGTTATAGGATGCCACCTTTGTAATAAGATGGTTTGTGAAATTTCATCCCTGCTTGATACTCCACGGTCAACTTTAAGTGATATTATTAAAAGTGGAAGTAATTAGAAACAAATCACGTAGCGGGGTCAATATCTGCTAAAGTGCATGGTGCGTAAAAGTCGCCAACACTCTGCTGATTTCATAGCTGAAGAGTTCCAAACTTCCACTGCCAATAATGTAAGCACAAAAACTGAGCGTAATGGAATTTGTTTCCATGACCGAGCAGCTGCATGCAAGCCTCACATCACCAAGACCAATACCAAGCGTCGGGTGGAGTGTTGTAAAGCACACCGACAGGGGATTGTGAAGCATGAATCACGCTTCTCTGTTTGGCAGTCAGATAAGTGAGTCTGGGTTTGGCAGATGCCGGGAGAACATTACCTGCCTGACTGCATTATGCCAACTGTGAAGTTTGATGGAGGAGGGGTAATGGTAAGGGGCTGTTGTTCAGGGTTTGGGCTAGGCCCCTTATCTCCAGTGAAGGGCTATCTTAATGCTTCAGCATACCAAGTCATTTTGCACAATGCTATGCTATGGTTCCAACTTTGTGGCAACAGTTTGGGGAAGGCCCTCTTCTATTCCAACATGGCTGTGCCCCAGTGCACAAAGCAAGGAGTACAAAGATATGGTTTGATGAATTTGGTGTGGAAGAACTTGACTGGCCACCACAGAGCCCTGACCTCAACCCCATTGAACACCATTGGGATGAACTGGAACGGAGATTGCAAGCCAAGCCTTCTTGTCCAATATCAGTGCCTGACCTCATAAATGCTCTACAGAATGAGCGGGCACAAATTTCCACAGAAACACTCCAACGTCTTATGGAAGATTGGAAGCTGTTATCACTGCAAAAGGGCCACCACCTCCATACTAAAGTATATATATTGGAATACACTGTCATTACAGACCCTGTTGGTGTAATGGAATACTTTTGTCCATATATATATATATATATATATATATATATATATATATATATATATATACACATATACATAAATATATATATATATATATATATATATATATATATATATAATAGAACACGATATCAGATTGGCGCTTTACCCAATGTATGGATAATAAATACAATGATAATCTAAAAGTGATAATAAACAGAGGTATAAATAAACATAAAACATAAACAAAACACCTCCACAAGTATGTGTGGCAGCCAAGTCTCCAATATCGGATGGTTAGACCGAAAAAGGTATCAAAATGATAAGTTATGGAAGGATGGCGCCTTCAGGTGTAAAGACAGATAATTGTGTATATATAGTCAGTAAGCTCAGAGAGACCAGAGATCATAAAGTCCCGAGAAAAGTAGTAATGCAGGTGGATATCAGCATATAGCAGCTGATATATGCTGCTATATGCTGATATCCACCTACATTACTACTTTTCTCGGGACTTTATGTTCTCTGGTCTCTCTGAGCTTACTGACTATATATACACAATTATCTGTCTTTACACCTGAAGGCGCCGTCCTTCCATAACTTATCATTTTGATATATATATATATATATATATATATATATATATATATGTATGTATATATATATATATATATATATATATATATATATATATATATATATATATAATTTGTGTGCTTCATTTCTTTATAAGAGCCATGGAGGTCCATTTACTTAACTTTCCAAACAATGTGCTGGAGGAATTATAATCTTTACCTTTGTTAGGGTACAATCTCAATAGATATTCTATACACATTCATATATCCCACACTGATCTCATGGCGTACAGTAATAATTATAATTATTTGCTTACATGATTCATTAGTACAAATAATATCAGAGGACAATAGCAAACATCCAGCTGTGACAAAGCTGTACATATACCATGCCGTGTTCATTTAATCTGAATGTACATCACCTGTGCCAAATTAGTGATTTACCTCTAACTCTAACACCAAGTACCACAATACTGAGACGATACAGGTGTAAAATGATAAAACTTGAGCCTTTCGTTTGAATTTCAGATTATCTCCAATACTTCTTTCATAATGTACAGGACTGCAACTAGGTCTGAAGTATAGTTGAATCACTATGCATAGATAATAACCTGACAATTCCCAAGAAGTAGAAATATAAAAAACTGTACAGTTTATGTTCTTGGTAAGCGGCAGATAATTCAAATAATGTCAGTATTTGGATTTCAGGTAACTGGTAGCACATAAGTAAAACAACTTCATGCTGGTCGTAGCATAAATACATGTTAGTACTGAATCAAATGGAATGGACTCACTGACCATAATTGGACATTGTAAGTCCCAATACATATATAAGCTGAAAGGCTGTAGGAAGATACAGCACTGTTGCTTGTAATATAATATATCCAACACCAAAATAAGAAATAATTGTCCATGAAATGGATAAGCTACAACAAACTCAGCACAATTGCTTGCAGGAAGATGTACTAACAATCTGATCAGCAATTAATGGCAATGAAGTGGACAAGTTGGAAGAAGATTAGCATTGACACCGACACTGTAGTAGAGGAGGTGGGTGGTGTTAGACTCAGGGAGAGGGAGATGTGTTTTTCCAACCTGTAAATTAGGCTAGAGCAGGAGGCTGGTCAATCAATGCTGGTAAAGCTGGCCAATCTAATAGACTGGTCTATCTTAAATCAGTGCTAGGAGTTGAGAGGAGGAGAACTTGTTTATCTGTAAGTTGTCGGTCATCATGACAAAGCAAACAGAATCATCAGAATCACATTGAGAATATCATCTTGAAGGTGCCATTGAGATAAGTAAGTCATCATGTTTTTTTAGCGAAACCAGATTGCACTTTCCAAAGAGAACAAATTGGAAGAAATGTTAAAAGGCCTGTTGTAGGATACTACTACTCAAAAATCACAAGTGCAAATAGCTGCTACTCAGGAGGAGACCATGTGGTTGATGTTAGCTAGCTGTGCTGAATGTCTGAATACAGTCACAGCAGGACAAGGCAGTGCAGCCTATTCCAGCTTTTCAGAAAAATTATGTTTGCAAGACAGAAAGTTTGTGTACAGGTGTGTCAAAGTCAGTATGAAGAGGACTATGTGCCAATTAAAAAACAGAGTATGAAAGTAAGGCTCTTAGGCCCCTATTTATGTTGCACTGCATAATATGCAAGATATACTTCAATCCTTATTAAATAGATAAGGATTTAACTATCTTTCATATTTATCAAACAACCTTTTTACAGATTAACTGCTGTTCCTGTGAAGTAAAATGCTTACTTACCACTGCCTCTTAATGCAAGATCCGGTATTGCAATCTTCTTTCCTCCTTTCATCCCCTGTGCGTATGTGCCAACTGAAAAACTCGGCATGCGCACAGAGAACCCTATTGTAGTGCACTAAACTAGCTTGAATCAAGTGACAGGGAGGGATCAACTGATCCCTCCACACATGCTCTGTATAATTTATATTGTATATATATATATATACACAACATGGATATAATTTATTTGCTGATCAGTTTTTCTCTGGTCGTGGATGTGGTGTAGAGATTATAATTACCAAAAAAGAAGAAACTGCAAGCAGTGAGCCAAACCACAGACAGTCTGTATTACAGAAATAAATAAATATATTTTACAGAAATTGGGGAGGGAAAAAGACAGAAAAAAAAGACAGAAAAAGATCAGGTTGTTAATGAAAAAGATTGAAGCATTGGTGCAATGGTGCAGGGTTATAAAAGCGGATGCCAAGAGAGAACACATAGCAGTAGCATGTCAAAAGCTTAAGAAATACAAGAGAAAGTGGAAGATGACCACTGAATGTGAAAAGAACTAGAATGGCTGGGAAGGGGACCTGCTGGTTTTGGGCCCTGTCAAGAAAATTTGTGCTCCCTGCGGACTTTGCGTCATCTGACTTCCTGGGAGAGGGATAAGTGCGAAATTGACCTCCTTACCATGTGGTGTGTTTAGCATAGGATCTTATCTCACAGCTAGCAGGCCCCAGGGTGTAGCTGTAATAAGGCCTTGCAAACAGGTCAAGCAGAGCACCTGTTCTAATCACCTTAATTTAGGGAAGATGGGCGATGTTAGACTGAGAGGGTGTAAGACATGGGTTTGCCACCTGTCAATCAGGCTAGAGCTAATGGAGGAGCTTAAGGTTTATTCATACTTACCTACTTTCTTCAGCTCCCTTCCGGGAGCCAGCCAGTGGAGGGGGGCGTGAGGGGGCGGGGCGGCCAAAATCGCGTCATTTCGGCCCCGCCCCTGTGACGTCATGACACTAGGAAGTGGGCACTTCCTAGTGAAGTGGGCAGAATTCGGGAGATTGCCTGGGAGCAAAATGCGGGAGTCTCCCGGACATTCCGGGAGAGTTGGCAAGTATGGGTTTATTAGGTGTGAGTTTCATTTGGGAAAGCTGGCTGATCTAATAGATATATAGGGGGAGATTCAATTCTCTGCGTTGTTCTAGAGAACAATGCAGGGTGCGCATCATTACCGTTACTATGGTAATTGATGCACATTATTACCGTTAGTACGGTAATTTCAAAGCTGATTTTTCCTCACTGCTCCTTGAGCCATGAGCAGAAATCTGTGTTAAAATTACTATACTGAGTAATGAGGCATACCCAGGGGCGGATTGGGAACTTAAAGTGGACCTGGAAAAAATTATTGACGTGTCCTCATGTGGGCGGGTCCAAATCAGCGGTGGGTGGGGCTAACACAAAAGTAGGCGTAATTTAGAACTACTGGAATTCGGTTGTAGTACCATTTAGGAAAACCTAGATGTGATGACTTAAGACACAGTGGGTTATTTCTAAAGCAAAGCAGGGCAAATACTGCCAGTCATGTGCTATAAAAATACATGAATCCTTTTACATTATCTGCGACTGGTTTATGTCTCTGTGCTCAAACTTCTTTAGTTGCCTACCAACACATCCTTCCAAAATTCCCTTTATAGAAACATATCTGACTTTGTTTAATAAGTTTAACTATTGCGAAACATGTTGGCAGAATCCTATTTAATCAGTCTGACAGAGCAGCATATGAGCACCTCACTGTTGCATCTTTCCCTGACATCATGAGCTGTAAACTACAGGCAAATCTCTCTCTTTAATATATAAAAATGTATACTGTGTGTTTCAAAAAATGCATTAAAAATAATCCTTCTAATAAATGGCTATCCAGTGCGATCACCAGAAAGGTGAAATGCTGCAAGCATCTGCAAGAAAACACTTCTTTTGTAACAATTGTGTATGAGCCCTAAATGTACCCAGTGATTGGTGGTGGTTTGATTTAATAACAGTGCAGGGAGGGTTGGCAGATAATGGCATAAGTGAAGGAAAGAGCTATTCCAAGGGTTTGCTGGTCATATAGTAAGTGCAAAGGAGACAGGATTAATGATATTGTCAGTGCAATGGGGGCTGACCATATGTTCAGCAAAGTGATCTGAGAATGGGACCAATGCAAGATAGAAGGCAGGCAATGGAATCAAGGCGAGAACCACTAAAGTATCGCTACACATAATTTTTTTATTTTTTTTTAAAACCTCTAAAAATAGACACCAGTCGGCCACCTGAGGCCGTCGGCCCGGTAGGTTACATGGCCAATCCGTCCCTGGGCACACCCCACGTTGTTCTAAAGCACAATGTGAGTAATTGACTCTCCCCATATAGATTATTTAGGTCAATGCTAGAAGTCATGAAGGAGGAATGCTTTGTTTTTATATAAGTAGTCTGCCGTCCTGTCAAATAAAGCAGGTAGCTGTAATATTAGAATTAAGCGTGAGCAACATCTTGAAGGCGCCAGCATCAATATATGAAACATTTTTTATAGTGTTTTCAAACACATTATTTTCATACTTGTGGAAAATCTTCTTTGGACAAAAATTCTCTGAATTAGTTTGTAAAACATGCAGACACTGATATCCAGAGATGATAGGCAGAGTAGCAGGTTCATCTCACATAGAATCTTTCATGAACAAGGTATTGATTGAGCAATAGACTATCATCATCATCATCATGATTTATATATAGTGTGCCAACAAATTCCTTAGCACTTACAACTGAGGACAAACGCAGTAATAAACAAAACTAAGTAATACATACCGGTGGTAATCGCTTTTACGATTACCACCATAACGACACCGAGGACTCCTCCAATAAAAATGCGACTGTAAAAAAACAATGTAAGGAGAAGCAGACTTACCTGCATATCGATGTTGCAGATATCCGATCACCGCAGGATTCTGACCGCAAGTGACTAATGAGGTGTCCGGCAGGAGATTTTAACGTGAGTGCGACTTCTATCCCTTTTAATTTAAAGCCGCAGTAGTCGCAGTCACTTGCGGTCAGTATCCTGCGCCGATCGGACATCTCCAACGTCGATATGCAGGTAAGTCTGCTTCTCTTTGCATCGTTTTTTTTACAGAGTCACATTTTTTTGGGAGGAGTCCACTGTCAGGGGTGGGCTGGGGCGGGCGGCAGGGGGGGCAAACACTATTTTGGGCGGCCCTAACTTCACTTACTCGGCGGCTAGCCCCTTCTCCGGGACCAGCCACCTTCGCATTGGCTGCTACCGAAAGCTTCTTTTGTGACATGGGACGCGCACCACGTGATAGGTGCCGTCCCATGTCAGAAGACTGCAGAGCAGAACACGCGGCGCGGATAGAACAAGGTAAGTGCGGGGTTGTGTGTGTGTGTGTCAGTGTCAGTGTCGGCAGCATCTTGTATGCATGAGTGTCCGTAGCATCTTGTATGTATGTATGTATGTATGTATGTGTGTCAGTGTCAGCAGCATCTTGTATGTATGAGTATCAGTAGCATCTTGTATGTATGTATGTATGTATATGTCAGTGTCAGTGTCGGCAGCATCTTGTATGTATGAGTGTCAGTAGCATCTTGTATGTATGTATGTATGTATGTATGTATGTATGTGTCAGTGTCAGTGTCGGCAGCATCTTGTATGTATGTATGTATGTATGTATGTATGTATGTAAGTAGGGGGACGCGGACTTCGCGAGGAGCGCATATTTTCGTGACAATGCATCTGCATTCTTGTGCAGAATCCCAGGTCTATGTTCTACTGAGAACCAGCGGGTTGCCTTGGCATTTACTTCCCGGTTGTTCTGCATCCATCTCAATGGTGCATGATCTGTTATTATGGTGAACTCTCTGCCTAGGAGATAACAGCGCAGAGCTTCTGTAGCCCATTTTATGGCGAGACATTCTTTCTCCATAGTGGCATATTTTTGTTCCCTTGGAAGCAATTTACGACTTAGGTACAGGACAGGAATTTCTACTCCATTCTTCTCCTGTGATAAGACTGCACCTAAGCCAACACCAGAAGCATCAGTTTGGAGGAAGAACCTCCCGGTAAAATCCAGTGCTTGTAGAACTGGAGAGGAACAAAGAGCTAACCGAAGATCAGACCAGGCGATTTCTGCTGTGTCAGACCAGGTTAATCTATCTGGACAACTTTTTTTTAACATGTCCGTAAGTGGAGCAGCTCTAGTGGCAAAGTGGCTTACAAACCGCCTGTAGTAACCTACTAAGCCTAAAAAGGTTCTTAACTGCAATTTTTTTCTGGTCCTGCTCAATTTTTGACTGCCTCCACTTTGTCTAGCTGGGGTTTTACACGTCCTTGACCAACAACGTACCCCAAATATTTAGCTTCTCTCATGGCTATGGCACATTTCTCTGGGTTAGCTGCTAACTCTGCTGACCTTAATGAAGCTAAAACCGCCTCAACTTTGGCTAAATGTGATCCCCAGTCTAGGGTATAAATCACTATATCGTCCAAGTAAGCGGCTGCATAAGCTGTGTGAGGTCATAGGTAATTTATACATGACCCTTTGGAAGGTGGCAGGTGCCCCATGCAACCCAAAGGGTAGGACTTTATATTGATAGAGACCATCAGGGGTGGAAAATGCAGTCTTTGGCTTGGCCGTGGAAGTCAGGGGAACTTGCCAATAACCCTTTGTTAGATCAAGGGTTGTCAAATAGTTGCTACCAGCAAGATTTTCTACCAGTTCATCCACACGTGGAATCGGATAGGCATCAAACTGCGACATACTGTTTAGGCGCCTAAAGTCATTGCAGAATCTAATTGTCCCATTGGGTTTCAGAACAAGCACAATGGGACTATTCCACTCACTAGTGGACTCTTCAATCACATCCAACTGGAGCATCTTCTCAATTTCCTTTTTTCACATCCACCCATCTGGCTTCTGGAATACGATACGGCTTCTGCTTTACAATGACTCCTGACGGAGTGACAATGTTGTGTTCGATTAAGATAGTGCGCCCAGGGAGGGAAGAGAAGACATCCCTGTTCCGGCGAATCATTTCTTCAGTTTGTTGTCTCTGCTTAATGGACAATGCTGGCTCTATGGGCACTTCAGACTTTTTAATGGCAGTACTCACTACCTGAGGAGAGGTTTCCTCATCATGCCAGGGTTTAAGGAGGTTAACATGATATATTTGCTCTTCCCTTCTCCTACCTAACTGGCAGACTCTGTAATTGACGGGACCGACAGCCTCTAGAACTTCATATGGACCCTGCCAATGGGCGAAAAGTTTGCTTTCCTGGGTAGGAACTAGGACTAGGACCTTGTCGCCAGGCTTGAAAGATCGAACAACTGCACTTTTGTCATAACTTTTCTTCTGTCGTTCCTGAGCCTCTTTTACATGTTGCTGCACAATGGGCCCTATCTTTCCTAGCCTCTCATACATTTGGGACACAAATTGTACCAGATTTGGCTCCCTGGGACCTTGCTGCTCCCACCCTTCTTTTAACATATCCAAGATACCCCTGGGCTGTCTCCCAAAAAATAACTCAAATGGACTAAACCCAGCCCCCGTTGCCATTGGTCTCCGTGCACAAATAACACAATCAAGCTTTTATGTATGGTACTCCTCCCCCAGCCTTAGCTTGATAGACAGGTGACACACCCACCTTCTCTTTAAAAGGAAACTCCCATCACTGGCTCTGTTTGCACTAACAGACACACCCTGTCTGTTTGCTGAGAGGAAGGAGCTTTCAAATCATGTAAGTTAACCAAACTTTAAACTACACATAAGTTTTTACCTGGTTTAATCTCAATCTAGGTGCATAACTGTGCCAATGTTTTATTCTGCTTGTATGCTTTCTCTGCATCTTGTCAGATAACTTCCTCCCTTTTTTACAGTATGTATGTATGTATGTATGTATGTATGTGTGTCAGTCTCAGCAGCATCTTGTATGTGTGTATGTATGTGTGTGTATGTGTGGCAGCAGCATATTGTATGTGTGTAATAGTTGGGCCTATGAATTTATAATGGGGTAATTAGACCTTTAATTTAATGCTGGGGTGGTTTGGGAGCTATTTATAAATTGTGGGCTGGTTGTGGCAGATCACATGATCGCAGGGGGAATGATTCCTCCAACCCTGCGACCGGATCTTGGTGCCTGGCTGTCACGGTGACAGCCATGCTGAAGACATAGCTGAATAGCGGAGACCAGCGCCGGGCCCCCAGGTAAGTATCTGTTGCTCATGGGGGGGGCGCTCATGGGGGGAGGGGGCGGGTGGCACGGGGCCTGATTTTTTCTGAAGGCGGCCCTGGGCGGCACAAACATGTGGCCCTTCTAGGAGTGGCACTGCAGTGGCAGACAGGATGGCAGTTTGAAAAGCTAGGCCCCAAAGAGCACATAATGCCAAAAAAAGAGGTGCAAGATGGAATTGTCCTTGGGCCCTCCCACCCACCCTTATGTTGCGGAAAAAGGACATGCACACTTTAACAAACCAATCATTTCAGCGACAGGGCCTAGAAAACTACTGTGGCTGAAATGATTGGTTTGTTTGGGCCCCCACACAAAAAAAGCTATTCATCTCTCCCTGTACAAAGTAAACTGGCTCTACTGAGGCAAGATGTCGTCCTCATCCTCATCCTCTGATTCCTCGACCCCCTTTAGTGTGTACTTCCTCATCCTCACACATTATCAATTCGTCCCCGCTGGACTCCACACTCACAGGTCCCTCTGTAGTCTCTGGAGGCCATTGCTGGTCTTCATTGAAGCATTGATAATTCATTTTGATGAACATCATCTTCTCCACATTTTAATTAGTGTGGTGTCTGTGTCTCCTTCGCCGCTCACTGACCAGGTTCCCCGCTGCACTAAAAACTCTTTCGGAGTACACACTGGAGGGGGGACAACTCAGGTAAAATAGAGCCAGTTTGTACAGGGGCTTCCAAACTGCCTTTTTTTTACAGCCAGTACAAGTAAGGACTGTCTGACATGTCTACTTGGATGGTGTCGGCAAAGTAATCCTCCACCATTTTTTCAATGGTGACAGCATCCAATGCAGCGACAGTAGACAAGTCAGCAATCATTGGCAGGTCCTTCAGTCCGGACCAGATGTTCTCTGCATCCCCACCAGCGGGTCGTTTAGGAAATCTCACCTGTTTCTTCGCAGCCACAGGTGTGAAAGAAAATGAAGGAGGAGCTGTTGCCATGTCACGGTCCTCTTCAGATGACAATCTCCTGATCAGCAGGTCTTTGCACCACTGTAGACTTGTGTCTGCCGGAAACAGAGACACAACATATGCTTTAAACCGAGGATCCAGCACGGTGGCCAGAATGTATTCCTCTGACTTTAAAAGACTGACCACCCTCGGATCCTGGCAAAGCGTATGAAGGGCTTCATCCACAAAAGCTACATGCTTTGTTGAATCGCAATGCTTTACCAGCTCCTCCCTCACTTTCTCCAGCTGCTTCTGCAACAGCCTGATCAGGGGAATCACCTGACTCAAGCTGGCAGTGTCGGAACTGACTTCTCGTGTGGCAAGTTCAAACGGCAGGAGAACCTTGCACAACACGGAAATCAGTCTCCAATGCGCTTGACTCAGGCACATCCCCACTCCTTTGCCTATGTCATAGGTAGCTGTGTAGGCTTGAATGGCCTTTTGCTGCTCCTCCATCCTCTGCAGCATATAGAGGGTGGAGTTCCAGCACATCACAACCTCTTGTTTGAGGTGATGGCAGGGCAGGTTCAGGCCTTTTTGATGGTGCTCCAGTCTTCGGTAGGCAGTGGCAGAATGGCGAAAGTGTCCCGCAATTTTGCGGGCCACCGCAAGCATATCCTGCACACCCCTGTCACTTTTTAGATAATGCTGCACCACCAAATTTATTGTGTGGGCAAAACATGGCACGTGGTGGAAATTGCCCATATGTAATGCCCGCACAATGTTACTGGCGTTGTCCGACACCGTAAATCCCCAGGAGAGTCTAAGTGGGGTAAGCCACTGTGAGATGATTTCCCTCAGTTTCTCTAAGAGGTTGTCGGCGTTGTGCCTCTTACTGAAACTGGTGATACACAACGTTGCCTGCCTTGGAACGAGCAGGCATTTCGGAGATGCTGCTACTGTTGCTGCTGCTGCTGTTGCTGCGGAAGGCGATGCATCTACCCAGTGTGCTGTTACAGTCATATAGTCCTTAGTATACCCTTAACCACTTGTCCACATGTCCGTGGTTAAGTGAACAGTGGGTACAACCGCATTTTTCAGAGCACTGAGGACACTTTTTCGTACTTCTCTGTACATCCCGGGTATCGCCTGCCTAGTGAAGTGGAATCTAGACGGGATTTGGTACTGGGGACACAATACCTCCATCAACCGTTTAAATCCCACTCCACTGATGGCGGACACCGGACGCACGTCTAACACCAACATAGCTGTCAAGGCCGCAGTTATCCGCTTTGTGATAGGATGACTGCTGTCGTACTTCGTGCTCATGGCAAACGACTGTTGTACGGTCAATTGCTTAGTGAAAGACGTAGCGGTCTTACAACTTCCCCTCTGGGAAGATGACCAACTCACAGCAGCAACGGCAATAGTAGGCGTATCGCTGCAGGATCCTCCGGAAGAATCCTGGATTGAAGAGGACTCAGTCATGCCGGTGACATGGCCTGCAGGACTATCTCCGATCCAGATCGAGGAGGAAATTGACGAGGAGGGTGTTGCTAGTGTGGATACAACGGCACCAAGGGATTTAGGTGTCCCTGGACTGCTGACGGTCCTAGCCACAGTTCCTGAACTAAACACTGAATTATGAAGGTTCTTCAGGTGACGTATAAGGGAGGATGTCACTAGGTGGCCAAGATCCTTACCCCTGCTTACATAAGGTACATATGGCAATACATTTGTTGTCCAGATTGGGATAGAAATAATTGCAAACCGAAGAGGTGGATTTATTGGTTTTATGGCCAGGCATGACGATGGGCTTTTACATCCCATGGACAACAACTGTTTCCCCCCCTGGTGCCTCATTTAACAAAACCACATCAGCATCCTCCTCGTCAGTTTCCTCCTCAGTGCCAGCTACATCAATATCCTCCTCCCGGTGTACAACATTGACACCTTCATTATCCAAATCTGTAACTGCACTGTGGGTGATCCTTCCAGCATATGCAGAGGGCGTGCTGCAAATGGTGGAAGGAGCCACCTCTTCCCGTAGAGTGATGGGAAGGTCAGGCTTCGCAACCACCAACACCCTTGGACTCTCCTTGGGGATTTGTGATGCCATGTCTTTAGAAGGCAGAGTTGTTTGCTGTGTTTTTGATGACAGCTTAACTCTCTTAAATTTTTTAGAGGGGGGCAGGAGGAGGGCTTAGATCGTTGTGTGAAGCTGAACCACTAGTCATGAACACGGGCCAGGGCCTTAGCCGTTCCTTGCCACTCGTGTCGTAAATGGCATATTGGCAAGTTTACATTTCTCCTCCGATGATTTTAATTTCTTTTTTTTGATCATTTTAGTGAGCTTTGGCTTTTTGGATTTTACATGCCCTCTACTATCACATTGGGCATCGGCCTTGGCAGACGACCTTGATGCCATTTCATCGTCTATGTCATGACTAGTAGCAGCAGCTTCAGCATTAGTAGGAAGTGGTTCTTGATCTTTCCCTACTTTATCCTCAAATTTTTGTCCTCCATTATATGCAGCACAAGAGAGCGTACCCCTAAACCACACACACCCAGCAAAGGCTTTAAAAATTATATGTGGCACAGGACAGTACCACTGGACTTATACTGCAGGATCAGTGAACTTAGTTATATAGCAGTACCACTGGACTTATACTGCAGGATCAGTGAACTTAGTTATATAGCAGTACCACTGGACTTATATTGCAGGATCAGTGAACTTAGTTATATGGCAGTACCAATGGACTTATACTGCAGGATCAGTGAACTTAGTTATATAGCAGTACCAATGGACTTATACTGCAGGATCAGTGAACTTAGTTATATAGCAGTACCAATGGACTTATACTGCAGGATCAGTGAACTTAGATATATAGCAGTACCATTGGACTTATACTGCAGGATCAGTGAACTTAGTTATACAGCAGTACCACTGGACTTATACTGCAGGATTGGTGAACTTAGTTATATAGCAGTACCAATGGACTTATACTGCAGGATCAGTGAACTTAGTTATATAGCAGTACCACTGGACTTATACTGCAGGATCAGTAAACTTAGTTATATAGCAGTACCAATGGACTTATACTGCAGGATCAGTGAACTTAGTTATATAGCAGTACCACTAGACTTATACTGCAGGATCAGTGAACTTAGTTATATAGCAGTACCAATGGACTTATACTGCAGGATCAGTGAACTTAGTTATATAGCAGTACCAATGGACTTATACTGCAGGATTGGTGAACTTAGTTATATAGCAGTACCACTGGACTTATACTGCAGGATCAGTAAACTTAGTTATATAGCAGTACCAATGGACTTATACTGCAGGATCAGTGAACTTAGTTATATAGCAGTACCACTGGACTTATATTGCAGGATCAGTGAACTTAGTTATATGGCAGTACCAATGGAGTTATACTGCAGGATCAGTGAACTTAGTTATATAGCAGTACCAATGGACTTATACTGCAGGATCAGTGAACTTAGTTATATAGCAGTACCAATGGACTTATACTGCAGGATCAGTGAACTTAGATATATAGCAGTACCATTGGACTTATACTGCAGGATCTGAACTACCATTGGTGCGGCAGGTGCCATGCACCAGGGCCCATGGAGATAATTGGCTGCATGGCAGATGTAGAGGGTCGAAGGCCCCGGTTTCCTCCTCCCTGCCTCCCTGCATCGGGGCCCACAGCTCGCTAGTTCCGCCTCTATATTTACCCGATCCTGTTTTTAGTCATGGTCAACTTTATGTGGCAATATCCAGAGTACGGCAATCTGCCGATGTCCAAATCGAAATTATTGGTGTAATGGAACTGGGGAAATTGGCAAAATACTCTGAGAAAATTTACGCCAAAATTGTACCGTATAAAGAAATATTTATGAAATATTAATTATGTTAAGAACTTCTTTTTTTTTGGGCTGGCACTTGATTCCACATTCATGGAATAAATGATACATGGAATTTATCAGTTACCAAAAAAGGGTGCTACATGATCTTATTCTTATTTTTTTCCATCATTTTAACAGACTTTTAACTAGTGAGATAATATCCCTGAGTATCGTATTTGACAGAGCTGTTGCAATACCTTTTTCTCCCCAGTTTTTCACCAGCAGTATACATACTTCAGGAAAAAAAATAGTCTTACTTGAGAAAAATGTGTACTATAGTTATGACTTAATTATGTTAAATAAAAGCAGAACAGAAACATGATTGATATATTCATTAGAACAGACTAATTAAACACAGATCACAATATTATTTTCATACACTTTCGGACAAATACTGCAGTGACCTGGCTGGATGGTAAGCGACAAAGCAATGACACAAACACATAGCAGTTCCTAGCACATCTAGGACACATTGACACATAGCAGTGGCAGAAAAGTAAAATGGTGCAAGATGGAATTGTCCTTTGGCTCGCCCTTTCTTCCACCCACCATTATGTTGGACCTTAAAATGGAATCCAACAATCGCGAGATCCAAGATCCGACGACGTAACGATGACGTTTTGCCTCGTTTTCAGTTCCGAGGGCGCGCGAAAGTACCGTGCCGGCTCGGTACTCGGATCCCCTAAGTTCGGGTGTGTTTGGTTCTTGAGGAACTGAGCCTGAGCATCTCTAATCCTATTACTAGATATTTTGCTACACGTATTTTTTGAGGCCTCAGTTTGTTTCTATACTCAGAATTTTTAGAGTTGCACAAAAACGTTTATTACAACTTATTATTCATGTGTGACTTCCTTTAGAGTGATTGATGACGATGGGTTTACATATAGTGAGTATTTATTTTCCTTTTCTGGCATGAATAGATATCTGTATCCTAATACTATGTGATAGTAATTGCTGATAAGTACTTTACAGTAACTTATAGTATTTTTCGTTTGGTTTTAGAAACATCTGTTTTACAGTGTTTTTATTTATTGTTCATTACATAAGCAGATAATAATTGGATGAGTTGATCTTAAAAACAGTGATTCACAGTTCCTTTATAATAATAATATTTTTAATATTTGAATTTCATTAACTTTTTTGGTGTAGTCAAAGCACTGTTTTTTGTCTTTGTTTACTATAATTCTATACGTTTGGGATGAACATTTCCTTCCAATAATCAGCTGCATCATTAACATCTGAATAGAGCAATTTTTGAATTTTATATGTATGTTTTTGGACTATGGGAGAAAAACGGAAAACCCATCCAAATACGGGAAGGACATACAATACAGAGGTGATGTAAGGGGGGTTTCTGGGTCTCCAGAAACCCCTCCAATCTGCTAAAGAAGTGCCCCCACTTAGCGGCACTGTGCTATACAGCAGCCGCGGAGCTGTCAAAGAAGCGTCCGCGGTGGTGCTGTATGCAATACAATCTCCCCACAGATAGTGCCCCGGTCTTAATTCAACACAATATTTAAATAAAAAACACACAGACACCACACTAATTAAAATAAAAAATGGGCAGCACGATGGCTTAGTGAAGAGCACGTCCACTTCACACAGGGCCGGATTAAGGGAATGGAGGCCCCTGGGCTAAGGGGGCCTCCATTCCGACGTGAGGGCCCAAATGTGAGCAGCCCGCAGCCCCCCTTGAGGCCCGCCCAAGCGCTTACCTGTCAGTGCAGTCCTCCTTCCGTGGCGCGCTGTAAGCTCCTTACTGAGGAGATCTCGTGAGATCTCCTCAGTAAGTAGATTACTGAGCGCCGGGGACGGATGACTGCACTGACAGTGCTCAGCAGCATTGATCAGGCTGGGGGCGCCCCGCCTCCGGACCGATCAATAATGCTGCTGAGGACTTTGAAGGGCCCCCTGGATGCCCGAGGCCCCTGGGCTATAGCCCAGTTAGACCTCGGGTTAATGCGGCACTGACTTCAAAGCACTGGGTTCATAAGTTTGATTCCAAACCATGGCTTTATCTGTGTGAAGTTTTTATGTTCTCCCCGTGTTTGTGTGGATTTCCTCCGGCTACTCCGGTTTCCTGCCACACGTTAAAAACATACTAGTAGGGTGATTGGCTGCTATCAAATTGACCCTAGTCTCTCTCTCTGTCTGTATGTGTGTTTTGTGTGTTAGGGAATTTAGAGTATAAGCTCCAATGGGGCAGGAACTGATGTTCTCTGTACAGCGCTGCAAAATTAGTGCTGCTATATAAATAAATAGCGATGAAACCCCTTGTTTACCTTTTATTATATGCCTAAATCCTGAACTTGTCCATTAGGATTACCATGTGAGACAAATGCAGCTTTTAGCAGAGCTGTGACAAGAATGAATGAACTCAAATAACTTGCAGGGGTCAATAAGTGCAAGCCACTCTGAGAGACAGCATTGACCGCTTCATTTACTCTCATCGTTAGGAGCAAACTGTGTTTGTTTTCATGGATTTTTTACTTTATTTCCTTATGGACTACTTCAATAAGATTTCATATGGATTTTGGCATATAATAAAAATATAAATAAGTGGTTTGAGTGTGGTTTTATTTTAATGAAAATTATTTAGTATATCTATTAGTTTTTCTATTAGATGCTATCAAATGCACCAAGTGCTATAGTATTGGTACTGGTTCATTTAACTGTAAATAAGGGCAACAATGTACATGATGTTCTAGATCTGCTCTATGTTCTATAATTAAATTGATTACTTGAGATCTACATTTCTCATTTTCAAATCTCTGCATGATGATTTTTTTTGTTATAGACAGGGTTAAATGACAAAAGAGCTAACAAATCTGCCCATTATATTCTAAAGTTGTTTCTCTGAACTAATAATCATAATAGAAATAGTGTTATAGACTAGAAATATATTGTAAAATCTAGTGCAAAATTAAATATTTATCACTGCCGTTGTAACTGAGTTTGAGTCAAACATTGCATTTGTTTTCCTTTGTCAACTGAAGGCTATTAGTATCAGTATTTGTCAGTGTGTAATCTCTCTTTCATGGTACTGAGTGACATGTATTATCAGTGTGACAGCTGACAAATATGATATTGAGATGAATGCATGACTGATTCTACTGTATACCGCTGCTTTTCTGTTTCAATTGTTATTAAGGAACTGATCTCTGACATAGCTATTTACATATACGTTAAACATGGTCTCCTATTAGGCATCTCACACTACTCAATATTACATAGGTCACACTGAATATTATGTTTATATACCTCTGTATTATTGGTGCTTTAATATGTTTCCTATCTAGTCCTAGTTAATATAAAATAAGCAAAGCAGATAAACATTAACTCACCCCCCACACATGAACACAAACACATTATCCGTAGTGTTGTCGGAGGGTCCACATGCACAATACAGCTGTGGACCTGTTGGCACAATACTGTAAATAAATAAATAATAAAAAAAAACAGCCTGCCTCCCTCCCCGAACAGATTAACCCTCGTGCTGCCAGCCTAGGCTGATACTAGCAAAATCGGTGGAACAAAAAGCGTGGGGTCCCCCTGATTTTACTAGAGCCAGCATTAGACTGTGCCAGCCAGGGCTGGTGGCACTATAGCAGGGGAACCCACAGCATATGACCTGGTGGTTGTAATGCATTACAAGTTTGTGTTTGGTTTTTTCTATATTAACTATTTTGTGCCGGTCCGCCGGCTGCTGCTGGCTTTGCCCTTTGAATGTCAGCATTGTGACTGTCAACATTATTACTGTTGACAGTCACTATATCAACATCTTAAACATGTCGACAAAATGAAACTGTCATACACAACCCGTTGTAAAAGGAATGTATATAACACTCAAGGGGATTATAGATTCTCCCCCATGCGATATGCAGAGATACTGTATGTGAATTAAATAGATACTAATAATTAAGTTACATGGAAGCTATTTAAACTCTGTTATTAATTAAACAAAGGGGAAAGACATAAAGACTCAAAAGAGCGTATGGGACTTTAATTTTAAGATTACAATACCAGACACTTTAAGGGTAATTTGTGAAACTGTAAAATTGAGGCCTTAATGTGCATATGCTGCTTTGTGAAGTCATACACCTATTTTTGCATGGTTGCACCCATTTACATGGGTAGGTCCATGGCTTACCATGTTAAGGTCCTGGTACATAGTTTTGCTCTTTAAAGAGAGGAACTGGGCAGACCGAGTTGTTGTACTATAAGATCTTGATTTAGACAGAGTTGATGCCATATTTGAGTATTAGCAAAGACGCATATGCACTATTGTGTTTCTACATTTTTATTTTGAGTGGCACACGTCTTAAGATGTGTGCAAACTTGAGTCTAGCATATAAATGCATCCAGAGCAAAGTCATTATGAACTCCAAAACTTTCACTTTCTTTTTAGAGGTGAAAATTTATATGTCTCATAGATAACATATTTCAAGATCCGTGTAACTTAAAATATATCTCAAAGTGATGCTCTTAACTTGTGCCTCCACTCCCTTATTGCACTGCACTTACATGTTAACTCCCTGAACCTCCTCTCCAAGTGTAAAAGGTTTCAAGTGGGAAATAGTTGTATTTATAAATATGGACCCAAATTGTGTGCATGCATAGGACATCAGTTCTGCACCAAAATGCATCTTTGCATCACACAAATGCACTTACGTGCAACTCAAAATCACACACTGAATGCGGGCTAAGCACATAAGAATTCCTATCTGTTTCAAAAACAAGATATCTGCTCTGCTTTTTCCTGCCATCTCTATACTGCCTGTCTGAAAAAAATGCCAGCAGGAGCCTGAACAGTGGTGCTTGGTGCCTGCAAAATATCTGGGGACCCACCAAATCTTGTTACTGCTGGACCAGAGGGTGGGGAACAATTCCAGATATTCCACCCAAAATTGAAACTTCCAATAATTATGCTTTATTCACTGGTTTGCATGAAGGGGTGGGGGGAGGAAGGTTTCACAGGAAAATGAGAGAATTGTTAGTGTTGAGTTAATTTCCTTAAGGTACTCCATGGCAGCCATAACTAATGGGTTAACTCCCTAGTAAGCTGAGTAGACACAGGAAAAAGAAATATCCCCAGAAGGAATGTGTGTGACTCCTTCTTCCATTAGTGTCCTGAAAAATGTAAACAGAAAACACAGGTGGGAACATTGGGCTGCTGGAGTAATTCAAGTAAATCAAATTAATTTGTAATGATTCTCTAATTCCCTTATGAACTCCATGGCAGCCATAACAAATGGGACATACCCAAGCAATACATGAAAAAGAAGGTGAGCACTTTTTCTTCCAAATGGGCATCAGCAGAAGAGGCCATGTCAAGAAGATAATGTTTGGTTAAGGTTTGAACTGATGACCACTCTGCTGTTTAGCAGAGAGCTGTCCTACGTACCCAGAAGGGCATGTAATTCCCCCTTTCATCTGACAGATGTGATTGCTATCAGAAACAATACCTTAAGTGTAGGCTCAAAGGGACTGGACATAAACATGTCTAGGAAAACATTATGTCAGGAGCCGCTGCGGTGCCCCTAGCCGTCACAACTCTCAACTCCTTTCTCCGCTCTGTCCTGGCCGTTAGCATGACACTGGGACGTCATTTTCTCTTCCGTCCCGACCATTGCCAGGAAAACGGTTGGGGTGCTCTTTCCTAATAATGCCGCGTACCGGCATGATCTAGCAGCCAGGGCGCGTGTGCAGATATAAAATGATATAATCTTGTTTGTGCCCCTTATTAGGGGAATGTGCAGGGACATTTTTAATTCCAGCTGAAGCCCTGCCATTAATGAAAACTGGCTAATACATTATTGTATACATGTTCCTGGGTAATGTTATACCCAGTACCAGCCCCAAAAGAGTAATTAATTAACAGTCTCCTGGGGCTGATTTTCAGCCCTGTGACTTCTCTTTCCTGATTGCACCATCATAGTATATAAGGCAGGGAGGGCTTAGCCTCCCTGCTGGTTATAGCATTCAGTTCCTGGCTGCTGACCTGCTCCTTTATACTGTGCTTATTACTGGATTGTTTTCTGTGTATGACTTTTGGCTTGTGTTCCTGAACTTCTGATTATTTGCTCGTGACCCTGACCTTTGCTTGTGACTCGGATACCCTTGTTTGCTGCCGGCCCTGATCTTTGCCTGAACCCGACTTTGCGGATTGCTCCTGCACTTTGACCCTGGCTTATTCCTGACCACATTGCCTGCTGTTTAGCCTCTTATTCCCATGCTGCGGCATTATTCATAAGCTTGCACTAGATTGAGTTTAAGACCTGGGGACATCTAACTACCTATAAGCATATCTAGCTCTACGGGAAAGGCGGCTGAATTAGGTGAAGACCTCTGCTGATAGTTCTGCAAGCTTATGATAATATCTGGTAGCTGTAACAGATGCCACAAAAGGTTTAACTCACATATACATTTTTTTTATTGCTTGTAAAAAAATCCTCATACCCTAATCTAGTGTCCAGAAAAACACTAAGCACAAATACAGGAACTTTTAGTGTGGTGAGAGCAATGCCCATGATAAAGCCATTGCAAATAAAATCTTGAATTTGCGTAGCAGAAGCAGGATCCTAATTTTGGACTTGCACTATAGAATGAATCTCATTTAGTATATAATAAATAGATGATGAGTCTGTATTCTAGCTTTCTAACTTGAAAAGAACTTCAATGGCCTTGTCAGAGACAATATTTGCATCTCTCTATCTCTGCTCCATTAAAAAGAGGATGCCTGGATTTGGATGCAGAGCTGGTCCCTAGTACAGTAAAACTGACCTCAGTGTCAGAATCCAAGGTTATTCTTTGAACACTTCCTAAGCTATTGCAAACCATAGATGACTGGCTGTTCTGAGTTGTCATCATTAAACTTACTTGGGAAAGTTCAAACTTCTGGACAAGAATTTAAACATCTGATAGCTAGGATCTGATTGGTTGCTATAGGCAACATCTCCACTTTTCAAACCCGCCAGAAGATAGTAGCTTGAAACATTTACCCCCTAGTCTTTTGTGATTATACTGATATCTGTTTGGCTGTTCCCATTCCTTATTAATGACATCTGAAATAAGCCTGTGCACTTAGAACACTCTGCCTTCATGCTGATGATCCTCAGAATTGGAATCTCCGAGAGAGGAAGGAGCTGGTGTATCCTCAATCCCTAAAGTTCTATTTATATGTTTGAGGAGTACACTCACAAGTTCAGGGATAAACAAGCTGGTATCTTCTCCCATTTCCCCTGGCTGTCATATGACCGTTTGGGATCACTGAGAAAACCCAACATTCTCCAGTTTCACACTTTTCTGTGGTCTTGCTCTTTTAAACCCTTGCATTAAATATAAATCCAACTTTGTAACAAACGTGTCCTTAATTGCTCTCATCATTCCAGAAATAAATTCTGCAAACTGTTCAGGACACTGAACAGCTGGTCTTTTGGGCTGCAGAATACAGTCTGCATGGAAAGTCCATTTACAATTCTCAGACAAAGGTTTGTCATATGCTCCACAAACACTATCAAGAGACTTCCTGCACTCAGGGCCGGTGCAAGGTCTGTAGGCGCCCTAGGCAAGGTTTCAGCCTACCGCCCCCCCGTGAGGTTGTCACACACAAAAAAAAATTAGAAAATTTTTACATTTTGAAAAACAAAACAATATATAAATAAGTATGTGTGAACACTTTGTGGACCGCAATGGGCCCGTATTATCACACACTCAAGGTGTCTCAGTAACCACCTACAGCAAACAAACAATATTCTGATTGGTGAGGGTCTCAGCCCACAGCCAATCAGTGATCACTTTGGTTCAAGAAAGAGTGTAAAATAAAAAAAACAACCATTACCTTCTCCTGGCTGGCAAGGATGCAGTCCAGATGCACTGATGCTTTCAACACTGTCCAAGCTCCACTTCTACCCTTTGGGAAGTAACAGCAGTAATTGATTTAATATAGCTTGTTGACATAATGTACATTTTTCTACAACATAGTTTGCATATCAAATATAGAGCATGAGGTGCCAAATAATAGTCATTTTTCTCACGCATAGTTTGCAAATCAAATATAGAGTATGACGTGGCAAATAGTCATTTTTCTATGGTATAAAAGGACTATTTGGCACCTCATGCTCTATATTTGATATGCAAACTATGGTGGAGAAAATGATTATTTTATTGGCACCTCATGCACTATATTTGATTTGCAATTGTCAAATATAGAACATGAGGTGCCAAATAATAGTCATTTTCCCCCGCAAAGCTTGCAAATCAAATATAGAGCATGCGGTGGCAAATAGTCCTTTTATACCATAGAAAAATGATTATTTGCCACATCATACTCTATATTTGATTGCAAACTCTGCGTGAGAAAAAATATTATTTAGCACCTCATGCTCTATATTTGACAATTGAAAATCAAATATAGAGCATGAGGTGCCACTCCACCATAGTTTTACAATCAAATAAAGAACATGAGATGCCAAATAATAATCCAACCCCCCATTTTTATTTTTTTTAACACACCTCTTCCTTATTGGTCTTTGTGCACACCTTTTTACAAATAAAAAAACAATAATAATGTAAAAATAAAAATAACATTCTATTTACTTACATTTTTTCTCTTGTCAGCAGATGCAGGGGGCTCCTCACACTTCTTCTGTCCTCTCCAAAGGCTGCCAAAACGCTCCTCGGTTTCCACAATCACAGAGGAGGGGAGTGGAGCAGAGTGGTGCATGCTGGGAGGGGAGGGGGCTCTGGGAAATAACTTTACTCACACTGTCTGTCAGACAGTGTGAGAACATGGGGGGCGGAGACAGCATTTCTCGGGACCAGGAAGGACTGGAGGCGCCGCCGAAGAGGGCTAATATCACATGATCACTGACTGACGTCAGTGATCATGTGTGAGTGCGGCGTGACCCGGGCGCATCCTTTGGAAAAAAAAAAGCAGACACAGCAGGCGCCATTCCGCCGCTGTCCCAAACACCGCTGACTAGATTAGAAAATCTAGTCAGCGGCGCCCTGCAGGTCCCGGCGCCCTAGGCAACTGCCTAAGGTTGCCTAATGGGAGCGCCGGGCCTGGCTGCACTACTGCTAGGTGCACACAGCTCGGCCTTCACGAACAGTACAGTGTGAAGCGGGACATACCTCCCAACTGTTCTTACAATCGGACCAAGTCCTGTCTAAGTGAGACAGTCACCCAAATTCGGGACTGCCTCACTATATTCATTACAATTGACAGACTATCCTGCCCTCTCTGTTCTTGTCGCTTTCATTACCTGTGGCTGCTGGTGTCTTTAGATAAGTCGCTGCTTGTCTGGATCCTGGAATGTTGTTTGCCCAATTTGGAAAAAATAATTGGTACACAAAAGTTATAAAACTCCAACCAGCCCTGGCATTAAATCAATACCACACACGTTTAATAATTAGGCCTCCCTCCAGTCCCAACATTAAAATAATAGTATTCATATTTGATAAATAGATCTATCTCCCTGCAACCAGCCCTGACATTAAATTAATAGTATATACATATAAAAAATATATATATTTCCATCCAACCAGAACCAACATTAAATTAATAGTATTACCATTTAATAAATAAACCTATTTGCCTTCCTTCAAATAGCCCCAGCAATAAATTAATACAATTTATATTTAATAAATATAACTATTTCCCACAAGCAACCCTGGGATTAAATAATTCATATTCACATTTAATATAATAGCCCTCCTCCCCCAAACTCAGCAACACATTCAATTAATGGCCCCAATCCATCACAGCATAAAATTAAAGGTCCATTCATCTCACCTTAAATTAATAGGCCCCAGAATTAAATAAGAAATAGCCTCATCGTCACCCCACAAATAAATTAATAGCATTCACAGTCCACCATTAAATTAACAGCCTACCTCCCACCCAAATTACAGTAGAGACCCCCCATTGTGGAAATAAATTAATAACATTTAATACATATACCTATTTCCCCCAACCATCACTGTAATTAATTCACATTTAATAAATAGACCTCATTCTCCCCAAACTCCACCAATTAAATAATTAGCCTCCCCCTAAGTTGTACTGCTTGGTACATCTCAATAAGCACAGCCTACACAGTTCATTGAACCTTATGGCAAAAGTGCCAAAAATTCACACAGGTGCTCAGAGTGAACACAAGACAATAGGACATGCTGCACCAATATCCAGCTATTTTACATGTAGGGCCTTTCTGGCTGCAAATAGGCTCTGCTTACACCTGTAATTGACTACCGGTGTATTTTAAGCCTCCTCCCTGCTCTACTACACAGAACGCTGCAGGCTCCTGTAGCAGCCTGCAGGCCTGGCGGCATTACAGGCTCTCTAAAGTTTTAAATATACAATTAAAAAAAAAAATGCGTCCCCCCTCCAAACACTTTTAAACCTTGTGCTACTAGCCTAGTGCTGGTAATCGCAAAATCAGGGAGAAAGAAGCGATTTTACGAAAACCAGCACTAGGCTTAGCCACCACGGGGCTGAATTTCCTAGGGAGTGGAGGCCCTCCCTTTACGGACACTGGGACTCTTGCTGAAAGCGCTAGGGCTCTTCCTACACCCCTGGGCGGACGGTGTTGGGTAATAAAAAAAATAAAACATGGAGAGAAATATAATGCAGCACATTTTCTATTGCTAAGGAGTAAGCACTGAATCATAGGGGTCCCCGGCAGAACCCTAAAGAAGGACACATATCTAAAAAGCCACTGAAAAACCAACCTGAACAAGCCACAGAAGTTAGTGGCTGTAATGGCAGATAATGTACTTGTGCCATATCTCTTGCTCCAGCTAGAGGTCTAGTCTAAGTCCAAAGTCCTAATTATGTCAGTATCCTATGCATGCTATAACATGTGTTTGTTATCAGGGTAAACTGTAAAATGGCTGTTATGTACAGTAGACATTAAATACACCATAATAAATGTTTTTCAGGAAAAACACATAAACATTTTTAAAAAAAAAAATCCATTTATAATTATAAATGACTATAATATTGACATGTGACATTAATAAATATTTTTTTTTTCTCTATGCCATCTTTTAAAATTTTATATTCCACATTGTTTGTGTCCTGCAGGGTCTGATCTAGTAGAGCAGAGTAAACCTACACCATAGTCATCACCGTAGTCATCACCACACGTATCTTGATACGTTCCTTTTTGACTTTGGAGTATGCAGAGCCGAGTTACGTGCAGTTTAAAACAAATGCCAGCTGCGCTCAGTATGCGTGCCTTAATGACTCCAGCCCACAGACTTTTAGAAGGACTATCTTTGTGTGTCCCATTTCAAGTTTTTGGGCCTGAGTCATTAAGGAAAGTAAGGCAAAAAAAGGAGTAAATGTTCTCCGGGACAAACCATGTTACAATGCAAGGTGTGCAAGTTAATGTATTATTTTGCACATAAGATAAATACTGGCTGTTTTTTCATCTAGCACACAAATACTTGATAGTTTTATTTTTACACTGAAATTTAAAGTTGATCTAGAACATGCCCTACCCCAAATATAAATCTATCACCACATTTTAAATTTACCCCCCGTCCCCCTCCAATGCAACATGGTTTTGCCCAGGTGCAAAGTAACCCCTTTTTTATGCTTTACCTTTCTCAATGACTCAGGCCCTTTATGTTTATGATGATATATAAAGAAAGAGGAAAGCAAATTAAATTCATGCACTCATCATCTCCCGCATCGACTATTGCAATTCCCTCCTTACTGGTCTTCCCAAAGTCAGACTTGAACCCCTACAATCTATTTTGCACGTAGCGGCTAGATTGATTTTCCTTACTAACCGTTTTTCTTCTGCTGAGTCACTCTGTCAGTCTCTACATTGGCTTTCTGTATTTCAACGAATCCAATATAACAAGGCCATCAACAAAAATGCACCGACAAACATCTCCTCACTGGTGTCAAAATACCTCCCTACTCGACACCTCCGTTCTGCACAAGATCTGCGTCTCTCCTCCACTCTCATCACATCCTCCCATTCTCGGTTACAGGATTTTTTCCGTGCTGCACCCACTTTGTGGAATTCCCTCCCACGTACAATAAGGCTTTCCTCTAGTCTTCAAACCTTCAAGCGTTCATTGAAAACCCACCTCTTCAGACAAGGTTATGATATTCCGCAACCACCATCTTAATTTCCCTAGATTACCCTATTACCATCCTCTACACAGCTAACGCAATACAACAACCCTCTGACCAACATTGCAACACACACATCCCTCTCAGTACTTTTACCTTTGCGTTCTAGCTGGTCCATTGTGCAATATAATGCAGCACATGCCCTTGTGTTTCTAACTCCCATTGTCCTATAGATTGTAAGCTTGCGAGCAGGGTTCTCTTACCTCTCTGTATGTATTACCCAGTATTGTCTTATCAATGTTTGTTCCCAATTGTAAAGCTCTACGGAATTTGCTGGCGCTATATAAATAAATGTTGATGATGATGATGATTGATGATGATAAAGTGTACATGTTTATGATGATGTCACATCAGTGATCTGGATGCAAGTGATTTTCCAAGTCGTGCCAATGATAGCCACATCTAAATATTGTGTCTTTTTGTGCAGTTATCTATGTAGTTTGCATAGATTCCAAGTCACAAAACTGGCACGGCAGTTCACGATCTGCTGGCTTGAAAAAATGCATCTTGATGTGCAGTTTTTATTTTGGTAAATTGCGCTGATTTAAAACCACACAGAAATATGCATTTTAAATTACGGGTTTGAAAAACTGAAGCTTGATCTAAGTACTCCTCAGGTTTTTAACTCTACAAGACAAATGTAGTATTTGGTCATAATGTAAATCAGATATGCTAGGATGGCATTTATTTAAATTTTACCCATACTTAAAATATTACCGTATATACTTGTGTATAAGCCGAGTTTTTCAGCACATTTTTTATGCTGAAAAAGCCCCCCCCTCGGCTTATACTCGGGTCAATAAGTTTTCCCAGTTTTTTGTGGTAAAATTAGGTGCCTCTGCTTATATTCGGGTCGGCTTATACTCGAGTATATACGTTATATTTATATTTTAACTGGGCAGACAACTAATTATTTATCATATTATCATATTACTTTATCTTGTACTAAATCTACTCAATATCAGTCTACTATCCAGCAACTTAGAACAGGAGAGGCTGAAATAATAAATTCCAGGAATCTTTAACACTTGACAAATCTCTTTCAGAAACCAGACATAACTTTAAAAAGTTAATTAACCCCTTTGCAGCATTGCATTTTTTCACCCTATACTGATCCTATTTTGGCACTTTTATTCTCATCACATTTCGTCTTGTTTCTTTATAATCAAAGACTAGAATGCCCAGTAACTATAATGTTTTGTGTGATTTATTTATTTAATTTTTTTCAAATATGAGGTAAGTGCTTGATAAAGGTTGTAGAGGTACATTTTTTTGCGGACCCCATTCCCTGGAGAATACAGCCCAGTGCTGAACAACTTGGGGATGGTTTGTTATTATGGCAGGGGGACCCCTGCCACGTGTCCCCCTGCTATAGCGCTGCCCTCCCCAGCTGGTTTGCCTAGTGCTGGTTGCGGTGAAATTGGGGGGAATCTATGCATTTCCCCTCCCCCGATTTTGCCGCAACCAGTAGGAGTAGCGTGGCAGCGCTAGGGTTAATAGTGTTTATAGGGTGGGACCACACGCTTTCATTTTGTTATTATTTATCTGATTTTTACAGTATACAGCCGGCGGGTCCTGCGGCTGTATAGCTGCCGGCCCTGCTTGCATTGCCCTTTTAATGGCGGCAGTGTGACTGTCTGAATTTTCGGTGTCAGCAATCACACTGTTGGCATTTTATGTGTGTTGGCATTTCTTACATATATGTATTTATTGTGTCAGGATATCTTGCGTGTAACTGTTTCTAATGTTAGGTATTTCTTAGTTGTCAGTATTACATGTGTCTGCATTTTTGTGTCACTGTTGTTGGTGTTGGCATTTTCGTCGTAGGAATTATGACTACCACCGATTTTAAAAACTACACATATGCATGCCACTAGATAACACTGAACATGTGTATACATGTAAGATAGACTATAATGTCAAAATAATGACAACCATGAACCATTGGAATAATTTTATTAGGTATTTTTGGAGGGACAACCACAGATCATTGGAATAATTTTAATAGGTATTTATTTTTCGGACAACTACAGACCATTGGAATATTTTGATTAGGTATTTTTTTAAGGTACAGCCACAGAAAATTGGAATAATTTTACTAGGTATTTTTTGTGGGGACAACCACGAACCATTGGAATCATTACAGATGAAGAACCAGGAATTTGGTGAGTATTACTGGGGGGTTTTATTTTTGTCCAATAAAATTATTTTGGAAATGAGGTATGTGGTTTATTTAAATTTTGTCTTGGTGCACTACTCCCAGAGGGCCCTGGGTGTCAGGGCATGCTGCCACTTTTGGTTCCCCAGTAGCATGCCTTTGCAGCCATGGGTATGTTGGTGCTTGTAGTACTACAAGTACCAGCATGTCAAAATTGTTAATAACAGTCTGGGCTTGCTGGGACCCGTAGTGCAACAACACTTAATGGGCCCAGGGGAGTGGGAACAGTCCTAGTGCTTTCAGCACAGGGCTGTATAACCCTAGGGAATCCAGCCCCATACTAACCAGCCTGGGGCTGGTTGTTATTATGGCAGGGGTAACCCATGCTGCGGGTTCTAGTAAAATCGGATGACCCCACGCTTTCTGTTCCTCCGATTTCGCTAGAACCTAGGCTGGCAGCACTATGGTTAATGTGTTTGTGGGGGAGGTTTGGGGCTCATGTTTGTGTGTATTTTTTAAAAAAATATTTACTACTATCAGCTATATTGCCGGAGGGTCTGAAGAGCCCTCTGTTGTAATGTTCTCCCCATAGGAGGAGATGTGTATTAAGTGCAGCACCTGGTTTAATGACCACTGATCCAATGAGGTGTCACATTCACCATACATTTCCTGTCTCTTGGAGTACACTGAAAGGGTAAATAATAAAGTGAAATGTGGATTGGTCAGTTTGCAGAGCAGTTCAATATAGAGATGCTCAGGCTCGGTTCTCCGAGAATTGAACACACCCGAACTTAACAGATCCGAGTAGGTACTTTCGCACATCCTCGTAATTGAAAATGAGGCAAAACTTAATTGTTACGTCGTCGGATCTCGGATCGTATGAGCTTTCGATTCTCTAAGTACCGCGCTCCACGGCGATCCAGCGCCATTTCACAGAGGGACACAGAAGGGGTAGCACAATTCTTGGCAGTCTCTAGTGCAGTTGGGCAGCGCCATAGGTAGAAAAGAAAGAGGAGATGGTATCAGTGTTCTTCAAAGTCTCCAGTGACATTCAGGAGAGCTCCATTGCTCCATTGCTAATTGTCATTGCTGAAATACAAATAATAGGTCTGGCAGGCTTGGTCTTCTAAATCTGCAGTCTTTGTTTGAAAGTGTATAATATTGTGAACTGTGAGGTGGTGAAAATTGACTGCAAATTACTTGAAATTAGTGTTATTGACGTTAATAATAATGTAGGGAGAAAAAATAGTAAAAGTATATGATTTTAGCCAAAAAATAGGGATTTTAGAAAAAAAAAATCGGGATCCAAGACCAAAACACGCAAGGGTGGTTTTGCCAAAACCAAAACCAAAACACGAAGTTAATGCAGATCCAAAGCCAAAACCAAAATCAGAACACAGGGGTCAGTGAACATCTCTAGTTCAATATCTGAAACAGTTGCATTCCTAGAGCAACTATGTCTTTTTTCCAAAGGTAACAAAAAAGAACAATTCTGAAAAGTTGAGCTGATAGTCACAGAAGGAAACTAGAAATATAAAGCTATATAATTAATAATATTTGCAGGAGGACATGTACAAACAAACCCAGTAGTGAAACCAGAGCTGGATTAAGGTTTTGGGGGGCCCGGGGCACTTAAGACAGGGGGGCCCCATATTGTCGAATATGATATTAATTTTAAACAAATAAACAGGCAATGCTATGTGCACTACTGTTAGATGCACACAACTCTCCCTTTACAAGCATAACAGTGTGAAGTAGGACATATCTCCCAACTATCCTTGTAGTCAGACCAAATCCTGACTAAGTGAGACAGTCACCCAAATTCTGGACAGTCCCACCATATTGAGAACAGTTGGAAGATGGTCCTGGTCTCCCCTACCTGCTGTTGTCGCTTTCACCACCTGTGGCTGCTGGTGTCTTAAGCTCAGTTGCCGTTTGTGTAGATTCTGGGATGTCGGGGCCCTATTTTGAATCAAAAACAGGTACATAAAGTTTAGGAGTCCCCAAAGAGTCCTGTTAATAAATCAATAGCACCCCCTTTAATAATTAGGCCTCCCTCCCTGCAACCAGCCCCAAATTTGGAATTAAATTAATACTATTCACTTTTAATAATAGAACTATTTTCCCCAAGCAGCCCCGACATTAAATTAATAGCGTACACATTTAATAAACTTATTTCCCTCCCCACCAAACAGCCTGGTATAAATGAATAGAGTTTACATGTAATAAATAAACCTATTTTTCAAAACCATTGCCAACATTTTATAATTCATATTCACATTTAATAAATAGCACTCCTCCCCAAACTCAAGCACACATTAAATACCTCACAATCACTCCACAAATAATTAACAAAATAACCTTACTATATGTAAGTATATATTGGTTATCCCTAACAGCCTAGTCCAGCTAAGCACTAGCAGGACTGATTTGTTGCAAGGCAACAGAGCTAGCATGGAGGCATATTACATTTTGTACATTATGCCATAATTTTGTAATTTTTACCATAATGCCCACTTTTAGAAAAGCTACCTCCCTGGGGCATGGAGAGAGGGTCCACAATAAATAGACAATCTAGGTCTGAGCACATCGTACTTCTCTGTTCTCCATTTATATCCCCAACATCCCACTCCTCAATCCTCTTCATCTTAATTCTCTATCTTCCCTCTCACTCCTCATTCCCCACCTACTTAGCATCTTCAACCCCCTTCTCATCAGCGTTGGTTTCCCTTCCTGGGTTGTCACTCTGCAACCCCCTCTATTTGTATATTCACCCCCTCCTTGTCCATAATCACCCCCTCTCCTTGTCCATAAATCACCCCTTCTCCTTGTCCATAAATCATTCCCTCCTTGTCCATAAATCACCCCCTCCTTGTCCATAAATCACCCCCTCCTTGTCCATAAATCACCCCTTCCTTGTCCATAAATCACCCCCTCTCCTTGTCTATAAATCACCCCCTCTCCTTGTCTATAAATCACCCCTTCTCCTTGTCCATAAATCACCCCCTCCTTGTCCATAAATCACCCCCTCCTTGTCCATAAATCACCCCCTCCTTGTCCATAAATCACCCCTTCCTTGTCCATAAATCACCCCCTCCTTGTCCATAAATCACCCCTTCCTTGTCCATAAATCACCCCCTCTCCTTGTCCATAAATCACCCCCTCTCCTTGTCCACAATTATCCCCTTCATTTTCATAATTGCCTCCTCCTCTGGCTGAAACACACACAGACACAGTCACACACACACAGAAAGTCTCACACAGTCACACAAACACAAACACACACACAGTCACACACACAGAAAGTCACACACACACACACACAGCAGATCTTAACTTACCTTATCCCCCACAGACAGGCAGGGCAGATCTTCTCTGCTCCTCCTCACACTGTCATCTACACGGCAGCTAAGGAAGCCTAGAACACTCAAAAAAAAAAAAAGCAAAAGCATGCTTGTGCTTATAGTGCCAAGAGAGCACTTAAAAACGGAACCCTGTGCTGCCCCTTGTAGACTGACATTTGGGGGCAGCAAAAAGAGCCACAGCTGGTCCCGGGGGGCCCCCTGAGAGAGGGGGGCCCGGGGCACATGCCCCCTGTGCCCCCCCCTTAATCCGGCCCTGAGTGAAACTGTAGCCTAGATACAGCGGAGGAGACATCCATTTTGTGGCTGAACCATCAGTTTACTAGAAATCAGTGACAGCACTGTAGTAATACTTGAAAATTCTCCTTGTGAATTAGGCTATATTTTCATAAAACTTAGTTCAGTCTACAAAATGGATGTCTCCACGGCATATACGTGAGAGGTCCACTTTAAAGCTGCATTCCGTAGTCCTTCCACTCCCCAGAGCCCCAGGTGCTGTCCCATGCAGTCATTTTTACTGGTGCTCCGAGGTTAGCTTCACAGCCCAGGTTAAAACTGGGGCTGTGTATACCCTTCCCCTCCCATTCCACCCTTATTCCTCCTCTCTTCCCTTCTGTTTCCCTTTCTGTTTGTAATTATTTCTGTGTTACCTGATATCAATCTCAGCCTTAACATGGAGGTTACTCCGTGACTTACATCTATGTGTTAATCAGAGCCGTCTTAACGCATGGGCATGCTGGCCAGTTGCCTGGGGCCCCACAAGCATAGGTGCACAATAGACTCATCATCTTTTCAGTATATTATTCCGGGCGATTTATTCAGGACCTTCAAACCCTCTTAATTAAAATGTTTGACCTTGACGAAAACAAGGTACACATACTAATTGTAAACAAACAAGACAAAATCAACATGTTGGTTATTACTTCTGATGTTATTAAAGGTATCAGCGGTGTTAATGTGGATGTTAAGCCACAACACTTTTGTAATTTAAAAGTTGCTCTTTATTGAGCGTTGAATAACAGATTAATATATATGCAGGTACTCACAGTTGGTATACTTTGAGGGACAGTTGCAGTTCAGGCAATAACAGGATACATGCAGTATGGATATGCTTATACACTCTTGTAGATCTATAGATGCTGGCTGGTAATGCACTATTATACAGATATGCAGTTGCAGTTACAGGTCTCTTTAGTATTCTGCACAGCTGTGCAGTTTATGCTGTGGGTAGACAGACTCTCCTATTATGTATAAGGAGCCTCTGGTCACTTCCTCATAGCTTGTAGGGGACTTTTGAGGACGTGGTACACAGCTACTAATTAGTGCGTCCGCTCTCTGCAGTGTCTAACTGGAAGTGGCAAAGCCGTACTTCCGAGTATCGGGTCGCCGCGATTGCGCAGTAAAACATCACGGACATTGGAGTCATGTCCCACTTCATACCCCAATCCTCGCCGTGGATTACAGGGGACCTAGCAACAGGGAGACGGAGCGAAGCACTCCTATACACTAACACAACACACAGAATTTTCTGAAGCCAGAAAGCTGTAATAAAGTTTTTGTAATATTTTCAACAGTCCATGTTAGTTGCCTCCCCCTGCTAGTAGTAACACTGTTTTTGTTGGAGGCACCAATAAATATAAGCTTCATTTTATCAATAATTTACATTTTTATTCCTGTGAGTGATTGTGTAGGTAGGACCCCAGTGCACTGCTTTGTCCGGAGTCCTGTAATGCTGTTAAGATGGCTTTGGCGTTTTTGTTTCTATGTAACCATTTTGGCAGCCTTCTGCAGTTTAATGAGGTTAAGGGCCAGCCACTCATTCCAAATTTAAGTCTGTACTTTAATTTATACTGTCTTAAGTGTATGTTACATGTCTGAAATGCATTGCTGTTTTATCAGAGTTTATCCACCCACTGCTTTGGCATAGTTTTGTATGACATACGTGTATGGTGTAGGTTTATTCTTCCAATAAAAAGTTATTTTACAAACACAAAACCTGGGGCTGTGTGATGCTGTGTATGGACGGTTTGAGCAGGAGGACCAATCAATCACAGATATGACAGGTTCTGATTGGTCCTCCCTCCTCCACAGCCATTTAAATTCCTAAACTTAAATCTTTGGCCACTTCGGTGGCAGTGCAGCTTTAAAGTATTTTGAAGGTAGAAAACGACACTGTATTTGAATTTGAAACAATTTTATCTAAAAAGCAACTTTATTTTGTAACCACTGCAGTGAAAATAAATAATTCTAGCTGGTGATATACATACATGGCTAAAAACACAGTAGGGAGTTTTAATAAATAAACAAATAAATAAATAAAAGGGAGTGAACAAACCAATAAATTAAAGTAATCTGAATAATGCAAAACCTTCATGACCTTACATCAGAAACATCCAAACTATTCTTATTTGCAAATAAAAGAAAGAGATAATTAACTTACTTAAAGTGATCAATCACCCTAAAATTAATTTAACTACATTAAAAACAAATTGTATCTTAAGTCCCCTTCTTCTGCAACCACCACCTCAGACGCCCCACTCATTGTCACCTTCTTTGTGTCTACCCCTCCCCTCTAGAATGTAAAATCTCACAAGCAGGTCCATCTTCCCTAGTGTAATTTTGTGGATTGTAATTATGAAAATTTTTGGTTGTATTTACTCATGTCATTTTGTGATTTTGCTGTTTGTCAAACCCTTATATACGACCCTGTAGACCCTGTGTGGTGCCTTATAAATAAAAGTAATAGGTGACTATTGGGCAGCACGGTGGTGTAGTGGTTAGCACTTCCACCTTACAGCACTGGGGTCATGAGTTCAATTCCCAACCTTGGCCTTATCTGTGAGGAGTTTGTATGTTCTCCATGGGTTTCCTCCGGGTGCTTCAGTTTCCTCCCATACTCCCAAAACATACTGGTAGGTTAATTAGCTGCTAACAAATTGACCCTAGTGTGTGTGTGTGTGTGTGTCTGTCTGTCCCTGTCTGTGTGTGTATTTTAGGGAATTTAGACTGTAAGCTCCAATGGGACAGGGACTGATGTGAGTGAGTTCTCTGTACAGCGCTGCAGAATTAGTTGCGCTATATAAATTGATGATGATGACTTTACCAATGTAAAAAAGAGAAAGATGCCTCCCTCTTCTGTGTTCTCTTGCTAGTATGTTTTTCCCTAGGGAACCAGTTGGGAAGCAGTAAAAATATTAATAATTTTAAAGGCCCAATATTTGTGTAGAGGGTGAACTGTATTGTGATTACTGTACATTTCATTGCAATCAGAACAGCTCTGTTTATTTAATAAAGCATTTAGAAATTATACACTGCATGCTGCCATATTTCTGCAAGTTAATTGTACATCCCATGTAACTCATGTAGCAGCTGCACTTTTTTAGATTGAGATATAGACTAAAGCACACACATTACCATGACCATAGAATTTATTACAATAATTATGAAGTATATTATGAATGTATAATTTTTTTTAAGTCTTGGATAAATACAGTTTACATGAAAATGTATGTATATTTAAAGTATTTGTTGCTTTAATATGTAAAACATTCTAATGAATGTCACATTAACAGGATCATTAAAGTGGACAAATGATCATAGTTCCACATGATTTACAACAATTTAAGCAAGGCGTAATTGATGTATATGTATGTGAGCTTAATAAGGTCTCTATGTTTTATATGAAATATGATAACAGAAATAAAGTGGTAAGTAACTGTGATGCTTTTTTATTGTGATTGGGATATAGTAGATAACAGGTTTACCAGGTTTTCATGCAAGTTTCATTCAGGTTTAGACAAGTGTATTGTGACTTTGTCTTTGAAAAAATTGCAGAATGCTGAGTCTAAGAAGAGCTGCCAGACAAGAACAAACAAGTTGGCTGTGTGTTTAGGTCTCACTCTTATTAAACTAGCTGTCGAAAAATATATTTTATTATATTATTTGTACTGTATTTCTTTTTTTCTGTTTTGTATTATTTTGTTCTTCCTTTGTCACTTTATCCTTATCCCTTGTATATATTTTTACCTGCCTTGTAGCAATTCCTTCCCACCCTTTCCCTTCTCCTATCAACTGATCCTTACTCTGCCACTCTCTGTCTCACTTTCTGGTGCTCTGATCTGCAGAGTTCTGGTCAAACGGACCTATATGTCCACTATGCTGAGCTGGACACTTCTGCCCTGGTGTCACCTCCCGCCACTGGGAGCTCCATCCATGCCAGCGGAGATCTTGTCGAGTATGCAACTATCCAGCCTCACTTACGCTAAAGCATGCAACCTAGGCCTTTTCCCTCAGCCTGGCATCAAGGTACTCTGCTCCCACTGCTCCTTATGAATTCGTATTAATCATTCCATCACTGTGATGCCACATCTCTCCTACCCATTTCCAGTTATACTCCCACACCTTTTGGTTATTTCCTGCATGATCCAACCTACATGCATGTGTCTTTGTTAGCATGTCACAAACAGTATTTCAATAGCTTTTACTTAGTCCTATTATATACCATTAGAGGCATTTGTGTAATCATTTATTATCATGAAAGTGGATGTTATATAAACATTCGGAACACCTTTTCATTGCTAATTGAATGAAGTAGATCAGTAGATTAATCTAAAAATTCAGCTTGAATGCTCTTGTACCTATTTGTAGTTAAAAATGACAATTCACATGACACTTCAATAAATTCTAGATTTTAAAGGTTACAATGTAACAGAATGGATGGCACTAGATTTAGGGGTATATTTACTAAAGTATGGGTTTGACAAAGTGGAGATGTTGCCTATAGCAACCAATTGTTATGTAGAATGCATTAAATAAATGATAACTAGAATCTGATTGGTTGCTATAGGCAAGACCTCCATATTTTAAAGCCCGCAGTTTAGTAAATATACCCCTTAATCTTTTTGTGATAAAGTTTTTATTTAGTGGATATTTGTTTGCAAATTCTGAAACCATATGGAGGTAAACTGTGTTATATAGTTCTTTTCAAGGCCTCCATCAGAAAGGACAATAAGGGGCAGTATAAGGGTCTACACCGGAAAGACAGAAAGAAAGAGATGGGTGATTCTCCCAAGGTCTGTACTGGTGGTATAGATTCACTGGTCCCCACTCAAACTTGCTTGTTGCTAAGTAAAGGGGTCCTTTGTGCCACCAAGGCATCAGTTGTAATGCCACTCTGTCTCCCCCCTGCGCTATATAATAAATGTTTGAAAGAAGAAGTGCGGGTAACGCAATTCACCTGCTTTTTTGGCAAGAAAGTGTGTTGCGACCACGGTCTTTGGTACTCACTTGGACATGCCTGTTATAGAGTATATTGTAGCACAATACTAAAATCATATATACTGATAATGTTTCAACATGTGCAGGAGATAATAGTTTATGATTCAAAATGGTATATGTCTTTAAAGAAACTGTTGGTTATAACATTACAGGGAAATGTGAACAGATCTGTGATGTCCTATGAAATATTATTTCATATGGCCATAATTTTGAAATAAAAAGTTAGGACAATCATGTGACCTGAAGCTTACACTAGCCCCTAGGTTCCCAAACTGTGCGCCGCGGCTCCCAGGGGTGCCGTGGACAGGAAGAGGATGCTGGGTCCCGGGCACCGCCGGATTGGTAAGTTTTTTTGCTTGTTTTCATTTTTCCTCTTCCTCTCCACGGCGGGATGCAGGGGGGGCAGTACGTGTTAGCTGTAAATTATTATTTGACAGAAATATAATTGAAAAATATATAAAAATATTATTTTCCCTTGGATTTATGTGTATCTTTGCATACATCTAAATAAGTATTTCTGTCCTGACCTAAATACTTATTACGTTTTTTTGTGACTACTTATAAAACGGGACTGCTCAGTAATTATTTTGGAGGGGTGAAGGGTGCCGCGAACTGCAAAAGTTTGGGAACTACTGCCCTAGCCCATAGAATGGCATTCCCTTTTATTGCTAGACAAAGTAAAACATGTATATGAACTTATCCCCAGTTGTTAATTTCAGTGCTCCAGGAGTCTGAACTATTGGAAAACAAATATCTGCCATTTCTGTGCTAGTAAACTCTGGACATGTGGGCATTTTATAATTCTATTAATTCTATAAATCTGAATAAGCCTTTACTGAATGATGAGAATTTGTTATCATAATTTGCTTTTATTTTCTAAACTGAAGTAGAAAAATAATAATTTATTAATTGCAATTAGTTATAGCACATTGGTTACAGTACATTGGTCAAAGCATATTTTTCTTGTACACCAGTTTCCATAAATGCATATAACTGCAGTTGGAAGTTGTGAGTGATTTCATTTGTTCTGTGCTTTTGCAATTGGGAAAAAGAGATTATGTTTGTTTTGGTATAATATTTTCTACAAGGCAAAATGTTTTAAAATGGTGCTCCTGTTGCTAAACTATGTATAATTCAAGTGTTTAGTGTTTATAATTCAAGTGTTTAGTATTAGTAAAACTGTAAACATTTGCTGTAATTACTTTGATGACTACAGTACTTTCTTGTGTTTAAGTGGTAATGGAGTGGTTTCCTGTTATCTACAGGGGGGGAAAAACAATAACTGCATGGAACTTGTCCAGGTTGTATAGGAACAGAAAACAATCACACTTCAATGTACTCTACTATATAAAGAACATATGGCACTTTGTACTCATGGGGGTATATTTACTAAACTGTGGGTATGAAAAAGTGGAGATGTTGCCTATAGTAACCAATCAGATTCTAGCTATCATTTATTTAGTACATTCTACAAAATGAAAGCTTGAATCTGATTGTTTGCTATAGGAAACATCTCCACTTTTTCAAATCTTCTATTTTGCTAACAGAAGTAAAACTGTTGACATACAGTAGTGAACCTGTGAAAAAAGGAATCCCGTAAGCACCTTAAGGCTGCGTGGGAATGACCACGACACTATGTAGCAGCAGATGTAGATTTTTGCACTGAATAATAACAACTTGTAGTACACAGTACATACAGAATCAAAATATGTACTAAGAGAATTGGTATTGGGCAGGAATCCTTACTTACATTTGGAAAAAGAATAGATACTAAAGATAATGCCAGACAATTGGATTAATAAAATTATAAAAATCTGTAAGCATGAGTGTGATATTAGACACTAACCCTTACTCTAAAATAAAGTATATATAACCACCAATATCGGTATGATAAACACTAAACATATGTGTGAAACATTTTTCAGAATAGACCTAAAAATTTCAACTAGTCCTATTTTTCAATGCGCGTGTATCAGCCCTAATATGACAGCTGAGTGCCAATATTACGAACATCTCCTTTTTCACTTAATTTCCATGTCTGGATTGTCATGACCTGGGTAAAAACAAACTAATCCTTAATTTAAAATCCAGCACCCTTCAACCCCCACCAAACTGTGTGTTGCCATGTTTAAGAAACTCAGCTCCACGTGGCTTTTTAAAAGGATGATGGCAATTTTTAACACTCATTTAATTTCATTAAAACTATAACTGTATAGCAGAATGGAGGCATGAACGAGCGCTACTGAGGGTGAAGATGTGAATGGGGAGGAGGTTGACACACCTCAGCCTGTCATCATCCGTTTCTCTCCTACTTGCTTATCCTCAAGTTCCTGTCCAAGGATAACTAATGTTAGGCTTAATATGACTAATATTAGGCCTAGTTCATTAAGGAAAGTAAGGCAAAAAAGGAGTACATTTTCCACTGGACAAACCATGTTACAATGCAAGGGGTGTAAATGAGTTTATTATTTTGCACATATGTTAATACTGGCTGTTTTTCATGTAGTACACAAATATGTGATAGCTTTATTTTTACACTGAAATTTAAAGTTGATCTAGGACATGCCCTACCCAACTATAAATCTGTCCCCACATTTTAAATTTACCTCACCCTCCAATACAACATGGTTTTGCCAAAGTGCAAAGTGACTCATTTTTTTACTTTAATTTCCTTAATGAATTAGTCCATTGGCTTTCTTCCACACAGTACAAAAAATTACTGGTAAGTTAATTGTCTGTAGACTGAGTCTAGACTGTAGACTCCAATGAGGCAAGGACTTATGTGAATGATTCAATAGAATAACAGCAGAGTGCGTCTAAGAGGCCTGCCTTACCCTCTACAACAATTTGCTCTTCAACCTCAGTGTTGTAGCTGTTTTGGAGGGGAAAGGCCTACACTCAGAGCAGAAAGGTGATGCATGGGAAGTTACAGAAGATGCATGATAGTGTGTGGCACTCATTTTTGCAATTGGCACTTCCAGGATGTGCAAGAGCAGTAGTAGGACCACTTCTAGCAAGAAGTGCCCGTGGTCTGAGCCTTTTCTTGCTACTGTGGGTGCTGAATGGAATGTTAGCTCTTTTCATTTTTTTGACAATTCTCCACATATATCAGTAACTTTTCCCTTAATTTTTTCATCAAGAGATGATGTTTTCTATGAGACTGACAAACAGTGTTTGAAGTTGGAGCACACTTACATCTTCTTCCCACCTGACCTTTTTACTAGTAGAGGTTAAAAAAAGTACTTGTACTGGCAGTACTATCACTGTGATACTCCTGATCTATAGACTAATTCATGATTGACAACAGCATTAAAGATACTTGAAGCTGGAGTTACTTGTAGTTGCCACCACACTAGGTGAATGCCTAATGAAGTAGGGAAAGGATAGACTGTTACAGACACTGCTCCACAATATTATTAACATTTATACATTTGATTCTTAAAATACACATTCTTTTTTTTGGGGGGTGGGGGGGTTGGGAAGCTTACTACTCAGAGTAAAAGAGCAGCATTTTTTTGGCCACTTAATGGCACAAATGTCAATGATACTGCTCCTCAAACAATTGCCTTCCCAGTCTAACACTTGGATTTTGAAAGGAAGAAATATATATTGTTTAGGGTTGTGCCACTCACAGTCAAAGAACAACATGTTTTTGGCCGTTTGCTAGAACAGATGTAAGTGATACTGCTATACACACAATTGCCTGCACAGTCAAACAATTGGATTTTAAAAGAATTACATTTATAATTTTTTAGGGGTGTGCTACTCAGTATCAAATATATAGCAGTATATATTTTTTGGGAGGTATGTTGCTCAGAATCAAAGAGAACACTGTTTTTTTGCCCACTCACTAGTAAATATGTCAGTGATATTGCCCCTCACACAAATGCCTTCAGATTGAAACACTTGGATTTTAAAAGTAAGAGATACCTTTTTTTTTTTATCAAGGTATCCTACCCAGAGTCAAAGAGCACCCTGTTTTTGGCCACTTACTAGTATAGATGTCCGTGATACTGCCCCTCACACTATAACCTTCACAGTCAAACACTTAGATCTTAAAGGAAAGAAATTGTTTTTTTGACCACTCTTAATTAGTTTACTAACATACCACACCAGTTGTGACTGATTGTCTCTCTCACACTAAATTGATTAGCACACAATTCCAGCACACTGATCTGCAAATTATCTATACATTGATTGCCTCTTTCACCAAGTTCAGAGGTATATTTACTAAACTGCGGGTTTGAAAACGTCAACCAATCAGATTCTAGCTATCATTTATTTATACAGTCTGCAAAATGACAGCTAGAATCTGATTGCTTGCTATAAGCAACATCTCCAGTTCTTCAAATCCACAGTTTAGCAAATATACCCCCAAATCTTTACAACCCACTTTATGAGTACATAAGGACCTCCCCACATGCTATCAATTCTAAAATTCAGCTGATAACAGGAGGGAGGACAATCCATAGGAGATCTCGATCCAAATCTCCCAGTAGCCAACATTTTCCTGTAAATGGAGTTTTGCCTCAACTTCAGATTTGAATTTGGCACCAGTAACCGAGTTATGACCTAGTTCGACTTGATATCTCACAATTCAGGTCTGTCAGTCATGTCTATTAAAAAGTAAAGTATTACTTCCTCAATCCACAACAGACAGCTGAATCTCTTACTTTATCCTTGAGACAGTGTCCTGATGGGATCTCATACAGGGGCAAAAATTGAAAATACAGTCACTTGTGTATGAATAGAGCAATCCACACATTTGTTCACAAGGACCTTCCTCCTACCATGGCAGACTGCTGCAAAAGAGTAAAAGAAAACATGGTGGGCAACTATTATTATTATATATTATTATCTTAGATGTATAAAGCGCCACAGTGCTCTGCAGCGTCGCACCATAGGATACGTAGGCCATACATAAAACAGTGACATACCATGTAGAAAAATGCAGATATGAAAACAAAGCGTAAGGGAGGCTTCATGAGAGCTAAATTATATTTAGACAACAAACAGAGAGTTGCGCAGGAATTGCCTGATAAAACATTTATTAAATCAGATCATGTGAGAGCAACCAATGTAAAGCTTTCATAGATCAATAAATAGTGATCTTATAACAGTAATAGCATATAGAATATATAAAGATATAGATACAAATTATGCTTGTAAAAAGCAAGACATAAAACAATCATATCACATGGCTTTCAAAAGAGAAAAAAAACATTGCATCAATATATATTTAACCCTTATTAGACAGTATCCAGTTAGATGAGGGTATCCAACAGCTGAATCAATTACATTTGCAGATGCTAGTAACCCTTGGGAAATCCTAAGCAGCCGTGGAGAAAACCAATAGAATGTCAATTCCAATAAATCATCTGTAGAAACAGAAGTTGTCTCTTTTGATAAAGAGGAGTATAGTAACTTTAATATCGCGATGTTGCCTCTTTTAGTGAAGAGGAATACAATAACTTCAATGTCACAAAGGTAATTGTATATTCATATGTCCGTATACAAGTAATATCCGTGCAGCTGGGGTTTAAGAGTAGTAAGGATATGTGGTAGATGAAAGCTTCTTACCATCTGGACGGCTAAACATCGGCAGACATCGCCTCCCTCCACATAAGATATATAGATATATGTGTATTCTTACCCCCAGCGGATAATGTCCTCACATCAAGGAGCAATGCTATATAGCAACTCAAAAAAGATAGAAAAATAGCGAAAATAGCAACTCAAATAGATAGAAGTTCCGTCACAAGCAGAGAACAATTCTTTCCCATCAGTGCACGAACAGTGTCTAATTGACAATTCAGGCAGCAAACACAAGGTGACGCGTTTCGTCTGATATATAGACTTTCTCAAGCAGCTTGACTGCTTGAGAAAGTCTGTATATCAGACGAAACGCGTCGCCTTGTGTCTATTTGAGCTTCTATCTATATAGCATTGCTCCTTGATGTGAGGACATTATCCGCTGGGGGTAAGAATACACATATATCTATATATCTTATGTGGAGGGACGCGATGTCTGCCGATGTTTAGCCGTCCAGATGGTAAGAAGCTTTCATCTACCACATATCCTTACTACTCTTAAACCCCAGCTGCACGGATATTACTTGTATACGGACATATGAATATACAATTACCTTTGTGACATTGAAGTTATTGTATTCCTCTTCACTAAAAGAGGCAACATCGCGATATTAAAGTTACTATACTCCTCTTTATCAAAAGAGACAACTTCTGTTTCTACAGATGATTTATTGGAATTGACATTCTATTGGTTTTCTCCACGGCTGCTTAGGATTTCCCAAGGGTTACTAGCATCTGCAAATGTAATTGATTCATCTGTTGGATACCCTCATCTAACTGGATACTGTCTAATAAGGGTTAAATATATATTGATGCAATGTTTTTTTTCTCTTTTGAAAGCCATGTGATATGATTGCTTTATGTCTTGCTTTTTACAAGCATAATTTGTATCTATATCTTTATATATTCTATATGCTATTACTGTTATAAGATCACTATTTATTGATCTATGAAAGCTTTACATTGGTTGCTCTCACATGATCTGATTTAATAAATGTTTTATCAGGCAATTCCTGCGCAACTCTCTGTTTGTTGTCGTTGTATTTTTATGGAGGTTTGACACTACCTCCTTTTTGAGTTGCTGCATTTATTGCCTAATATTTAATAACATATTGATTACTATTTGGGACCTATTAGCGCCAGAGACTTAGTTGTTTTCGTCTAAATTATATTTCGTTTTAAGATGGGATAAGAGCTTTGGAGATAAGTTCTGTTGTATTTTTTGTTTAAAGAAGGAGATGGTCATTTTCAAAGAGGCAGAATTTTTTAGTAAGTAACTGTGTAGTTCCTATAATCTGCAGGGGAATTCTAATTGTCTCTACCAGAGATTCCATCCTAAGGGCAATTAGAGGGGAAAGTGGGCACCTCTGCCTTTTACCATGTGCGACAGGTAATCTCAAGGATGTGAATCCAGCATTAGCAGTTGGGTTAGAGTAAGGAGCCATTATAGATGCCAAGATGTGGACAGAAAATCAAAATTTTACACAGTGTAGCATTCATGTAGTACGAATATAGCCTCTCAGGGCCTGAGTCATTAAGGAAAGTTAAGTAAAAAATTGAGTAAGTAGTCTCCTGGACAAAACCGTGTTACAATGCAAGGGGTGCAAATTAGTTTTCTATTTTGCACTTACTGTCTGGCACTAACTAAACAGGAACACCCACCCTCTCTCAAGTGAGAGACCTTGTGTTACACACATATACAAAATACAAGACTTACTGGTCACTGTTTGCAGTGTGTCTCAGGACACTGAGAGACACTGGATTGGATGGCATCCAATCCAGCTGTTTGTCAGCACCCTGCAGGTGAAACTCTTGATTAAATTGCTGTGGGACTAGGAGATTATAAAACCCAGACTGGACCTTATGTATAGAGCCCACCCTTCTCTCTCCATACAGAACCCAAGGGATTTTGACCATTTTTTTCTGAAGCTGAATGCACTCTTTGGGAAGCATCTTCCCATACAAGACAATCTCCCTGGAGTTTTAGAGCATACAAGATAGAAAGCTTTGGGACATATACCTCAGCCATTCACTACTTGCCCAGTGCTTCTGTCACATATCTCCCTCCCCTTTATTTTATTAAAGTAATTTCATTGTTTTCCAATAATTATTGTCTATGCGATTTGTGTGGTTCCAAAGCACAAGCAATTTATTTAGCAAAAGCAAAAGTATAACAGTTCAATAAATAAGTACAGCAGATACATACTCTGCGCAGTGCTGAGCTCTGCTGGATCCAGCTTACAGTCCTTCAGTCCTGAAGACTGTGGTTAAGGTGGCTGCCAAGCTGATTCCAGGGAGCAATATATATATATATTTGGTGTTACAGTAAATACAATACAGATGACTTGGCAAGTTTCCATAGGTTCAGGCTTCAGGAAGGTCCAGTGTAGTGCAGTTCATAGGTCAGTTCAAACGACACCCTCCAAGTGTGGGGGTCAGCTCTCCAGAAGATGAATACTAATGTTCCCGCCAAGACAATATCATTCTAATCATTTATTCCCTATCATCCATAACTAGCATACTCAATGATCTCACTAACATGTACATATAACCTTAGAATATCTAACTATAAACTAAATAACATCTGTTCATAAAGGACCGTGGATTGGAACTATTATAAAAATGAACTATATACAAGTGAATGTGTAAGTGCGAGTGTATGCGTACGTTTGAGCCATGACACTTGGCGTACTGATCGCAATCACACGGTAAAACAATATTAATCAATATACTTTCTTTCATCCAATTATTCGACATTGACAGTTTCAAACTATGGGTGGAACACTAATAGTCCATAGATGCTCCCCTATTTCTCCTCATAAACTTTTTAGCCTCATGCGGTGGACTAGGTGCGAGGGTATTGGCTATGGTTCCTTTCAGACTCAAAGGAATAGCAGTTATTGGATGGACTGGGGTAGCTGCCAGAGCTACAATATCTTTCCACGGCTTCATAAACCTCTCATGGTAGATCCTTTCCGGCTTTCTTTTTACTGGCGAGTATGCCTTAACAAAGGGTAATTGCACAAGTTGACTTTTATAATGAGGGCTGGGAACATGGCACAGAACCAGGCAGGATGCAATGTAGTCAGACACCTCTTTACAAACCCCTGGCCAGAATAACCACTGCAAAATTCTATCTTAGATTTTTTCTACCGCTGTCTGCTCTGCAGTCATGAAACCATGAGCTAGGTCTAACATCAATCTTCTAAAAGCTGTAGGAACTATCAACCGTTCCAAAATCTCTTCTCCTTTTATGCACATCTGATACCCTTGACTTATTACCCTGAATGAGTACGAAAACCTACTATCAGGCTACTATCAAGTCCCTCCATATTGAGATTTTGACACACCTGTATGCAGTCTTTCTGGTTTGAAAACATTAATCTTCTGCTTTTTCTTGCCCAGTGAAGCTTGAAAATCAGCCAAATTTATCTTCATATAGATCAAGCACTTTCCTTATATAAAGACAATTTCACTTGGCGCTACAATACACGGCATGTGTCATAGTGAGTTTTTTCTTTTTGACTTTGCATGCTCTTTAACTTTGCACAGATCCAGACCACACCCAACTTGTGTGTTGCAAATTTACACACTTTCTAGACTTCAGCAAAATATATTTGTGTTTTCTTTCTTAACCCCTTCTTTTCTAGTCTTACTGAACACACCTGCTTTATAGCAATTAACAAAAGCTCAGTCTAAGAAAACACTTGGGGGTATATTTACAAAACTGCGGGTTTGAAAAAGTGGAAATGTTGCCTATAGCAACCAATCAGATTCTAGCTATCATTTATTTAGTACATTCTACACGATGACAGCTAGAATCTGATTGGTAGCTATAAGCAAAATCTCCACTTTTTCAAACCCGCAGTTTAGTAAATATACTACTTGATTTCTTTGCAGTGCAGATTTTTTTTTTAACTGCTGCTGAGTGGTTTTACAAACACATTTGCTATCTTCTATTTTTCCAACACTGACACTGACAAAGTTTAACTCCTCTTAAATCTTCATATATGCAGCAAGCATTCTGTGCCATTCACCACTCAACACTTGCCCAGCGCTTCTGTCACAGTACTTTAAAAAAAAATGCTCAGGGGCATGGATTGGTCTTGCTAGCACATATGCAATCTTTGCTGGGGTTGTTGAATTTAACCTGCAGGGTGATTTCAAATCAGAGGATATTCAGAAGCATCTCAACAACGACACAGAGAGAGTTAAGAGAAGACATCACATGATACATAATAGTAGAAGCTTAGTGTGGACCTATTGGTCTGTAAAGGTTACTTCAGCAGTGCAACAGTGGAGATTTGCGGTATCGGCTAGCCAACAAGAATATCAGGTTTTGGTGCAACAACTTTGGGGTGGTGAAGGCCGTTAACAATAAGTCAGCATCATCCCCATCAGTCATGAGCTTGCTGAGGTCGTTGGTGTTGAAGTGCTTGCGTCATAACATTGCAAGTGCTGGGTGAAGGTAATGTGGTATCTGAAGGCTCTTGAGACAAAAGTGGAATGTTTTTAGGGCAGCAACATTGCAGACACAATTTGTAGGCTTACCATGCCCTGTCTTTGGCAGTTAGTCAAGCTGGTCTAGGAGAGCTGGTGTTGATGTTCATGGCGCCAAAAACATGGAAAGTCTATTGTGTGGCCTTGCAAAGATGGTGGCAATTTAAGTGAGTGAGATCGTCTGAGGGTAAGGACCCCCTGCAGACACTATTAGTGTTTTTGTGCAAGCTCCATGCTGGTCAAACTTCCATGTCCAGCATTGCATTTTTCTCTAGACTGCATGGTGAGGTGGACATAAGAAAAGCTTTTAAAGTGCACACTGTAATGAGGGGTTGGCCAAGTATGAGACCTGGGGGTAAATGTATGAATCTCCGGATTCCTCAACTCCCGCGAGTTTGGCGTCTTCAGCGCTCAAATTTAAGGCGGCACTGCCTTGTAAAGGGAAACTTCCTTTTACAAGGCAGCGCTGCTTTAAATTTAAGCGCTGAAAACGCCAAACTCGCGGGAGTTGAGGAATCCGGAGATTCATACATTTACCCCCTGAAGTCCAGACACTTGCAAGCCATTGACAGTTGAAAAGCTAAGGGAGTTAATATGTATAATACCTACAATATGTAGGGGTTGGAAACATTATTCACAACTGCTTGCATTATTACTTTCAGTGGGGGGTTTCACACCAGCTGGTCCCAAGGCACAGGTTTGTTGAAAAGGAATGTAGTTATAGAAATGTGCTATGCAAGATCTATAAATCCAAGATGGATCAGCTAGGTAAGTGTAGTTAAATGAGGTGACACAAAGAGGCAGCAGCAGTGGAATGATAAAATTAATAAATTGACCGGGTTTCAGTTCACAGCAAGCGGTGCCTGCAGACATCATCGTACATAGAGCATAGGTAAAACAGAACTCAACATACAGGGAAGTAAAAAACCCAAAAACAAAGGCAATTAAATTCAATTCAGCTGCGAACAGGTTTGCAGGGCAAGGGGGTATTAGTGAATTATAGAACAAAGAGATATACAAAGGGGGTGTATGGGAGGTGGGGAGTGAACTTAAGCAGGTTGAACCTGTAACCAGCAATGTGGATGCAACTAAAAGGATCATGACAGTGATGGAGATGCAAAAGTAAGGGAGAATAGGAGAACCAAGTGCAGAATGCAAAAATGAGTCTGGGGAGCCAAAAACAAGGTGAACAGATGGAGAAGGAGGACAAGAGGATAGAGGGCCCTGCTCAAGGGAGCTTCAAAGAGAGGAGGGGCAGACTGACAAGAATCACAAAGTGGGGAGTCAGGGTGAGGGTACTAGAACTCAGAAGGGATAAATTAACAAGGTAAGTCAGGAGGAATCGAGGAGAAATGAGGGTGAGGTTGTCGAAGTTGTATAATTGGATGAACGAAAGTATATTGGTTAATATTGTTTTATTGGCCGATTGCACTCAGTATGCCATGCTACACGTGGCATACTGCTATCGCACGGTAAAATACGCACGTACACACCCGCATTACAACATTTAGTTATTTATATAATTCATATTCATATTGGTTCCGTTACACAGTAATTTATGAGCAGATAGTATTTAGTTTATTATTAGTTTATATATTATGATTATATGTACACTTCAGTGTTATTTAAGGTTCAGGTTATAGGAAATGTGTCATGTCTGATATCATTCTAATCCCCTATTCATCCGCAGCTGTCAGGTTCCATCGCTGAAGAGATCGCATATTGCATACTCTAGTTATTGATGTTAGGCAATATCTTGTCAGATTGATATCAGACTGTAAAATGCTAATGGACTAGTTGTAACTGGTTTCTGGGCGGGAGAATCATCTGGAATGTTGACCTCAGCCTTTGAGGGGGTTGTTTGAACTAGCCTATGACCTTTTTACCCTGGACCCACCCAAAGTCTGGACCTATAGAAGCAAGCCACGTCATCTGCATTGTTCTCTCTGTAACACTGAATGTATATATAATCATAGCTGCGCTCCCAGTAGCTTCAGTCTTCTCTGACCACAGTATTCAAGGGTGAACTACTGTTCACTGGTGCCCGTGGTAGCGCAGCGGTATGTATGTATCTTTTGGTATTGGCTGTACTGTACTGTATTATATTATAAACATGTATTGAACTGTTAACTTTTACATCTGCTAAAATAAATCACTTTGTGCGTTGGAAACACAATACAATCGCCTATGCAATCCTTATTCGAAAACGATAAAATTACTTTAATAATTTGGGGGCTCTGAGTTTGGAGGTTACATTATCGGCAGGTATGCAATGCTTACGGTTTTCGGTTCCTCAACAAAGGGTGGATTGACGGACGCGCCTCATACAGGAAAGAACGCAATGTGTTCAAGACCTGTGGTTCACTTTGTGTTGCGAAACCGAATGTCCGTTGTTGCATAGTCTGAAGGAACGCTAATTTGAATCTAGGGACAAGAAAGAAAAATGTTTCTTTTTATTGTTGTTTTACGCTTTAAAGGGTATTGCATTGCATAGGGTATGTGTACTTCCTGCCTTGCGTATGTGTTCTTCCGGTAATATTGCCACGTGGTTAAACAATCGTTTTGATAGTTGTTATACATGCATAGTATAATCACTTGTTAAAACCTCTGAGACAGTATTACTATTGTTGGGAACTTTGAATTTCTGCACAGAAAAGGTGTATGTCGTGTGATTTGGTGACTTTAAATACACTAAGGTTTGATCTATTGTTTAATAGAGTGTCAGTTGCTGTCTGACGAGGCAGGTGCCTAACTGGTGTACGGTATACAAGGCAGGTATATACCGGTGGCGGAAACAAAGCAGGTTTTCGTGACATGCACCCAAGAGTAATCTCATAGTTTAATGATAACTAGTATCTTTAAGCGTTGCGTTCGGGGTTGTAACTTGGGAGCAAGGGGAGGAATTCTGTTGGCAAGGCCGGTAATTGACATTACCGGATGCTGCAATTTGTAATAAACTCAGCATATTTTGTTGGAGAGTCAGGGGTAATCGAGGAGCTGATAACCCTTTAGTTCACATTGATATTTCTGTATTAGGGGTCCTTGTCTAAAATTGTATAAACTCAGCAGATTTTGTTGGAGAGTCAGGGGTAATCGAGGAGCTCCTAACCCTTTAGTCCGCATTGATATTTCTGTATTAGGGGTTTTTGTCTAAGACGAGAGGAAGCGAGTGGACGCGGCTTGTAGCAAATACGTCCACGGGCCAGTAAAATATCTCTAGCGGTAGATTGCGGGTGGAAGAGTGTTGAAAGTAGTGGCAGGATATTGTAATATTTCTGGAACCCTATATTGTGGCAGGATATTGTGATATTTCTAGAACCCTATTGTTCAACAGGGGTGCTAAGCAGACGCTAGAGATGGCCTAAGGAAGGCCTTATTGATTCAGCAAGATTTCTCATGGGTAAGGAATATGGTGCATACGCATTGTCGTATTGCGACACGTGGGTCGGGATGACCAAGGATTGTGATAGGCCTTTCCCAACAATAGGGCGTTTTAATGCAGAGGTACTAAATAATGTAAAAGATAAAGTGTGGTTGATTAAGTCAACGAAAGTGAGAAATGAACATAATGATTGTTTAAAACTGTGGCAAATGGAAGGCAACACGTGGCAGAGCAGCGAATGAACAGCGGAAGTAAGTGTGGCGAAAAGCACGCTTACAGCGGAAATGAGCGTACCGGAAATGAGCGTTCCGGAAGTGTGCGTTGCAAAGCGTGGAGAACTGAGCGCAAGCACGCCCCCGACAAATTCGGTCGGGGCGGAAAGTACAGCCAATACCAAAAATGTAAAAACTGTAACTAGTAACTTTTATGTTGTTATAAGTAAAGTTAAAGGTAATGTTTCAGGACAAAGAAAAGGAAAGATCCCACCAGCAGGGGCAGCGGCTAAAATTGGTGAGAATAATGTAAAGATTAACAAAGGGGGAGACATTCATTGTAATGCAACAGCAATTCCAGCAACTAGTTCAGAACATAGTGATTTGGTAGGCTTACATCCTGTTCGCACAACAGCAGTTCCCAATGGGAAGGTGGACAGAGATGGTGAAGTTCCCTTAAAACATGTAGCAAAGCATGATCCATGGACTAGGTCTGAAATGTTTTCAATTATGTCTGATTTCCCTGATCTTAGAAAAGATTTGGCCAAGAGTCAGAAATTTATTAGACATTTAGGTAATGCACATGAGCCTACTAATAAAGATTGGCGAATGGTGCTTAGAGCCTGTCTTCCTCTCGATATTGATATACAAAAGTTTATTAAGGATTGTATGTTGGAAGAGGATAAATCCTTAACCGAGGATGATAATCAGGACAATATTAGACATATAATCACACATTTGGCTATATATTTTCCAGTGATAGTAGACTGGAGTAAAATTTTTACTATCAAACAAAAGGACAGTGAAAATGCAGCAGACTATTTTTGCATGGCTCTAATAGCGATGGCCAAATATACTGGGGTATCAGACATAAAAGATAATGTACACTACAAAGAGGTTGCTGTTTCGGTTCTAATGAATGGCCTCAGGGAAAACTTGAAAAGAAGGGTGCAAACTTCATTACCAAACTGGAAAGGAATCATTGTAAGTGCTCTCAGGGAGTTAGCTATAGGACATAATAGAAGTATAAATAAACAGAAAGAGACACTAAGTGATAGGGTAATGATGGTAAGTATCCCTGCACTAGAGGGACTAAACACATGACCACCAGCATACAACCCACACAACAAGAAACATAAAATAATCAAGTGTTTCAACTGTAACGAAGAAGGACATTTCATGAGAGATTGTAAAAAGGAAAGACACAATACACATAGTAGTGGGTCACATAGATATCCTCCAAGGAGGAATTCACATAGACTAGAAGACTCACACCTGCCCGCGCATGTTATAGCAGCAAATGCTGCACGGGAAAGCGATAGTCAGTGCTAGGAGTCAGGTCACACCTATAGTCCTACAACCAGGCGTGGTAAATGTTAAACTGTGGTAAGTATTAGTATGCAGGTTTAGAAAAAAACTGATTTAAAAAAAGTAATCTTTGTTGATTTTGCTTCTTTGTTTTATGTTGTCACATGCTTGCTTTCCTAATCGTTGGCCGATGGGAAAGAATGAAAATGTTTGTTTCATTTGTTGTTTTAAGATAACTATCTTGGTTTTTTTTCTCTCTCACAGATAAGGGTACACAAAAGAAATATAGACTTAGTGCTTAAATGGGTGGAATACAGAAATGGAAAATTACTCTTGAAAGACTACTTAACAATGGGTCATTGGAACACTCTTTGTTTTAGGCTGCAGTGGCTCATGATAATTTGTTTGGCTGAGAATCATTATCCAAAAATGAAGTATGTACATACTTTGCTCCAAAATATCGTTTTATGTATCTCAGATGATTCATCAAGAGTTAATTTTTATATTTCTCTGTCATAAGTCAGGAAGTCCGTCGCAAAGGTATGTAGTTAATGTGATACCGAGTTCTTAATGAACAAATGACGGACGACACTGGATTGCACGGTTGATCTAAGACCCCCTAGTCAAGTATGGGGAGGGGCCATAGTTTAGCAAATAGCTAAGGGAATTAGTGAAATGAATACAGCCATTTTCCCATAGAGTCCAATCCAGCTGTCATTTTTGCTGTAAAATCTCCCTTTCTGCATGTATGTTTGTTTTCAAACCCTTGTATTCAAAGCTTTGTATTCCTATTATTCATTGCTTTCTTATTTCTCATTCTTTACATCTATGCTAGTATCTCTCTATCTTTCTCTTTCTCTCTCTCTCTCTGCTCTTGTATAGATACGAAAAGACAGACACAGTCTCATTAATGGGGCTAAAATATTTTTTACATAAGACAAACTCAGGGATATACACACTAGATTGACATGAGTTACAGAAACAGTCAGGGGTTTGGTGTTATGTATATAGAAGCTGCTAATGTTAAGCAGAAAGTTTTTTTGTGTGGAAATACGATTCTTGTTTTATAGATTGCATATCTGTTTTGTTTTTTTTGTGTATTTTGTGCCTCCTGTGCAAAAATGTGCCTTTATATGTATGCACAAAGGGGGTTAGAAGATTGCTGGAGGTTAGACATACAGATATGCATCTCTTTGTAGAACATTGGAGTAGGATTTTTGCCACAAGATACGACATAATGTGAAACCCTAGAAAATGTTGAATTTTCTTGTTTTATATTTTTTCACTGTTAGACTTACATATACTGGATACTGTTATATTTAAAGAAAGTGTTATAGAAATAGACCCCTTTGCCTTTCTCACTTAGTCAAGTAGCTGAATGTGAAGTACTGAGAATGGCATGTGAGTTGGCAGAGGAAATATCGATTGATATACATTGGTCTTCAGCATTTTTCTAGTCTAGGGGGCGATGTTGAGTTGACTGAAAAATCTTTTTTATAGCAATACCAGCACATAAGTAGGAAACTACATAGAGGACTTTATACAGTGACACAGTTACCAACTGAAGTAGCTGCTAGTAAAGTCCATACACACACGACTATACATGGCTGTCACACCAGGGCAAACATAGCTATCAAATAGACAGCAGGGTTTTATGTGACAGCTGACAAATTTATGTTTTGTTTTGTTTTTTGTTGTATTGTTTTAAAATGTGAACACACACACACATGCACGCATACACATATTGGTTAATATATGAGGATTTGTGTTGCCTGAAGAATTAACTGTCTGGAAGATGAAGAGATGTGGCTAGGTGTCTGGCGGTCCCTGGAGAGAGGGACAAGGTAGACCAGTAGCTCCCAGAGTGTATCTTCCAGACCTAGCGGAGGCAGCACATGGTCTGGCTCAGCTGGGTACAGAAGGTATGTGCAAGCTGGTAAGAATATATTGGGGTGCACCAGATATTTCTTCTCAAGTTAGTAGGAAGGCAACATCCTGTCTGGATTGATAGAATTTCAGGAAGATGATACCAATAGAGCCATCCCATATCCCTCCTGCAGATGGGTTTTTCTCCAGGTAAAACAAATCCACGTCATCCAATTACCACCTTGCAGGATCCACAAGTATACACTGGTGTACCGATAAAATATGTCTAGGTAAAGGTGTATTGAAATGTGTCTAATAATATATTACTATGTCATACTCAAAGCTTTTGTTATTCAATGTGATAGCCCTCGAGTTATAATAGGTGATAGGGGTATTCATGTTATTGATAATAAATGTATAATGTATGAGTAGTGGTGACAAATTACATACTTTCGATTAGCCACAAACCAGTGTGAACATAAAGTAACGGTACTAGGTAGAATGAATTGAATAGAATAGGAGTTGGAACTTGATTGAAGTGACTGATAGCTTCGGCCACTTGTCCTTCCCCGCTACCAAAGATCACACCTGGGCAGCCTCTTAACCTGTTGATTTTAAAGATGTTCTTGACCCCTCTCAAGATGAGATTGTAACTGAGAGGCTAGTTTAGACCTTGAGAGGGAAGGTAAATGGTGAGACAGCAACCGAGAATGTCCAAAACACTGTTTCCTGAAAATTCACACTAAATGTCAGGATGTTGGATTGGGAGAGTAAGTTGTGGAGCAGTAATTTCTTAGGCTCAGGTTATTTGACAGACAGGTACCAGGTTTAGGCTACCAGCATCATGACTTCAAGGGTAGCAAAGACACACTGGTGCCCATTTCACCCACTGCAGAGGGGCCAACACTCAAAGAAGTATCCAAGTGCACGCATGAACCTGTTCTGGGAGGCCTCGAATGCAGTTGGTAGCACCTGAGCCAGAGGCTAAGATAGTTGTCCATCATGAAATTGTAGTTTTCCTGTTCTGTGTTTCTCTCATCAAGTTCTCTTTTCAGGGATGGTCAATTCTTTTGATTGTTGACAGGTAACAGAGGCTGGTTCAGGTAATGATAATGAGGTATTGGGGATGAAGGAGAAGTTAGTAGCATAATTGGTCCAGCCAATTACTCTATTCAATTCAGGGGTAAAGGAAAATTTGGAAACCTTGGAGCTTGAAGAAAGTGCGAGGGGCTATTGTCTGAGCAACATTACGTCCATAAGTACGTTGACCACGTATTTGAAAAGAGGTACACCCAGCGATGCCAGTACAGTAATATTCGGACTTGAGCAGGCATCCTTGAGAATGATTATCATTCTTGGGAGGGTAAGGTTTTAGAGCAAACATAGTGCTGGGCGTGCTCTTGCGTGCTCTCGCGTGCTCTCACGTGCCTCAGTGATTATATCAAGTAGGACTAGTTCTCTTTCCACTAAATATTCTTGAGGTACCCGAATTATGGGTGGGAGGTAACTAGGGGAAAAGTACGACACCTAGGTCCCTTAATCTGGAGTCTCCCAATGTTTGGCAAGCCAGCCGCTATTTCACGCACAAAGAAACCTGAGTATTGGGAGACTGGGAAGAACGAACAGACAATAGCCCGCCCACAATGACATTATTAGAAGTGTGTATATTAACGCAAGCTGAAGGAGATTGTATATGACATTATTGATAGACATTGGATGATGCTATTGATGAACATGAAGTGTTTAAATGTATTCTGAGCTTAAAGACATGCGTTGGACAGATGAACCTGTTAAACTTGAAGAACTGTAGTAGAGTATTCTGTATAACTAATACATGTTCTATTGTACTCTGCACCTTTCCAAATAATGTATTACGTGTTTTATTGCACCCTTGAAGGGCATACAAAAGGTTATCTCCAAGCTCCAGAAATATATAGTTTATAGTAAAAGGAAATCGTTTTGAGGATTAAGACTCTCTCTTATGATAACTTGTTTAGATCTACAAACAGCGTGGTCATACACCAAGGGGGACTTGCATTACATAGCAATGAAACGTGGTACTGGGATCCTGCATATAACATCTTTAAGGTGATAGTTTATTATACTATCAAAGGGTGAAACTGTTGAAGTCGTATAATTGGATGAACGAAATTATATTGATTAATATTGTTTTATTGGTCGATTGCAGTCAGTATGCCACGCTACACGTGGCATATTGCTATCGAACGGTAAAATACGCACGTACACACCCACATTACAACATTTAGTTATTTATATAATTCATATTCATATTGGTTCCGTTACACAGTAATTTATGAGCAGATAGTATTTAGTTTATTATTAGTTTATATATTATGATTATATGTACACTTCAGTGTTATTTAAGGTTCAGGTTATAGGAAATGTGTCATGTCTGATATCATTCTAATCCCCTATTCATCCGCAGCTGTCAGGTTCCATCGCCGAAGAGATCGCATATTGCATACTCTAGTTATTGATGTTAGGCAATATCTTGTCAGATTGATATCAGACTGTAAAATGCTAATGGACTAGTTGTAACTGGTTTCTGGGCGGGAGAATCATCTGGAATGTTGACCTCAGCCTTTGAGGGGGTTGTTTTAACTAGCCTATGACCTGTTTACCCTGGACCCACCCGAAGTCTGGACCTATAGAAGCAAGCTACGTCATCTGCATTGTTCTCTCTGTAACACTGAATGTATATATAATCATAGCTGCGCTCCCAGTAGCTTCAGTCTTCTCTGACCACAGTATTCATGGGTGAACTACTGTCCATTGGTTCCCGTGGTAGCGCAGCGGTATGTATGTATCTTTTGGTATTGGCTGTACTGTACTGTATTATATTATAAACATGTATTGAACTGTTAACTTTTACATCTGCTAAAATAAATCACTTTGTGCGTTGGAAACACAATACAATCGCCTATGCAATGCTTATTTGAAAATGATAGAATTACTTTAATAAGGTATAGCATGGTTATTGAAGAAGGATTGTGAAGAGGAGTAGAGGAGTTAAGGGGAGTGGTTTGACAGAGGAAGGGTAGGCTTTCCTGAACAGATGGGTTTTAAGGGAGCGTTTGAAGTTTTGGAGGCTAGGGGATATCCTGATTCAAAATTGAAGAAGGTATACAAAGAAAAGAGCAGGGTGCTAAGGATAGCGCCATGAGGGGCTCTGACAGAAGGGGGGGCAATGGGGATGAGCAGTCCGATGAAAAAACAGACAAAGAGTGGTTAGATAGATAGGAGGTGAACCAGGGGAATATAGTGTTAGAAAGGTCAATGGTGCAAAGGGAGAGGGTGATCAGCTGAGTTGAAGGCTGCAGATAGGTCCAAGAGGGTGAGAATGGAGATTTGGCTGATAGAAGGTAGTTAGTAACTTTAGCCAGGGTAATTTCTGTTGAGTGGAGAGGGCGGAAACCAGATTCGATATTATCAAAGAGTGAGTTGTCGGAGAGGTAATTAGTGAGATGGCTGTAAACTAGCCATTTGAGCAATTTAGAAGCAAAAGAGAGAAGAGAGATTGGGCGCTAATTGGAAAAGTGGTGGGGGTCAAGATTTGATTTTTCTAAGAATGGGTGAGACCAGAGCATTTTTGAAGGATGAGGGTAAGCTACTAGAGAAGAGGGATAAGTTGAAGAGGTGGGCTAAGCGGAATAAGACAGTAGGCGAGAGGGATCAAAGGATGTGGGAGTGAATGGGATCAAAGGGGCAGGTGTAGGGTGGAGAGGACATAAGTAGGGAGTGGACCTACTCACCCAAGTTAGGATGAAAGGAGCACGTAGGACGATGGTTGGAGGGCAATGGGGGAGGGGGAGGCCAGGAGGGTATGGGAGAAATGGGAGAGTCAGAGGCAGTAATGGAGGGTGGAGTGGAAGCAGAAGGTGGGGAGAGAAATTATGAGATATTTGAAGAAGGATTGTTTGGCTAGGGAGAGCTCAGAGCTGTACAAGGAGAGGATGAACTTAAAATGAATAAATTTTTCCAGGGACCGACATTTCCTCCAGTGAAGTGCAGTAGTACTTGAACAAAAAGTTTAAGCAAACGTGCAAGTTTAGAGTGTCAAGCTTGGGAGTTAGAACCATGGAGGGAAACTAAGGTGGCAGAGCAGACAGACTCAAGAGCAGAAGAGAGTGACTGGTTGAAGAGGAAGGTTGTTTAATTGGGACAGGTCTGTTTGGTTAAGAATGAGAGGAGAATTTCAAGGGTATGGAAAAGATAGCAGGGTCCAGGGTGTAAAGATTATGATAAGTGAGAGTGCGTTTGGGTGAAGGAGATGAGGAGAGGGTGTAAGCAAGGAGAGGATGGTCAGAAAGAGGGAATAGAGAAATGGAAAATGCAGAAAGAGAGCAAAGGTGGGAGAAGGTGGGAGCATGCAAGGTCAAGGGAATGGCCAAAACAGTGAGAGGGGGAGGAAGTCCATTGAGAATGGCAAAAAGATGAGGAAAGGGCAAGAAGTTTGATGGATCCCAGGTCAGAGGGGTTATCAATGGGAATGTTATAGTCACCCAGGTTGATGGAGGGGAGGTCTGATGAGAGGTAGTGGGGGAACCAGGCTGGAAAATTATCAAGGAATGACTGCAATATGGAGATGAAAACGATAAAAGAGATGAATAGAGTGGACCTCAAAGAAGGAGGACATTAGGCAATGCTCAGAAGGCATGACATGGAAAGTGCAAGTCGGGAAAAGGAGGAAGCCCAGGACGATCACCTGGGGGTAAACGTATTAAGCTCCGGGTTCTTCAACAAAAAGCGGCGCTGCATTCTAAAGGGAAACTTCCCTTTACAAGGCAGCGTAGATATTGATGGCACTATATAAATAAATAGTGATGATGATGATAGTAGCCAGAGATGATAGTGGCCCAATCAAACATAGCATCTGTCTTGGACAACTAACTAATACATTGTCAAATAGCTGCAAGGTCCCATAGTAGATGCACAGCTATGTTGATTTGTGCATTACAGGCAATTAGAATAATGAAAACTTTGATCTTTTAGTTGCAAATAAAAAAAGAGGGAAGATCATTGCCAAAGCATCACACAACATGATGATGCAGCAGCACTTCAACTAATGGAATTGGCCCCTTATTTTACTAAAAAAGGGAGTCCCTCTTGTTACGTGAAGCTGGATATTGCTGCAACTCACACTGTTGGAAAAAAATCTATCCAGTGCTTTTTAAAAAAGCTCTATTAAAGTGGATTTAATGGGGTCGATTCAATTCCTAGTGATGTGCGGCTGAACATCACTGTGATATTCGGTCGCTCACACTATCGTATACTACGATACCCAACATTATGGATTTTCCGGTGTCCTTGAGACCTGTTCTGTAGCTGGTACAAGTGATATCACATAAAAACACAAATACCTTTCAGATGCCCAAAGCTTAAATCGGACGTTGCTTTGTGAACTACAGCTTCGCACACCCTTACCCAGTGGAAGGCTGAGCTGGGGAGGGGGGGGGGACTGGGTCGAATCTGCTCCCTGGTCCTTTCCTATAGTGGGCTACCATGGGTCACTGGGCTACCTGCATTTTTTTCCTTTAAAATGTTCCCAATAGGCTGCTGAGTCGAGTCTTGCCAGCCCTCCCCTGCCCTTACTGTACATTGACTATATGCATGTACCCAGTCCCTTTCCCGTTCTGCTTATTAAATCATAGATAGTAGAAAGGGTCATTTGTGCTCGAAGATGAATTAGATGTTGCATTCACTAGCGTATAGTTCATTTTTGGGCATACGCATAGAGATTTTACGCACAATATGGCATGTATCAGCATTTACGTTCCTTAATGAATCAGGACCATGATGTTTATGGATGTACACAGGCAGGCAGTAGTTAAAAACTAAAGATGAAGTAATTGTTATTGGAATAGTAAACACGATCTACACATTTTTACAGCTCTGCTTTTAAACTTTTGAGCTTAAAAAGCATATTGCAATTATATGTTTTTTACTAAAACAGCATTGTACTGCACTTTGCAAACATTAATCATTTTTATATGAATGCCAATATGGTCAATGTAGTAATTGTCAAGTGAGCAGGGAAAACAATTTCCATTTACATGCTTTCTTATTCTATACATTTTTTTTTTTTTGCTCAAATGTATTAATTTTTTTGGTCAAGTGAGTTTTCTTTTCTTTTTTTTTTTTTGGGGGGGGGGGCTGGCTGCTAACTTGTCCTCTTGCTTTTTATTTTGTACACTCTTTTGGAGATTTTAACAATTTCAATGGGGTTTTTTTTAAAAAAAAAAAGTCTAAATGGGGCTGGCGGTTTTATTTATGGTACATGGCAAACAGAATCAAAAGCAGAAACTTTACTCTTTTTAAATAGGCCCCTTAATGCTCTGCTAACATTTTTGCTTCTCAATGTTAATTCCTTTCATATAGTTTTATTTCTTTCCCTCTATTCCTTACAATTTTAAAAACTTTTCCATTACTTGTAGTAATAATGGTATATGTTTTAAAATTTAGTGATTATTGTTGATTATACAATCAGCAAGAACATACTGAATATGTAAAGTCACAGTACAAGAGAATATGCATTTTTATGAATAAAATTTGGAATATTCTATTAATGATATAGGCAATAAAATTGATGGTAATCATTTTTATGATTACCACCATAATCAGAGGCGGGCTGGGCCGGTGGGCAGGGGGGCATCGACCCCCGGGCCACTCAGATTTTGCGCTTTTAGGGCCGGGGGGTATGCCGGCCGGCCGCCCCCCGAGACAATTTCTTCTGATCTTTTTCTGTGGCCGCGTCAGCGCACAGGCGGCCGCTTCACATGACAGGGGATGCGGCCGCGTCATCATTGACGCGGCCGCATCCCTTGTAATGAGATGGGGCCGCCTGTGTGCCCCCCTGCCTGCAGCATCCCAGCCCGCGCCTGACCATAATGACACCGAGAAATTCTCCAAATAAAAGACAAATCTGTAAAAAAACGATGTAAAGAAAAGCAGACTTACCTGTATACCGAAGTTGTAGATGTCCGATTGACGCAGGAAGCTGACCACAAATGAGTCCGACTACTGAGGTGTCCATCTAGAGATTTTAACGTCAGTGTGACTTCTCGGTGTCGGAATATTCCTCACAGAGAACGTGTACCCCACCCAATAAAATTACACCAGGTTTTCTTACTAGGTAAATTAATGAAGACCATGTGCTAGCCAGATATTATCAATGAGTACCATCATGCAACAACTCCAGTTCTGCAAGAGAATTACTAATAAAGAGACAAGATATATATACTTTCTGATAAAGATGGGTGATTGCTTGCCAAGGTTTCCCCCATATATATTATCTCAGCCTAAAATATTTCTAACACACAGTAATATAAGTGAAAAATAAATTACATTCATAAAAAAAAACTGTATCAAAAGGACCAAAGTGAAACATATGTTTGCCTTCCAAATTCTTCAAAAAACAGTTAAGCCTAATACCCCCATTCTGTAAATTTTGTGCATTTACTAAAGTATTTAACACTATTACAAAATATATATATGGGTCTGACAATGTAATCCCTTGTTTCCAACTCACATTTTTGTGCATTGCATTTGCATTGAGTTAAATGCACTAACATCAATGGCATAATCACAAATGACTTCATGAACAGAAGTAAAAAGGCGTTAATAATATTAATACATATTAATACAAAATATTTACTTATTAACTATAAATATAGATTTTAAAAGTTAACAACTACAATGTTAGCAAACATCAGATGGTATAATGTAAGGAATCATACAAACATAATATAATAGTCAGGGCAGCTGTACCAAATATATGAATATTTAATAATAATTAGATCAAATTACCCAGTAAATACAGTTTTACAATATTCCCATAAAATGATCCATTAAAAGCAGAGGACCACAGTAACATGCAATTTTAGACTAAAAAAGTCTAGGACCATTACTTCATAAATTTTTCCATGAATAAGCATTACATAAGTCTTTTTTTTAACATTTTGAAAATTAACATATGAAAAATATTAAGCACTTGTTCTTTTATCCTGCAGATGTTTGATGAACGTTTCCCAGCAATACCTGAAGCCCAAGAGTTCCGGAACATTCAATGCTCCCATGAGGAGAACTACTTAGATCAATTACATCCTGGCTATGTGCCCCTCTCATTCTTCTTGCAGGACTCACTTCCCCGGCAGCCACCAGAATCCACCTTCTGTTACCCTCCGGCTGGCTCACGGGCACCTTATGTGTGTCCCAAAGAGCAGTATGTCTGAATCTGCTCACTTGCAGGACCCTGCACGCCAAACCAAATGGCCCAGTAAAATTCCAATTTAATTATGTTCCTTATATGCTACCCCTTCTCACAGCCTGCCCTCCTTCACATGTCGCTCTGAAAGCGGTAAACTGCCAGAGGCGGGCTTGCCTTTTAATGTTTTTGAATATATCTGAGAATGAACTCCTATGTTGTGACCTGATTTGAAATACCAGATGTGTGGATGTATGTGTAATTAAAATAGGGTCGTTATTAGAGATACAGGTTATTTTTCAAAGACTTGCACTTTCTGACCCAGAACGACCGACTAAAAACCAAGCAAGTTTACAAAACTACTTTCAAATTTGGCTAAAGTAAATAATTAGTGTTTAGCTAAATCGTTTTGAAAAATAGCCTATATTTTTCCTCTTTGTGGATACTCTGAACTTTTCTTTTTGTACCATTAAAACGGAGTTGTAGACATCTGTGTGACAGAATCTAATGTAACATATTAGTGCAGTTGGCAACCTATGATTTGATGCCAAATGCTTTATATAACTGCCTGTGAAAAATAACCAGTATATTAAACAATGAAAAGGATACTTTTATAAGTAGGACCAAAATTATAATTTCTTTTTTTGGCTTACAAATGCACACAAATAGTTTTCCACATATATTTCTTCATGAGAATGATTTTTACAATGAACTAAAATGTGACATTTAAAAAATAAGTGTGTGAAAAATTAAGCTATGTATCTTGAAATTAATCAATAAGACTATACTTTCACAATCCTGAATGCAAGATGACTACTGTATATTAATTATATGCTGTTTATTTCTAAATGTAAGTTATCTGAGAATAAACACAGATTTTATGGGCTCTATAATGGGCTCTATAATACCAAAATTTGTTTTACAGTCCTTTGTCAATAAAAGTGAAAGCAAAAGCTATACATTTTATAATCACATCTGTATAACGGTTCAAAAAAATTATAAAAATAAAAGATGTACTGAATACCAGATCAAAGTAACATGAATAATCAGTCACCTCATAATATATAATTTACTTGTGCATCTCCTTGGCAACTGACCACTGAGATTAACACTGCTATGCATAAGTAACTGTGGGAAACTATTAAAAGACTAAGGGGTATATTTACTAAACTGCGGGTTTACAAAAACTGAGAAGTTGCCTATGGTAACCCATCAGATTCTAACTATCATTTTGTACAATGTACTAAATAAATGATAACTAGAATCTGATTGGTTGCTACAGTTTAGTAAATATACCCCTAAATATTCTATGTACTTATATATAAAACCTTCTTCTGAATTGTTTAGTCTTCAGCTTCTGCCAATAGCTAGGTGGTTGAAGTGCTACTGATCCCAATAAGGGAGAGAGGTGAAACCCTAATAGGGAGAGAGAATTAAACCCAACAGGATATTTTTCTTGTTTCATTAATTCAAAAAAATTTAATTGGGTAATTGACATTTCTTCAAAAGTAATTACTATTTGAAAGCACCTACTACATACAACACTGATGCGGTAATATCATAACCTATTTAGTATATAGCAAATATATACAGTAGAGTTGATAATAATCGTCATCTCTGCAGTATATTGAGCTCAATTTTTAGTTAACAAACAAAGATCTTATAACTTATTTTGATTACAATTTAAAGAATTCACATGACAGTCTTTAATCCAGTCATTATGCCAATGTAATTACTGGCAAAGTTACGTTTTATTTCCAGTAGACTTCTAATTATTTAAAAGAAGTTTCGTGTTATGCCTTTACATATACTATTAATGGAACTTAAAAAAAGCACTTTTCTGTCCATGATTTTTGCCTGTATGACTCAATTGACAAAGCATCTGGTTTGGAGATTTAAGAGAGGTCAAGATAACTTGGATTTTGTCTATTCAGCTCCTAAGAAACTGTAGCTTCTCTGGAAATTAACTTCTGACCGCTGTTTTAGCCCACTATTCCAACTAAGGCCTAGCTACTTCTATCAATCAGTGCAGTATTTGACTATAAATAAAGAATCAATCACTTTCACAGTTCAGGAATTCTGCATTTTACTCCTTGTCTTCCCATCTGTGAATCTCACTTCATTATCCTACATCACTGTGTCTGGCTTTTCTATTGTATTAACCAGTCCTTGCTTCAAAACTGTCACACTTGTTTTTCTATTTCTCACTCCTTTGTTACCGCTCCACTCAGGGAGTCATCTGTTTCCCACTTCACTGATGTAGTAGTGTCCAAACTGTCACTTACTCTTTCCCTTTCTTCTCACCTTGATACTGCTGAAGCTGGCAGTATTACTTGCTTTACATTTCTTTCTACTGCTCACTCTCAAAATTGTCACCTCATTTCTATTGCATGCTTTCTAAACTCAAACACTGTTGACTACTATTTTTTTCTTTGAAAATAAACTATATGACTGCACTATAATTGTATAAACTACAGACTGCTGATTCCCTCAGCATTACACTATACCTTAACAACGTTAATCTTATCACTATACATTCTTATCTACAAATAAAGACACCGACAACTTTGTAGTGGCAAATAACGTAAACCTTTTATTTATTTATTGTTTTATTTATTTATTTGTTTACTACTATTAACCTATGAAAGGGTAACGGCGATAGCAATACAATCAGCTAACAACTAATAGCGAAACCGAACAGTGTATGGCCCACAGGCACTAACCACTGGTCCTAGGCACCACAGTCCTTTACTATCGGCCGTTGCTAAATCTGGCGTCATCGTGACCACTCCCCTCTGGGCTCCCCAAGATGTACGCGCACAGTGCAGGTCAAGGGGTCCTCGCACAGAGGTACCAAGAGCCAGGGTGCTTCGAAAGGAGCAGTGACGTGCGGCCAATCAGCGATAGCACCGTATGAATTAGTCGCTGATTGTAAAAGCTCTCCTGCCTGCCAACCTTTCCCATTTCTTCTTCTACTAAGCCCTAACTTAATGCAAACAGGGAGGGTGGGCGGGAAATCCCGATGAAAGAGGAAGTAGCTCTGCCTAGCCAGTGGTATATATCAAAAGTCTCCTCCTACCTTCCCCTTCTAACATCCGGGAACCAAACACCTCCCACATTTAACCCTGTAATGTCCGTGCCTGCTTCGTGACAAGCAGCTGTGTTTATCTGCATTCAGCTTAAGGGCTTCATTTTTAATAAGCAGCACACTGGGTTAAATTAATGAGTTTGTGAATTAACTCCTTTTTTGGTGACAGTATGGTACACAAAGCACAAAGCAGTCATGCACAAGGCACAAAGATATGAGTTGATATGATGGGACAGAGGACCAAGTAACAGGTCCCTTTTAAAGAGTAATGATCCACAAAAAATCATATGTACTATGTTAATAATGTCTAACTGGACCCACTTTCCATTTGCTTCATGTTAAGATTAGTCCATTGTTCATAATTTTAGATGCTTAGATTTTTTTTTGTTTGCCACTAAAATCATGACACTGTCATTTTTGCCTCCTGCCACCCACTAACTAGTATAGTCAGTGACCAGATTTTATTCTCATAGTGTCACACTATTATTTTCAGCCTACTCCGAGCACACACACTAAAGCTAGGTGCACACTACAGAAAAGTAAATGATTAACGATATATCAACGACAGAATAAATTAAAAAATCCCAATCAGCATACCGATTGACGTGTACACACTATACACGAATAGATATGGCTCTAGCATTTGGATGCAAAAGAGATTCAAACAGTTGTCAAATATATAAAAATCTAATCTAATTAATTATTAACAGAAATAATACATAATAATGGGTAACTATTGGTAGAATAGTATTATAGAGTTGGCTTAATTATCATAACATTATATTAAAACAGAAATAATAATCAATAAAATAGAGTATGCTATTTGAACATCTACTGAATATCTCTGTTCAGTTGATGGACCCAGTAAGTTCAGCTATCATTGTTGTTGCACCTTTCATGATCTCCACTACCACCTTGGTGACAGCAGCTGTTGCCAAACATGATGAACAATTGTCCTGCCTCTGTTTACAGCAATGAGCATGATAGTAAAGAAAAGCACTCAGCTGCTCCAGGCTGGTGTATGGCCATGGATGTTCCTGTGCAGCATGGAGGCAGGAGCCAATAGAGGATAGAGGATCAGTTAAAAAAAAATTGTGAAGGACACTTATGGTTGACAGCAGATGATCATTTTAGGTTTTATACAGTGACCAATTCATGTTTTGTGTCTCCACTTTTTGTTTTCTCTCCTTGTTCCTTCCATGCTACACTACTAGCTGCACAAAAATGGAAGTCGCCAGTGACTGTTTTAATATTGGTGGCTGATAATGCTGTTGCTTTACTAGAGCTAAATGAACTTTCAACTCCAGCAGCTTCATCTCTTATTCCTCTACCTTATGTAGATTGTAAGATGATATGGACAGAACCATATTTACCTTCTTTTTCAAGTTATTTGTTTGTGCCATGATGCCTTCAATGTATCACGCTGTGTAATATGTCAGAGCTTTATATACAAAAGAAAAAATAATCAGCTTCCCGAATATATAATACATAATATATAATACAATTAATCTAATGTAATAAAATCAGTGTCTCAAAGAGACTGTTCCTTGTGGCATACAGGTGAATTACTTCAAAAGATGATATCCAGCCTGAACACATATACTGTGAGACTTGTCCACTTAGCGTTAACTTTTTCAGGTCACTTTTTCATAACCACTCTGTGGACAACTTCTTCAGATAAAATAGCTTATAGAAATTTAACAGCAATCAAACCTGTGATTTAGTAAATGCGCCGGCCTCTGACCAAACATTATTAAAGATTTAAATGTCACTGTTTTTTATTGAAAATTACTGGAAGACAGACTTAGGGGTAAATGTATCAAGCTGCGAGTTTCCAGCGGGTTTGAAAACTGGAGTAGTTGCCTATAGCAACCAATGATGACTGCACGTGTATCCTTGCAGGTAACCATGATTACAGAGGAAGAACAATTATTTAAAGCACCACACTCCTTTTTTAAGCTTTCAGTCTGTTATTCTAACTCAATCAGCATGACAGAGTGATCTCCAGCCTTGTCCAACCTCAACACTCTCACCTGTGTTAACGAGAGAATAACTGACCTGAACGACAGCAATATTGACAGACTTACCTAAAAAACGACCGTGCAGATATCCAATGGCAGCAGAAGGCTGTCAGGACCTCCTTCCGACTGGCCAGCTCTCCGGCAGTAGTGTCTGACATCAGTACGACCTTAATGAATTTAAATTTAAAGCGGCAATGTCAGGACCACGCAGGTTAAGTGTTTAAACACTTAACCTTAACTTTTTTACAATTACTGCACTATCTCTCTCCTTCTCTCAGGCTACCCTTTTTATGTCTAGACCTTACCTTGCCTTAGTTTAGGCATGTCAAACTCAGAACTTCAATTATAAGTATAAGAATTTGTGGGCCGCAAGAAAAAGAAAAAGTCTCATGTGCAATTTAGGATTATTATTAAGAAAAAACAAAAATAAAGTTTACTGTTTTCTTCCCGATTGTTATGGCTATCAGTTATTGACATAAGCTTGCAGAACAGATGACAGATGTTTTTGCCTATAGCAGTCACCTTTCCCGAAGAGCTTGCTGCGCTCATAGGTACATTAATGACCCCAGGACTTAACTCTTGCATTGTGTTAGCTTATGTGCAATATTGCAAATTTCAGCACTTGAGTCGATTCTAAAGTCCAAAAAGTTCAAAATGCAACACAAGTTTGTGACAAAACGCATTGGTACCACGCCCAAATTTCAGCGCTTGAACTTTTTGGACTTTAGAATTGTCAAGTGTGTTTTACAGTTTTTTATATATTTATATTTTTACTACAGTGCATGTATGTTACTAATAAATGTATATATATACACTTCTTTGCAGCCATTTGATTACACCCATTATTAGAATCGACTCAAGCTCTGAAATTTGCTCTATTATCCTATCTACGGGGAGTGTACTCTCCCCTATTATAACAGCTGAGTCCAAGGTTCCCCCCTTTCTATAGGATCATACACCATCTGAATATAGTTGTGCGCAACCCACCTTTTATTTTTTATGTGCAATACTGCAGCTACAGGATAGGAGGCGGTAGTAAAGATGGAGCTGATGGTCAAAAGCAGGCCGAGGTCAGGGGTCCGTAGCCAGGAGAGGGCTGGCAAATTTTAGCCCGGGGGGCAAGACTTGACTCAGCAGCCTATCTTATTTTAAAAAAAATGCATGTGACCCAGTGACCCAGCCCAAGGTAGCCCACTATGGGACCAACACAGCAGGCAGATGCACCCCTACCCCCCAGGCCAGACTGCCCCTGTCCGTAGCAGACAAAGCAGTCAGGGACAGGCAAAAGGGTCAGAGATGGCAGCAACAAGGAATCTCCGAAGAAACAGGTCCAAAGGTCAGGGCAACCAGAGTATGAGCAGAGTCCATTAGCAAGCCAGAGGTCACAACAGAGGGTCAATCAAAAGATACTGCAGAGTATACACAGAACACAGTTACAGAGCTGCTCAGCAACAGACAGAATCCATGCTGTAACTGGCAGGGAGGCTAAGCATTCCCTGCCTTAAATAATTAAACTGATCAGTAAGTGGCCAAGGCTCCAGCATGCATAATTATTCCCCAGGAGGCTGCTAATTAACATGCACTGTATGCGCACGCATCCGGCTGCCCATGTTTGCTGAGATGCAGCTCTGAATAGAGAAGCGTCCTGGCCGTTGCCCTGGTTACGGCTGGGACAAAGAAGAGGGAAGTGAAGTCCCAGTCTCCATAGTGATGGCCGGGACACAGCTGGAGTGTAAACACTGAGACATAGTTTCTCTGGCACCGCTGCGACTCGTAACACAGATGCTTGACACTGTGCCCTCCCTGCTGCTTTTGCTCCCCTTCATCTGTTTTCCCTGCTTCACAATGGGCCCTACATGCTGCTTTTGCCCCCCTTCACCTGTCTCCCCTGTTTCACACTGTGCCCTACATACTGCTTTTGCCCCTTCACCTGTTTTCCCTGTTTCACACTGTGCCCTACATGCTGCTTTTGCTCCCCTTCACCTGTTTTCTCTGTTTCACACTGTGACCTCCATGCTGCTTTTGCACCCCTTCACCTGTTTTCCCTGTTTCACATTGTGACATCCATGCTACTTTTGCTCCCCTTCACTTACCTTTCTATTGCCTTTTTCTTCTCTTTTGTTTTGTTTTGTTCTGTTTTCTTTTGTTCTTTTCGTGGCTCCTCTCTGTGCACTCCTTACTGCAAATTCAGTACAAAGGGAGGATGAAAGGAGGGGAGAAGAATGCTGGCCGCCGCCTTAGATAAGTTTTTTTTCTTATTTTACAATTCTTTTATTAGGTTTGTCTGGGCCCTGGCAGAGCCCCTAAAATATATCCATTTGGACCGCACGGCACTGTAGAAACCTTGTGGCGCCTAACAAATAAACGATAATAATAATAATAATAATAATATTGTGGCCCGCAGGATGCCTTTCTGTCACGCTTTACCTTAATAGTTAGTACTTAATTATTCTAACCCTCTTCTTATTTCCCTATATCTTCCTATTCGCTGTTAAATTTATTATTTTCCAGAATGTAATGATTTTCTCATACCCTCAGGACTGAGTAAAAGTTAGATACACACTACAGAAAGTTTCTCCCAATGCAATATCGTGACGATTTTACAAACGACTGAAAGTCCCGGTCAGCATACCGATTCATGTGTAAACACTTACACTATTTTACACTATTTATCTTCAGATCTCTTCTCTTCATCTGTCATAACCATCTGCGGAAAAGATTGTGACTTCTATACTCTATGGCAGGGCCGGATTTACCGCTAGGCAAACTAGGCAACTGTCTAGGGCCCAGCGGTCCCCAGAAAGCCCTCCCAGGACTGGCGGTTAGTGGGGTAGGCAAGGCGGAGGGGAGCTCCCATCATCCTGCCGTCCCCTTCTGTCCACCGGCATAGTAAAACAAGTTGCGGTCGGAAACAATAAAACCCCCCCCCCCCCCAAAAAAAATTAGTCACCTGCCCGTGCACCTCCCAGCAGTCTCTCCTCCACTCTGTTCTTTCCCACTGAATGTCGGGCGTGACATCATCACGCCTAACGTCATTTTCAGTGAGGACGCAGAGAGGTGCAGCGCCCCGGAGAAGAAAGAAGACAGGAGAACAAGAAGAGCAGACAAAAGGAATACATAAGAGAAAAATGCAATAGAAAGGTAAGTAAAATAATGGAGGCACATAGGTTTAGGTAAACAAGATATTTAGGAGACAGACAAAAGGTACACATAAGTGAGACATGGAGAGATAATGAAGAATATATTGAGATAAAGTGAGGGGGCCAGTATATATTGTTTGTTTGTGTGTGTGTGTGTGTGTGTGTGTGTGTGTGAGAGAGAGGGGCCCAGTACATTGTGTTGTTGTGTGTGTGAAAGAGAGAGGGGGCCAGTACATTGTGTGTGTATATGTGTGTGTGTGTGTGCGTGTGTAAGAGAGAGGGGGCAAGTACATTGTGTGTGTGTGTGTGTGTGTGAGTGAGAGAGAGGGGGCCAGTATACATTGTGTGTATATGTGTGTGTGTGAGAGAGAGAGGGGGCCAGTATATATTGTGTGTGTGTGTGTGTGAGGGGGCCAGTATATATTGTGTGTATGTGTGTGTGTGTGTGTGTGTGAGAGGGGACCAGTATATTGTCTGTGTGTGTTTGTGTGTGTGTTTGTGTGTGTGTGTGTGTGTGTGTGTGTGTTTGTGTGTGTGTGTGTGCATGTGTGTGTGTGTGTGTATGAGAGAGGGGGCTAGTACATTGTGTGTGTTTGTGTGTGTGAGAGAGAGGGGGCCAGTAGATTGTGTGTGTGAGGGGGCCAGTATGTTAATGTGTGTGTGTGTGTGTGTGTGTGTGTGTGTATATGTGTGTGTGAGGGGACAAATATTAATATGTGTGTATGAGGGGGGCAGTATATTAATATAATGTGTGTGTGGGCCAGTATATTAATATAATATGTAAGGGAAGGGGGATCTTAATATAATGTAGGAGGTAGGCTATTAATTTAATGGTGGAGTGCAGGTTGGGGGCTAATTATGGGTGCTATTTGATTTGTGGATGTTGGGGCAATTTATTAGTGCGGCCTATGAAGTTTTAGATGGGATGATTGGTTCTTTAATTTAATGCTGGAGTGGTTTGAGAGCTATTAATTGAATGTGGGGCTGTTTGGGGAAAATGTGGGCTATTGATTAAATATGATTAGGAATTATGTAATGGGATGGTTGTGGAAAATTGTTATATTTATTAAACGTGAAGTAGAGTAGATCTATTTATCAAATGTGAATACTATTTTAATTTTGGACTGGAGGGAGGTTTTATTATAAAACGTAGGTGTTATATTGATTTAATACAGAGACTGGTTTGAGTTTTCTAAATTTCATGTACCCATTTTCTTTCCAAATAGGGCATCCAACATTCTAGGATCCAGACAAGCAACTGATCTAAAGACACCAGCAGCCAAAAGTGGTGAAAGTGACAAGAACAGGTAGGAGAGAGCAGGATCTGTTGGAGCAGTCCTGAATTTGGGTGACTGTCTCGTTTAGTCAGCATTTGGTCTGACTGCAAGGAGACAGTTGGGAGGTATGTCCCGCTTCACTGTGTACTGCTCGTGAAAGCAGAACTGCGTGCACCTAACTTTAGTACAAACGGTTTTTCCTGTGTATTTGTCTAAAATGATAACCATGTTACATCATAGGGGTGCCCTTGTCTAAAGTACCCTCAGTCCCATAGAGTATTAATCCAGCTCTAGGCCAGGGTGTCAGATTGACACCTAGGGGTATATTTACTAAACTGCGGGTTTGAAAAAGTGGAGATGTTGCCTATAGCAACCAATCAGATTCTAGCTGTCATTCTGTAGAATGCAATAAATAAATGAAAGCTAGAATCTGATTGGTTGCTATGGGCAACATCTCCACTTTTCCAAACCCACAGTTTAGTAAATCTAGCCCCTAGTGCTCTGCTCCTCCTACCAGTACCACTGCTCATATTATTTGTTTTAGGTTAACCCTAAAACAAATAATAACCCTATTAGTAAATATAGTGCAATGCAAAAACAAGCCCTTTTGCTGGCAAACACATCAGGCTTTTTGCATTTTGATAAATCAGCCCCTGTATTCAATACTGTGATAGAACATTATTTAATCTATTGCTATAATATGATTTATACCCCATTATAATCAGCGAGTTATGTAAAATATCAAAAGTGCGGTAGGGAGAAGAAACATATACAATAAAATGCAATATAAAGTGAGGTTTGTTTTTTGATTAATTTTTTGTTTTCATTATTTAAGTAAACTAAATAACACTAAAATAGCCTCTTTTTATATTGATAAATATATATTCTACAGAAGACCAGCCTTTAAAAATAGGCTGCTACTTATGGGCCAGTGCTATGTGGCCGGGCTGAAGTCTGACAGCCAGCCCCTGAATAGGGGTATATGTTATGCTAAAAACTATAGTGCTATGTACTTTTTCAGGGAGGGGGCCCAAACTAGTATCTTGCCTAGGGCCCCATGAGGTCTAAATCCGGCTCTGCTCTATGGAGATCTGCCTACACTGTTGGTCGTGAGTGCATACATACATACTGCAGAACTTGCCCAACATCGTTCCATTGTTTATAGAGATTTTTAGTCAGGCTATAAAAAAATTAAACTATAGGATGTGCTTTAGTTATGATAAAACACGATTGTGGGAGACTACACACTAATGGAATATCAGGCCTAATAGTCTTTTATCGTGTGATTGGCTCGATAATGGGGTGAAAAACCTGTAATGTGTATCCAGTTTAATCCTCTCAATCTTTTCACTTCTTTGCTATCCCTTACTCTTCCTGCCAGCTGTTTCCATATTGCTGCCTGCCTCCTTTGCTGTAATTCTTCTCACTATTCCTTTTCTCCTCTTATACTTCTCCTCAGAACCCCTTCTCCTATGGTTATTACACTAATTTTATTTGCTTCTCTCTCCCCCATTTCCTTCTCTCACCCCTTAGACCTCCCCTTCCTTCGTTCCTTTCAGTTGTGTCTTTGCTATTTAGGGGCACATTTAACAAATGACGGTATTGCACTATCGTGCACTTACCGTGAAAATAGGTGAAGGAAGTCTGCAATTGATATTTATGACAGCTCCGTTCGACTGTTCAATCTTCAAAACCAATAATTTTCGCTGCAGTTCGTTTTTTCTAACAGTCACCATTCAACAGAATGGTGACTGCTCCTGGCCGCAATCTAACAAGTCCCGAAAAAACATTTTTTTCGGGAACTTGTCATGTTAATGTACGCCAGCTTCAGCTGGCGTACATGAGGAAATCTAATGCTGTCAGCTCTGCTCCGGAGAGCAGAGCTGGACAGCGCATGTGTGGAGGGATCACATGATCCCTCCCTGTTACTCACAGCTCTCTCTCTGCAACGATAGTTGCAGAGACAGAGAGGGGATCTGTGTGCGCATGTCCAGTTCTTGGAACTGGATATGCGCACTTGAAGAGTGAGGAGAAGACCTGAAGACAGCGCTTCCGAAGAGGGGGGTATGTATGTTTTTTTTTATCACTGAAACAGCAGTTTTTCGGAACTGCTGTTTCTCTGCACGGCTGTACATAAATGTGAGAAGTAGTTCAATCCTTATCATTGCGATAAGGATTGAAAACTACTTTTCACTTTATGTGAATAATGATAAATGTGCCCCTTAATCTCTTTCCCTATCTCTCATCTTAGATCTGTTCACCCTTTCTCTCCTTTCTGTAGTGCAATGGGGGTGGCAGCAGTGTGAGGTCCTTTCTCATTAGCTGCCAGCTCTGATCTGACAACTGATTGGTGCATCACAGTTTTTCATTGCCCCACTCTGTGGAGATATCAGCTCTTTGCATCTGTAGTGGCTCTGTGTAACCCCTGATATGCCTAACAACATTAACAGCTCATACACTTGTGGGGGACTTGCCTGGACGGGTCTATCGGTGTGCTTCGGTTCTCTCTGGCAAAACCGATTGTACTGGCCGGAACGGACACCATTCAGGGCTCCCCACTCGGCCATTGTATTTTGAAGCCGCGGTAAGCCCTGATTGGCTTTCCACAGCAATAGCGCTGTGATGTCTTATTGCGTTGCACATTGGCTTCTATTTAAGGTGCCGTGGCAGGCACCATGTCAGTTCGCCAGAAGCAGAAGAAGAGAGAAAATGTCGGAAAAGAAGCTCTGCCGGAAGAAGAAGAAAGAAGACGCCGAACAGAAGAGACAGCCGCCGCGATCAAGTGCAGAAGAAAGAAGAGGAAAGAGATGGCAACGGCAGCAGCTGCGAGCAGCGGCAGCGAACCCTTGTAAGGGCCAAGAGCTATCCTGCCAAGAAGACGTCGGAGACAAGCGGAGAACAGCCCAGCTGGGTGAAGACCTCCACTGCGGGTCAAGAAGACAGCGGCAGTAGCTAGGAATCAGGTAGGGCACTGCTGGGCTCACCTTCTTCCAGACCCCTGTCCGCACTTCCATCTATCCCTTTTTCTACACTGGGCACTAGGCCCAAGCAACAAAACAGGCATTAGCAGCATAGAGAGTGGCCACAGTAGGGGAGATTAAGTTGGGCATCAGGCCCATTAGCTAGAGTTGGACACCAGGCCCCGTAATTAGATTTGGGCACCAGGCTTATTAATTAGAATTGGACACCAGGCCTATTAGTTAAGGCTGAAGGCCCTTTATTCAGGGCTGAAGGCCCTTTAGTTGGAGTTGGGCACAAGCCCCTTTAGTTGGACACAAGACCCTTCAGCTAGTAACTTGGGGCACAAGGTCCCTAGCTGGTTAAGAGGGGTGTTAGGCTCCTGATAGAGTAGGAGGGGCGCTAGGCCCTGGCTGTGAGAGGAGCTATAGGCATCTAATAGAGTAGGAGGGTACCAAGCCCTGTGATGAGAGCGACAGATGCTGACCTGATCTTAGTTACTGCTAAGTTGTCAAGAGGTAGCATACCAGACTCCTCTTTCCGGTCTGGAACGGCACTCAAAGTCCTGAGCCCCACTAGGCGGACTCAAAAGCCGGGGTTCAGGCCACAAGTGGAGGCCTGCAGAGCGGCTGTGCCGGTGGATATGGGAGGTCAGAAGTGAGGTGGTCATGGCAGTAACAAGAAAGGGGAAATAACGCATGGTGAGAATTCAAGATTGCCGTTGGAGAAAACATGGTGCGCTTCCTAGCTATCCCTCGGGAATGGGTGAGTACCAGGGTTGTTGGGAGTGGGATTGTGATTTGTGTGACTTTGTCTCCCATAGCACCGTGACACACTGATCAACAATTTTATAGTATCAAATACAGTTACATTAATAAACATGTTTTTAAATACTATGTTATCATTTAACATTTTAATATCCCTATACACAAATTCCGGGACTGGACAGGACTCAAGGAGATATGCCATATTTGTAGGACACTATCCTAATGTCCCCCAAAAAATCTAAGAGCACAAGTTGTATGTAGTTATTGTATAGTAAAACTATAGATGTCGTGAAATGAGTGCATTGTCAGTGAGGGGAGTGAATTATCAAAAAATACATAAACACATAAGTTGCAAAAAAATAAAAAAATGTTTATCTAGCGTGTTATTATACACTAACTCCAACTTGTGTGCTTTAGATTTGTTTTTTTGTATATTTATCCCTTTTCTAGCTAGCCACACAGAGTACAGCGAAAGAGCAGACCCTCCATCATTTCTATCATAGTGTAGAGATGTGCCCAACAGCTCCAGATCCTGTGCCCGTGAAGAGGGCGAATATGGAGACTGTCGCTTTGCCCCTGAAGGGACAGAAGATGGCCCTGGCTGCTGTGCCCATGAAGAGGGCGAAGAAAGAAGAGGAGAGGTACTTACCGTTCCTGCAATCCAGCATTGGTAAGCATTTTCTTCCTTCCGCAGGTCTTGGCAGCGGAGGGAGGATGAGCTAATCAGGGCTCACCTTCCCCGTTGGCCAATCGGCAGCCGGATGAGTGAGCCAATCACGGCTCACCTCCGGCGCCCAGTAATGACGTTGCGCCGGTGGTTATATAAGACACCATTACTTCAGAAGTCCAGCAGAGCAGTGAGAAGAGGACGTCGTGGGACGTCCGAAGCGGCGGATCAAGCAGATTACGCCGGAAGTGGCAGGGTGCCCTTGTCAGGGCACGGAGCTACCCTGCCACAGTTTATCACTGCCAGAGATGTCGGTTGTCGGCCCTTGTAAGGGCTAAGAGCGCCCCCACCCAGAAGACTGAAAGACAGCGTGGAAGATGCCGGAGACGCAGGCAGGGAGCCCTTGTAAGGGCTGAGAGCGCCCCCGCACAGAAGACTGCCGGAAACTCCGCGCCGAACAGGAGAAGTGGCGCCGCCGGCTGCAGGGCCAAGCTAAGTATCCTGCGCAGAGCAGGTAAGTATATTCAGCATCAAGTCGGGTACAAGGCCCATGGCGCTAGGCCCGTGGCCACAAGTTAGGGGCATACGGCCCAGGGAACTGGGCACAAGCCCCTTAATTGTAGTTAGGGGGCTATAAGCCCAATATAGTCAAAGGGCACAAGGCCCTAGGTAGTTGGCTAGTGCCCATAGTCAAGTAGGCCGCAAGGCCTATTGAGGGTGGGCTAGGCCCACAGTGTGACAGGGCACAAGGCCCTAGTTAGGGGCTGGAAGCCCATAAGTAGAAGGGCACAAGGCCCTAGTTAGTGGGCTCAGAGCCCAAGGCAGAGAGGGGCTAAGGCCCATAGTCAGAGCGCAAGGCTCTGTAGTCAGCTGGGCAAAGAGGCCCATGGTGTAGGGCATAAGGCCCTGGATGTGTGCAGCGGCATGAGAGCCCTGAGTAGAGTAGGGCACTGTCCTATGTGTGTGGTGAGTACACTAGGTGGGAGACAACAGTAGAGCAGAAGGCTCCTGTTAGTGCTATATTAACCGGCTGGTTAGATAGCAGCTGTGTACTTGCGTGGTCAGCCTGCCCTATACTGTAACAAAGTATTATTCCGTCTGTGCAGCGAATATTGCCTTGTGTATTGTATTTTGGTGTGCTGTATGTTTCTTTCCAGGTGCAAGACGTCAGGCCCCCATTAAAGGTAGGCTCTTGTTACTTGCTGTTTTCCTGCATTGACCTGTACTGTGGGGACAAGGTGTAGTTAAAAGCTTACACATAGCCAGGGAAAGAACACACAGTAGTTTTCCCGTCCCGTAGGTCCCTGGGGTTATGCTGGTCTCCAGAGGTGGTGATTGAGTATCTCACTGGCAGTGCCGCACAGCTCAATTGAGTTCCAGGGGTGGCCCGTGGTTCTGTTTGAGTGTTCCAGTCCTCAGTTCCGGCAGGTTCTCTGGCGGTTCCGGACTGGGACAGGTGTTCCGCTTGAGTGGAGACAGTCGTTTCGCGTTCCGGCAGTGATGACTGGCGGTTCTGTGCGGCAGTTGACACTCCGGTGGTGTGCTGTTCCAGTGAGCCTCTTTCGGGCCCTGTGCAACTGGTCCTTAGGATTCCATGGGTGACCCCATAGCGAGAAGACAGTCTTCTTGGTACGACCTGGGTGAGAGTGTTAGGAACAGCCCTCCGGAATAGACCGGGAACACCGGCTGGTGTTCCCCGTAAAGTGCAGTGAGTAGGTCCCGGTAGTACACCACATCTAGTTATAGTTATAGTTATATAGTCAAGTTGCGTTACCGGCCATTAATAGTTGTTAGGGTCGGGTCGCCTGTTGTAGTTATTGCAGTTCTGTGGGTGTACATACTAGCCTCACTGGTAGCGTAAAGGGAGGCTGTGTGTTATCTGTCGTCCACAGGTGTCGGGGAGGAGCAGGAAAGCAGGGACCGGAAGTTGGAGTGCCCGGTGAGCAGAACGCTCGATTACCTCTTTCAATTAGGCCCTCACCGAGAGGTGAGTGGGGTACTTGAGGCGGGACTGTTCCTGGTCTCAAGTGCCCGTAATCCCGTGACCTTGGCAAGAGAAAAATGAGGTGGCGACAGGCGAGGTTGACGTGAGTGTCTCCGCTCATTGTCGTGGTCTCGGACAACCCTTTTCTGGTAGGCACGGATGTAATTTCTGTTTCTTCCTCACAGGGAAGTGGTTGGAGGTAACAAAGGTTCGGTTGCTGGTCTGCTGGGATAGGACAGCAGCTGGGGCGCATCGGAAGCGGACGGGAGGTGACCATCGCTTGTAAGATAAGTTTATCTGTGTGCGTCTGTCCTTTTACACTAGCATGAATCAAAGTGACTCAAATCTGCCTTAAGATGATACATTTATTAGCAACTTTTATCTGCAGAGTGTCAGACAATAAAAAAAACATGTCTGGTTGGTTGTTGGGGTTTTGCTCTGAATCTGCTTGGAATTTTGAGGCACAGTGATTTGGAATTCACCATGTTTGGGAAATGCACACACAGATATGTCTTGATTCTCCTTATATTTGGTACGCATATAATTGAGCATATTTTTATTTAATAGGTCTCTACTCCTAAATACTACACTATAAGGTGCATTTTATAGAAAATTTAAATATCGTCAGAGATTGTTATAGCAGAAGAAATATTGTGGTGCTACTTGTACTGCAATGATCCTTGTTAATTAGGCTTCCCCTGTTTTGCCCTGGGAAAGCTTTTGCCAGCGAGACCCAGCAAATCTGGCTGCCAGTATGCTTTACTGATGTAGATGTATCCGTTTTAGCTGGAGATTTTGCTTTTCGCCCTATAGTAAATAGACTCCTTAGTTATCAGAAACCTCATTAGTTCAGCACAAATATACTGAATAATTAATTTTTAAAAAATCAGTCCCAAATATGTATTTTTTTATATTAATATTTAATATATTTTTTTGAGCCTAAAAATTGTTGTGACAGTCACCATATTAATTTCACCTGCTTTATATGCTCGCTGAGAGATATATATATATATTGACTCCAGAATTGTAAAAGTGACAGCTTAACAAGAAAGAAGTCTTATCACCTTTAACACATGCCCAGGTTTACCTGGACTGGCCTCTTTCCATCACAGAAACCTGGTCTGTCACAGAAAGCAACACAGATAGATAGTGACTAATTAAAAAGATGACATGATAAGCACTTTAATAAAGCTGCCATTGTACTGTGCGAAGCAAATACCTGTGTGCAAAGAAGCATAGATCCTGTAAAATGTATAAAGCAAAGGGAACAGAAACTAAATAGTATACAGTGTAAAGGAGATTTAAGCAATAAAAAGGGGGAGGGGACAGCAAAAATCAATAAAATAGTAAAATAATTAAATAAAAGACTTCGGAATCTACTTAAGAAGCTGTGATGAGCCAAAAGGCTGGCGTAATCAAAGAGTTAACGTAGAAGAAGTTCTAGGTAACTCCAACATTAAATTAATTATCGGAGCCTACCGCTGTCCCTAGAGACCTCTATGGGTACAGCAGTATTTATAAATTTATTAAGCAGTGTAAAAATTGGGTAACACCATCTTAAACACCATCTTAGGATGGTGTTATTGTTTGTTTGTTTTTAATGGGATTCAGATGAAGCCTCTACGGCATTCGCTGGATCCCTCACTGGAAAAGCGCTATGCAAATAGCATTTTCTCAATTCGCCAGCAGCATTAGGCTTCCGTGAAGAGAGAAAATACTTGGAGGAGGGGGGCCAATGTTGGGTCTCCCAAAGCAGCTCGGCATAGTAAATTGCAGCTGTGCTTCTTTTTCTACCGCTGCAATTTGCAACGGTACATATTGAGGGCTACTACGCTGAGATGATAATAGACCCAATAGTATTGCTGGATTGAAATGTAGGAAAGTAGACTTTAGAAGAAGTCTACACTAAAAATTGGATAATACTATACCTCTTGTTAGACTACGAGCACAAACAAATTATTTGTTTATGACTCCCCTTGCCTGCTCTCTCTGACTGTGTCCATAACTAATGGATTCATAGCATTCCCATACAAAATATAGTAACAATTTGGTTAGTTACTTTAGTTGATTTGACCAGCCACTACACATTGTGTGGTACTTTTATAGACCATCAAAAATACATTCACATTTAAGTCGTTGGTTACTCTAAAATGGGAGAAATATTCATATTCAAACCACAAAGTTTTTCAGGTAGTTTATTTATTTTCTCGTATCACTGTAGTTGCAACCATGTAAAACAGTACTTTATACTAGTATGCACTAACATAAATAATAAGTAGTAGTATAATATTAAAAGAAACATTATATAAAAAAGAAATGAGGGATCAGTCAAGCCTATAGTTTAGAAATCACCAAATTCTAAATCCATTTACCAAATACCAAACTGAATTTAAGCATTGTTTTGCATATTTACAATAATCAGGAGGTGTGCAAAATTTGATTTTAGCTAGTTATAAATAGAGATGCTCACTGACCCCTGTGTTTTGGCTTTGGTTTTGGATCTGGATTACCGTCGTGTTTTGGTTTTGGTTTTGCCAAACCGGCCTTGCTTGTTTTGGTTTTGGTTTTGTTTGGTTTTGTTTTACAATTTGTTAAAAAAATTACATTTTTTTTTGGCCTAAAATAACATAATTTAGGTATTATTTTGTACCTACATTATTTTTAAACTAACCAACACTAATTTCCAGTCATTTCCATTCAATTTTGACCACCTCCTAGGTCACAATATGATTTTCATATACTTTCAAAGAAAAATTGCTGCAGTTCTTGCCAGAAAATCAGTAACATAGGGTAAAAAAAATAAAAACAAGCAGTCCAGCATCATCTGCCTCCCTTCTCTTATCTACATCCCAGCACCTGCAATCTACCCCCCCAACACCTTCATTATCAATCCCCAGAACCAATAATTTACAGTTAAACAATCCTTTGCAAGAGGAAGCAAGTATCAAAGCTGTCACCCAGTCGCAAAGCGGATCACAGACGCCATTAGGACTATGCTAATAATAGACCAGCGTCCAATGTCCATTATTAATGCAGCTAGTTTTAGACAGTTACTTGAGGTCTTCTGTCCCTATTACCAAATTCCATCACAACACCATTTTACTAGAAAAGGTATTCCTCACCTCTACCAGAAAGTTCATAAAAATGTAATTATTGGGCTACAAAATGCCATTCTACCCACTGTACACTTAACCACAGTGGGTAGTGCCACAGGGCAAGCGGAATTGGGCAAAGTGAAGATTATAGGACTGTGACAGAACACTGGGTTGGTCATTTGCCTTCACCAGCAGGGACAGCAGCAGCATGTACCCAAGTACGTCACATTTTTCAGAAGTAGGCTACTCTGTGTATCAGCAGCTTCACTAAGAGGCATACAGCTGACAATCTGTTTCAAAAACTAAGGGATGTCATTGAAAGATGACTAATCCTGCTGGGACTCTCCTGAGGATATGTCATTTCTGATTACGACCCCAATATTGTTCAAGCACTACAGTGGGGTTGAATTCCATCACATTTCCTGTTTTGCACACATAATCAACTTGGTGTTACAGAACTTTTAAAAAATGACATGCAGGAGATACTGTTTGTGTCCGGATAAATTTAGAGTCAATTTCTGCAACAGCATGTAGGAGAATGCAGCAGCTGCAAGAAGACTAGCATTTGAGGAAAATGCACTTTAGTTCAGCGAAGTAGTCACCTGTGAAGAGAATGCAGACACAGTTAGCTTGAGTCAACTGATTGCCTTAATAATGCATTTTGACAAGGAGCAACAGAAATTTAATGTGTGAAATGAAACAAAGTAAATGTGCTAACTATATTTTAATTGTAGATTTAATACTTAATTTGCATCGCAAGGATCCAAGAGCTATCAAAATCTTGTTTGGACGTCTTCTCCTTCAGTTTCTCTGGCAACTGCTTGTTGTACAAAAAAATTGCTTTCCCAAGACACCCAGTGATGATGCAGATGATTCCGCACAACATTTTGATATTTGCTCTGCTGTAAAAATATTGCCCAAAAATCATGACAGTTCTGCCCTAAATTGAACTACTAATTCCATTTGGAAGGCCATTATCGGCAATTACATCATAGTACACAGACTTCTATGATGGTGGGATGAATTAGTATTGTTTGAGGAAGATTAGCACTGAACCCTGCCACCTCTCCTGTTTCTGAGTGAGCTATGGTACAATAAAATGTAACTGCAGATTTAGACCAAGACTGTCAGCCCTATTATTTCTATTTCAGCAATTACAATTAGCAATGGAGCTCTTCTCTTTGGTGTGTTACCTATATAACGCAGTAGAATTTGCCTGCAAATTCTATAGACAAGCCTGATTGTCTTCCTCTTCATCAATGACTCTTAGCAATTGAGCACTCGTCTTTGGGTGTATATTACACCCAAACCTTATTAGTGCAAATTAGGAAAAATACAGTTTAATCCCTGATAGGCCCTCCACCATCCTCTGCATGTTAATAGTAGGATTGGTTGGAGTTATGGTCAAGGTCACACATTTTTTTGTCAAATCTTTCAAACCAGCCCAGATGTCAAACTGTTGTGGTCTGCCACCTGCGTCATCCCTGCTTGTGTTTGGAAAGTGCAAATTGGTGCCAGAACCTCACATGCCAGAACTGCTGCCACTGGTGCCACACTGCTGCCTCTGGTGCAGGACTTACACAATCAACCGCATCATCATCAGCGCCCTCGTTGGCTACCCAAATCTCACCCTCATCCTCTTCTAATTCCAAAGTGTCATCCTCACTTGGTGTATCATCGGCTACATTCGGGCTGTTCAGGTACACATCAGCAGAACTGCTCACGATTAGATTTACCCCTGGTGGATGGACTCTCCACAGGGACTGGTGTCATTTCTGATTCTGAGCATACATTATCCTCTAATGCCTTACTGTTTTCTTGCAACTCGGCTTTGACGCGTAACAGTAGTTGTGAACCACTTTTAGACTCCAAATTACTTGGTCTTGCTTGCTCACGAGTGACCGTACAAGAAAAAGGCTCGGTAACATTTTTGGATCTGTCATTAATAGAGAAAGGCGAAGGCCTCATTCTTTCTTTGCCACTGCGTGTGTAGAATGACATGTTGGCAATTGTTTTTTTATTGGCAGTTAACTTTTCCTCAGTTACACTTCTTTTTCGCCTCAACACAGTAAAAACATTTTTGGTGTGTGTTTTTTTCCCAGATTTAAAAAGACTATGTACTTTTACATCACCTTTCCCAGATGACGTACTGGGAACACTACCATCAGGACTGGTGACAGAACCTGGTTTCTGATTCTGCTCATATGTGGACTGCTTTGAATCCATTTTAATGAGCCCAAAGCACTTGTAGTGCCAAAAATTGTATTAGATAGATACTGCTGAGAAATATGACTTTTTTTGACAGCCAGAAAAATTTGTGTAAAACACTGGGGGATATTGGACACCCCAAATCACTTGTAGTGCAAAATATTGTCTTATATAGATACTGCTGACAAATATGACTTTTGACAGACAGAAAAATTACTGTAAAACACTGGGGAATATGGGACACCCCAAAAGCACTTGGAGTGCAAAATATTGTTTTAGATACTGCTGACAAATATGACTTTTGACAGCCAGAAAAATTACTGAAAAACACTGTGGAATATGGGACACCCCAAAAGCACTTGGAGTGCAAAATATTGTTTTAGATACTGCTGGCAAATATGACTTTTGACAGCCAGAAAAATTACTGTAAAACACTGGGGAATATGGGAGACCCCAAAACCACTTGTAGTGCAAAATATTGTTTTAGATGCTGCTGACAAATATGACTTTTGACAGCCAGAAAAATTACTGTAAAACACTGGGGAATATGGGAGACCCCAAAACCACTTGTAGTGCAAAATATTGTTTTAGATACTGCTGGCAAATATGACTTTTGACAGCCAGAAAAATTACGGCAAAACAATGGGGAATAAGGGACAACGCAAAAGCACTTGGAGTGCCAAAAATTGAAAAAAAAACCCATCCTCTATCCTCCTCTCTTACTGCTCTAACAATTGGTATTAATATTAGAATTCAGGGGCGGATTGGGAACTTAAAGTGGCCCTGGAAAAAATTATTGAAGTGGCCTCATGTGGGTGGGACCAAAATAACTGTAGATGGGGCCAAGCAAACGTAGGCGGGATTTAGAACTATTGGATTCTGGTTGTAGTAACATTTAGGAAAACCTAGATGTGATGACTTTACACACAGTGGGTCATTTCTAAAGCAATGCAGGGCAAATGCTGTCAATCCTGTGTCATAAAATTACATGAATCCTTTTACATTATCTGTGACTGGTTTATGCCTCTGTGCTCCAACTTGTTTAGTTGCCTACTAACACATACTTCTAAAATTCCCTTCATAGAAACATATCTGACTTTGTTTAATAAGTTTAACTATTACGAAAGATATTGGCACAATCGTATTTGATCAGCCTGCCAGAGCAGCATATAAGCAACTCATGCATTGTTGTTTCCCTGATGTCATGAGAGGCAAAATACCAGTTAAATCTCTCTATATATATAATATATAAATATGTGTACCGTGTGTTTCAAAAATGCATTAATAATAAGCCTTATAATAAATGGCTGTCTAGGTGCGATCATCACAAAGGTGACACAACATCTGCAAGAAAACACTTCATTTGCAACAAATGTGTATGAGCCCTAAATGTGCCCAGTGATTGGGGGTGGTTTGAATTTACAGTGTAGGGAGGGTTGACAGACAATGGCATAAGTAAAGGGGAAAGCTATTACAAGTGTTTGCTGGTGATATACAAAGTGCAAAGGAGGCAGGATTAAATATATTGTCAGTGCAATGGGGGCTGGCCATATTTTCAACAAAGTGGTCTGAGAATGGGACCAGTGCAAGGTAGAAGGAGGCAATGGAATCAATGCAAGAACCACTAAAGTAGCACCAGAGCTGGAATAAGGCTCTAGGGGGGCCGGGGCACTTAAGACAGGGGGGTTATTATTTTAGATACATTTTAGACACAGGCAAAACTGTGTGCACTACTGTTAGATACACGCATCTCTGCCTTCACGAGCAGTACAGTGTGAAGTGGGACATATCTCAACTGTCCTTGCTGTCTGACCAAATCCTGACTAGGTGAGACAGTCACCCAAATTCGGGACTGCCCCATCAGATTCAGGAAAGTTGGCAGTTTGTCCTGCTCTCTCCTACCTGTTCTTGTCACTTACACGACCTGTGGCTGCTGGTTTCTTTAGATCAGTTGCTGCTTGTCTGGATACTGGAATGCTGGAGGCCCTATTTGGAAAAAATAATCGGTACATGAAAATTACAAAATGCCAACCAGCCCCAGCATTAAATCAATAGCATTCACAATAAATAATTAGGCCTCCCTCTAGACCAAACATTAAAATAATAGTACTCACATTCGATAAATAGATCTATTTCCCTCCAACCAGCCCTGACAATAAATTAATAGTGTACACATTTAATAAGTAGACCTACTTCCCTCCAATCAACCCCAGCAAAAAATTAATAGCATTTACGTTTAATATTACCATTTCCAACAACCATTCCCAGCATTAAATAATTCATATTCACATTTAGTAAATAACTCTCCTACCCAAACTCAGTCCCACATTAATTTAATAGCCCCATATCACATCCACTTTGAATTAAAGGTCCCGTCACCCCATCTTAATTTAATAGGCCCCACTATTTAATGAAATAGCAAACAAATAAATTAAATTGCCCCACCATCACCCCACAAATAAAATAGCACACATTAAATAATTAGCCCCCACCTAAACACCACCATTAAATTAATAACCTACCTTCCACCGATGTGCTATTAAGACAGCCCTCCTCCCTTCCCTCATATCACACATTATAGCAACATAACCCCCTTTCCTTCATAAATTATAGTAGCCTCTCCCTTTCCTTCACACTCCCTATAGTTTAGTATAGGCAGCCCTCCCTTAGTATAGTATAGGCAGCCCCCCCTTAGTATAGTATAGTATAGGCAGCCCCCCCTTAGTATAGTATAGTCTAGGTAGCCCCCCTTAGTATAGTATAGTCTAGGCAGCCCCCCTTAGTATAGTCTAGGCAGCCCCCCCTTTGCATAGTCTAGGCAGCCCCCCCTTAGTATAGTATAGTATAGGCAGCCCCCCCTTAGTATAGTATAGTCTAGGTAGCCCCCCTTAGTATAGTATAGTCTAGGCAGCCCCCCTTAGTATAGTATAGGCAGCCCCCCCTTAGTATAGTATAGTATAGGCAGCCCCCCTTAGTATAGTATAGTCTAGGTAGCCCCCCTTAGTATAGTATAGTCTAGGCAGCCCCCCTTAGTATAGTCTAGGCAGCCCCCCCTTTGCATAGTCTAGGCAGCCCCCCCTTAGTATAGTATAGTCTAGGTAGCCCCCCTTAGTATAGTATAGGCAGCCCCCCTTAGTATAGTACAGATAGCCCCCCTTAGTATAGTATAAGCCCACAATATGTTCTGTCACTTTGACAGCATAATGTATTGCAGCCAGTTGTTTTGCACATTCATCAAAACCTCTTTCCACAGGAGAAAGAAGTCTTGAGATTTTGGATTTTCCATACTGCCATTAATCTTCGCTTTGCCAAAATAGGCAATGTGTTGATGGCATGTTGTGTCTTACACAACTATGTAAGGCGGAAAAGCCCCAGTGTGAGCATCCCAACTTCTACTACTATAGAAGTTGAGGAAGTAACAGGGTTGACACTAGTGGAGTCTTCTCAAATAAGAAATGCCAGTGGAAAGGCTAGGTTAAACAGGGAGGAGTACTAGCAATATTTTAATGGTGAAGGTGCCGTGTCCTGTCAGATTGACATGTTATATTGTATTTACATTGATATACTATGTTCTCATTTTTATTAAAGTTTAAATACTTAATTATTGCATTACTTAATATGTGTTTACTTACTATGCCACTTGATGGTATCTCTTCGTTTTTGGGGCGATGACAAACAGAGTACCCTGCTGCATATCTGGTGGTCCTGCCCAAAAATAAAATACTACTGGAAGAGTATGCATAACCTCATTAAATGTACAGCAGTTGTTCATATGCTGGATTCCCCACTGTATTCCTTCCTAGCTAAACCCATTTTGGACACTTTTTTACAGATGGTACTGGGTCCCAATGCTCTATGTGCTATATTTCCAAACTACTCCGATCTGTGTTGGAGATCATGTGGCCAACAGGGTACCCTGCTGCATATCTGGTGGTCCTGTCCAAAAATAAAATACTACTTCTCCTTTCTTCTCTCCTGCTCTTCACACCCTCGGGGAAAGGATGGTTTTTTTTCCACTATGGTTCTCCCCTCTAGGAGGTTTTTTCCTCTTGTACGCCAATAACATAAGAGGTTTTTTTTTTTATCTCCTCCATAGTTGGTAGGGAGAGGAAGAGAGAGTTGAAAATTATCGGGGTCTCTCTCTCTCCCTGTCTCTTTATTTATTTTTTAGTTCACCACCAAATCTAGGGACAGGTAACTTCTAACTTGTAGTGTCGGTTTTCCGACAACAGGGGGACTGTTGAAGAACCATCTCCTATGATATGATTCTCAAGCCATTTCATGCATTGCTCAAAGTATCTCCCATCCTCCCAGCCACATGGCAATATTATGCTATTGCTAATGCTATTTTGCATGTGTTTGTAAAACCCCACACACAACTCTGGTCAGTTTCAGATAACAGCTTTGAAACCTGAGACAAAAGAGGGTGTTGGGACACTGCGAGGGTAACTTGCCTTTTACTGTTGGACACATACATAGTGTGGAGAACCGACAGGGGTGATGACATCATCACCCCTGGACACAAGAAGCTCCATGTGTGTGTGCTGAATCACCACACACACGCTGTTACTTGGGAGGCTGGGAGTTTCCAAGTCTGGACTATAAAAGTCCAGACCTGGAACCCCCCCTCTCTCTCTTGCTGCTGCTACCCTGGAACAACACATTACACTATAGAAAATACATTAGGAAAACTCACTAATAATGACACACTACTTTACAGAAAAGATATATATTACACTATACTATTACACTAAAGAAAAGATACATTACAGAAAATATATATACATTATACTACAGAAAACCTACACTAAGCTACAAGAAAGGATTCTATGCTACAGGAACGTTCCCTACACTGCAGATAAAGAATCGGACCAAGGATACAAGGACTTGATAAGTATCATTAATATATATATATATATATATATATATATATATATATATATATATATCCATAGAGCAATATGTGTATTTTAACTATTTATATACCTATAACTGTGTAGCTATTGTCTGATATCTGTAATAGTTAAATCAATATTATAAATACTGATTCTTATTAAGGATACATATGTAAAGCTAGGATAGTGTAAGGAATAACAGTGGTGAACCTAGGGTTAATGTTATATTGATATACTATGTTATATTGAACAACGTTATGATATATGTGTGAACTGTGAATACAAGCTTTTCTGTGCTAACAGTAAAATACTTTGACTTAAATACATACATACTGTACGTTGTGAGTATTGGTTATTTATAAGGATGAGCGGGCTCTGATGTCTGGAATCCAAGCCCCCCCGAACAGTGTAATTCCGAGTCAGATCCAAGCGATGTCCGGGTATTCCCGCCGATTCCGAAACTTAAAATGAGGCTCTGACTCATAATCCCGCTGTCGGATCTCGCGATACCCGAATCCTTTAAATTCCCCGCTTGCCGTCGCCATCTTCACTCGGGCATTGATCAGGGAAGAGGGAGGGTGTGTTAGGTGGTCCTCTGTCCTGTGATCTCTCGTGCTGTGCTGTGCTGTGTTCTGCTCAGTCCAGTCCAGTGGTGCTGTGTCCTGTGCTCTGTCCTGCTGAGTCCAGTGGTGCTGTGTCCTCTGCTCTGTCCTGCTGAGTCCAGTGGTGCTTTGTGCAGTGCTGTGTCCTGCTGATTCCAGTGGTGCTGTGTCCTGTGCTCTGTTCTGCTAATGGCATTGTTATTTCTAAATTATTCCAAAGTATAAAAAATTTATTAAAAAGTTATAAAAAAATAAATATAAAAAAAAAAAAAAAATTATACGAAAAAAAAAAATTAGGTTGAAAAAATTAGGTAGTACTATTTCAATTCAAAGTCACACTATGTTCACTCTTGCAGCTGTCACAAAAAATAGGTAGTACTATTTCAATTCAAAGTCACATTACGTTCACTCTTCCAGCTGTCACAAAAATTAGGTAGTACTATTTCAATTCAAATTCACACTACGTTCACTCTTGCAGCTGTCACTAAAAATAGGTACTGCTGTATAACTACAGTCCAGTGGTACTCTCCTGTGCCGCAGATAATTTGTAAAGGCTTTGCCCAGTGTGTGTGTGGTTTAGGGGTACGCTCTCTTGTGCTGCACATAATGGAGTACCAAAATTTGGAGGATAAAGTAGGGAAAGATCAAGAACCACTTCCTCCTAATGCTGAAGCTGCTGCCACTAGTCATGACATAGACAATGAAATACCATCAACGTCGTCTGCCAAGGCCGATGCCCAATCTCCTAGTACAGGGCATGTAAAATCCAAAAACCCAAAGTTGACTAAAATTAGCAAAAAAAGAAAATTGAAAACATCTGAGGAGAAACGTAAACTTGCCAATATGCCATTTACGACACAGAGTGGCAAGGAACGGCTTAGGCCCTGGCCCGTGTTCAGGACTAGTGGTTCAGCTTCACCCAAGGATCTAAGCTCTCCTTCTCCCCCCCTCTCAAAAAAATTGAAGAGAGTTATGCTGTCAGCAACAACAACAAAACAGCAAACAACTCTGTCTTCTAAACAGATGACATCACAAATCCCCAAGGCGAGTCCAAGGGTGTTGGTGGTTGCGAAGCCTGACCTTCCCATCACTGTACGGGAAGAGGTGACTCCATCCACCATTTGCAGCACACCCTCTGCATATGCTGGAAGGATCACCCACAGTGTAGATCCAGATTTGGATAATCAAGGTGTCAAGGAGGCTATTGATGTAGCTGGCGTTGTGGAGGAACTTGACGAGGAGGATGCTGATGTGGTTATCATAAATGAGCCACCAGGGGGGGAAACAGTTGTTGTCCATGAGATGAAAAAGCCCATCGTCATGCCTGGTCAGAAGACCCAAAAATCCACCTCTTCTGTCTGGAGTTATTTTTATCCGAATCCGGACAACAAATGTATGGCCATATGTAGCTTATGTAAAGCTCAAATAAGCAAGGGTAAGGATCTTGCCCATCTAGGGACATCCTATCATTTCAGCCACAGTAGTTTGGTAGGCCCTGTCGCTGAAATGATTGGTTTGTTAAAATGTGCATGTCCTATTTCAACAACATCAGGGTGGGTGGGAGGGCCCAAGGACAATACCATCTTGCAACTCTTTTTTTGGCATTATGTGCTCTTTGGGGCCTAGTTCTATCTCCATCAGAAATATTCCTGCAGGCCATGTCACCGGCACAGCTATGTTGGTGTTAGACGTGCGCTGCATACTCTGTCTGATTTAGCAGAAGCTAGCCATTGGCCTTGATAATCAAATAGGCTTTCCGTGGACATTGTCAGGGATTAGGCTAAACAGAGTGTCATGGTATTTGAGATCCTTACCTTACTTACACACAGCGTATACAGCGCTGCTATTTGTTCTATCATATTAATGTTTAGATAGGGTCTCTACATATTAACACACTCCGCTTGCTTACATCACCCAGTGAAGCAAGCGCTATATAAGTGCCAACTTTTATACACATTAGGCAGCGTCTTTAACGAGAATACAGTATCTATATAATTGTGAGTGCTTTAAGATCTTACATGACCTTTAATCAGGCCACTTTAATCGCTGCTCTATTACAGATCTCTGTACAGTGATCATCATGCATATTTTTGCAGAACCAATTTAAATATATAAACAGGGTGTCCTAGAATACGTACTATTTTATTTAAAAGAGTTTTAAGGGGCATTACACTCTAATAGAGAGACTCATAATTTCTGAATAAAAAAAATGCTCTAATTCTTGTTAAGTTCCCAAAAAGAGGAACTGCCATTTCTATTACTACGTTCATTGTTTGTGTAGTTCAAAAAACGAGGAACTGCCATTTCTATTAATATTTTCATTCTATATGTAGTTCCCAAAAAGAGGAACTGCCATTTCTATTGATATTTTTATTCTATATGTAGTTCCCAAAAAGAGGAACTGCCATTTCTATTGATATTTTCATTCTATGTGTAGTTCCCAAAAAGAGGAACTGCCATTTCTATTAATATTTTCATTCTATATGTAGTTCCCAAAAAGAGGAACTGCCATTTCTATTGATATTTTCATTCTATATGTAGTTCCCAAAAAGAGGAACTGCCATTTCTATTTATATTTTCATTCTATATGTAGTTCCCAAAAAGAGGAACTGCCATTTCTATTGATATTTTTCATTCTATATGTAGTTTCCAAAAAGAGGAACTGCCATTTCTATTGATATTTTCATTCTATATGTAGTTCACAAAAAGAGGAACTGCCATTTCTATTGATATTTTTATTCTATATGTAGTTCCCAAAAATAGGAACTGCCATTTCTATTACTACTTTCTTTCTTTCTTTCTATATTTCAAAAAAAGAGGAACTGCCATTTCTATTGCTACTTTCTTTCTTTCTGTATTTCCAAAAAAGATGAACTGCCATTTCTATTGCTACGTTTTTTTTTTTTGTAGTTCCAAAAAAAATAACTGCAGCCTTAACTGCTATGTTGGTGTTAGACGTGCATCCGGTGTCCTCCATCTGTGCAGTGGTATTCAGACCAGTTGAGGGTTTAATATTGTGGCCCCGGTACCAAATTGGGTACCGGGGCCACTCCACTACGCAGTCCAGATAGATGCGTATCAGATATTAAACTACATTCAATGTTGGGGCCAAATCCAAAATTAATTAAAATGACCTGTCATCGTCAAAAACAAGAGGTATTGACGCGTTAGAATTACACCCTATATATGCTGCAGAGGATGTAGAATCAGCCATCTGTAGAGTGAAATTCAGACCAGTTAAGGGTTTTTTATTGTGGCCCCGGTACCAAATTGTGTACCGGGGCCACTACACTACGCAGTCCAGATAGCTGTGCAGTGGAATTGAGACCAGTTAAGGTTTTTTTTTATTGTGGCCCCGGTACCAAATTGGGTACCGGGGCTACTCCACTACGCAGTCCAGAAAGCTACCTCGGTCCAACGTTTTGGACTAAAAACAATTGTGAGGTGTGAGGTGTTCCAAATACACTGGAAATGAGTGGAAATGATTGTTATTGAATGTTATTGAGGTTAATAATAGCGTAGGAGTGAAAAACAAATAAAAAACTAGATTTTAGCACTTTTTATGCTTTTTTAAAAATAAATCAGAACCCAAAACCCTAAATCAGAACCAAAACCTTTCGTCAGGTGTTTTGCCAAAACAAATCAGAACCCAAAACTTCAAGCTAATCAGAACCCAAAACCCAAAACCCAAAACACTAAAAGTGCCCAGTGCACACCCTTAGTTATTTATAACGAATATATACTGTGAAGTACTGCTGAGATACAGTCGTTATTGGATAAATAGTTCTGTAAAACTTGTGTTATTTAGTGCGGTCAAAAAACTGAGTAAGGCAACACTGTGTAAGGAAAAGTGCATAAGAGTGCGAGTTTTATAGCGAGTGTATCTATGAACAGAATAAGAGGATAGCATGTGCATGTAAGGCGCTACCACAGGTCCTTTAACAGAGCTATTATAAAAATCCTCCCAAAAAAAGGAAGTGATTTAACAGAACCGGGCTCTTATCGGCCAATTTCTTTCTTATATATAGATTATAAGATTTTTACTAAGATTATAGCGGAGCGGTTGAAAACTGTCTTACCGTCTTTAATACATAGAGATCAAACAGGATTCGTTGTGAACCATCAGTCAGTGACTAATGTAAGGAAAGTTTTAGCAATAATACAGGTCATTGACAGTTCTGGAATCAAGGAACCAAATTTATTGACATCTGTAGATGCTGAGAAAGCGTTTGATATGGTGACCTGGGAACATTTGTTTGAATCTTTACATAAATTTGGATTTTCAGATGATTTCATACAAATTCTTCATGTTTTATATGCTAAACCAACTACAAGGATCATGACTAATGGTTATATATCTCCAGTAATTATGATTCAAAGGGGGACTATGCAGGGCTGAACTCTCTCTCCATTGTTATTTGTTTTAGCATTGGAACCCCTAGCAATAGCTTTAAGGGAAAGCAGAGAGTTTCAAGGTATTAAAGTGGGCAATAAGGAATGCAAGTTGCAATTGTTTGCCGACGATATGTTACTGATGGTGGCTAGACCTGAGGTTTCTATTCCATGTATTTTGGATATTGTTCATAAGTTTGGAGGTTTTGCTGAATATAAGGTTAACATACATAAATCTGAATTGCTGCCATTGTCTGGTTCCCAATATATTATTAACTTTCCAGCAATGGTAGCACAATTTAAAATTGTGAAAGAGAAACTTAAATATTTGGGCCTATATATAACATCACAACTAGAGAATTTATATGCAAGAAATTTTGCGCCAATACTAAAGCATATTGCAAAAAATTAAATAATTGGAAACATCTACATTTATCTTTATTGGGGTGGAAGGCAGTAATATAAAAATGTTAAAATCCCTAAACTAACATATGTTCTTCAGATGTTACCAGTCAGTATTTCTAAAAAAGACGCTCATTCTTATATTAAATTATTTTGGGAATTTCTTTGCCAATCTAAAAAAACAAGAATTGCTAGAGCTAAACTTATTTTAGATAGAAAACATGGAGGAATCATAAAATAAATTGTATAGTGACTGCGCTTTTATTTGAAAAAAACCAATAATGGTCGCATTCCTTGTACATAAAAAAGTAGAAAATTTATTGATATGAACTATTATAAAAAAACAAACAAAATGTATGACCACAATATACAACATATTAGAACCAATATGAGAAAAAAAATGTTGTAATAGAAAATAAACAGTAATCTCTAAGTAGTCCTCCTTATGTGCAGAATGCAGCAATGTCCACACATAAAAAATGTTATGAACTGTGTTTCGATATTTGAAAGTCTATCTTCAGAAAGTAATGATATGTCAGTGTCCTTAGAGGATGAGGCAATAGAACCAATATTTTATATTAACAATTCTCCAACTCGGTCTAAATTTAAAAAGAAGTCTAATTTTTATCTTTCACAATTTAGGGGTTCTTACATTGATTCTTTCTATAAAGTTACTCTGAAACAATTTAAATAACTGTGTGAAGTAGATAGTCAAGCAAGAACCATAGTAATTACCCTACCATTATCATCAAAGCAGCTGATAAGGGAGGAGGAGTGGCGGTGCAAAATGTGGAAGATTATTTAAAAGAGGCCAATCAACAGCTTTCTGATCCTACATATTATAAAATATTAACAACAGACCATTCAGAATAGTTTAAATTGGATCTTCTAAGACTGTTAAGGCTTGCGATAATGGTATTATTATGAAATAAACTAGAGATTTTCTATATCCCACTCATGGTATTACCCCCACCTACTACCATCTTAGGAAAATACTTAAAACCTTAGACAATCCTCCAGGTCGCCCTATCATCTCTGGAGTGGGCAGGGCTGCCAAGAGGAATTCAGGGCCCCGGTATAACAAATTCATGGGGCCTCCCTTATAGTCGAGTATGCTAAAAAAAAAAAATCGGAGGTGTGGTCATGCATTTGAGAGCGTGGCAATTGCGCCATTGGGGCGTGGCTAACACATCAAAATCACTAGGCTCTCAATTCGCCGGAGCGTCACATATGTCCAAGCACGCCTGACTTTCAGGACATCTAGCACCACAGTGTAGTATACAAAGAATGCAGTGTGTACACAAAGAGTTCAGTCTTGGCCTGTACCCTACATTGGACACAATACTCACCAAAAATTGCCATTGTCCCTACTAGAATCACAACATTTCACATACTGTCCTGCTCTCTCCTACCTGTTCTTCTCACTTTCACCACCTGTGGCTGCATGTTTCTTTAGTTGCGGCTTGTCTGGATCCTGGAATGCTGGGGGGCGCTATTTGGGAAAAAATGTCTACATTTAGATAATTCCAAACAACCCTGGCGTTAAATCAATACCACCCACGATTAATAATTAAGCCTTCCTCCAGCTCCAATATTACAATAATGTGCCTCTTCATCTTCGTCATGCCTTATGATCACACTGCGCCCTCCATGCTGCTTTTGCCCCCTTCACCTGGCTCCCTTTTATCACACTATACTATGCTGCTCCCCTCCCCTTTTTCAATCCCACTGTGCCATGCCTCCCTCCCCTTTTTAACCCCTCTATGACAGGCCCCCCTTCGTTTTTTAACCCCTCCATGACAGGCCCCCCTTTCCATTTTTAACCCCTCTATGACAGGCTCCCCTTCATTTTTTAACCCCTCTATGACAGCCCCCCCCCTTCGTTTTTTAACCCCTCTATGACAGGCCCCCCCCTCGTTTTTTAACCCCTCTATGACAGGCCCCCCTCGTTTTTTAACCCCTCTATGACAGGCCCCCATCATTTTTTAACCCCTCTATGACAGGCCCCCCTCGTTTTTTAACCCCTCTATGACAGGCCCCCTTCATTTTTTAACCCCTCTATGACAGGCCCCCCTTCGTTTTTTAACCCCTCTATGACAGGCCCCCCCTCGTTTTTTAACCCCTCTATGACAGGCCACCCCTCATTTTTTAACCCCTCTATGACAGGCCCCCCCCCTTCGTTTTTTTAACCCCTCTATGACAGGCTCCCCCCCTCATTTTTTAACCCTTATATGACAGCCCCCCTTGTTTTTTAACCCCTCTATGACAGCCTTCCCCCTTGTTTTTAACCCCTCTATGACAGGCCCCTCCTCGTTTACTTACCTTTTCCTTTTCTTCTTTCTTGGTCCTCTCTGCTGCTCTGTGCTCCATTCAGACTGTCTGAATGCTGGGCGTGACATGATGACGTCATACCCGGCATTCAGACAGTCTGAATAAAGAAATATCAAGGAGAAGAAAAGTAGGTGACTGAGGGGCACTCAGAGACGATGGATGAGTGTAAATATAAAATAAAATAAATTTTTATTGATATACCTTAAAATTATGAATAAACATTTCATCCTAAACCCAAAAGCTGGCGAAATATTAAAAACCAAAAACAAAAACAATAATTGTTAAAATTGCAGATCCACTGCAAACTTAGCTCAGTGGTCATGTAATAGATAATAAACTCAGAATAGAGGATATCGCTATTATAATATGTTGGTTGATGTAGAGATAGTAAATTCCACTATTAAAAAGATTCTCTATTAACAATTGTGACTCCTAGGTTGTCTCAAGCAATAAATGGGATCTAAAAAGATGCCTATATTAATCAGAGGAATCCCCTTGGTAGAGGCTATAATAATGACTAGCTAATATGTCATTGTTAACGATATTAAGATAGTGAATAACCTATCAGAAAGAACCCCTAATTGTCTAGATTGTCTCAAACAATAAAGAATATCTTTGGAGAGATGCCTGTAAACATTTCAAAACAGTCCCCCTGGTGGTAGCTAGTATAGTGAATCTCTGATCTATCCTATATCATGTTGTGCTGACTCTAATAATACATATGTCTTTGGAAGTCTATTATGAAAACAATGTATGTCTGAATAGACAGACTCAGGGAATAGCGTGGAGACCCTAAGGTTAAGATTGCTGTATAACCCACACTATTTCTCCCTGAATGCCCTATATATCTAGAAAGAGTAATTTGTACATCAAGGGTAGGTGAGAGTGGTAGGAGCGTTATCTATTAATTGAACATGTTTAGAACACTGAGCTAAGAAACGCCAATGCGCGTTTCGCTAAACAGCTTTATCAAGTCTGAATAGAGCACAGAGCAGCAGAGAGGAGGGATGCCGGCGCCGCGATCACGTGAGTATGAATATTTTTTTTTTACTACCCTGCTCCCCCCACCAATGACCGAGCCCCCCCGCCGCAAAAAAAAACCAAATAAACAAAAAAAAAAAACTAGTTTTGAAAAAAAAAAAACGTCGGCGCGAGGGCCCCGGTCGGGCCCCCTGGCATGCCCGGGCCTGGGTAATTAGTACCCACACCCCCCCCCTCTCGGCGGCCCTGGGAGTGGGATCCCTAACATCATATCTTTCAGCATATGCGGATTCATATCTACAAACTCTGGCAAAATCCTTACATTCACATCTACAAGATACTACCCATTTTCTCAGTTTAAACTTTCAGGGCTAGATTTACTAAGCTGCGGGTTTGAAAAAGTGGGGATGTTGCCTATAGCAATCAATCAGATTCTAGCTATCATTTTGTAGAAGGTACTTAATAAATGAAAGCTAGAATCTGATTGGTTGCTATAGGCAACATCCCCACTTTTTCAAACCCGCAGCTTAGTAAATCTAGCCCTCAGTGTTTTCTGAATATATTTGTAAAACATCTGACTTATATTTATAATTATAGAGATCCCTCGATAATTTAAGTTATTTTGCTTTAATATATTTTAATGTCGCATTCCTTACTTACTTGATTTAATTACTCAATTGCTGTGTCTGTGAACACTTCTGCATTGAATTACATATTTAGTATGTGATTAGCTTGATATCTGTTTAAATAGAACATGGGTTCCACCCCTTTACTTCATATCCATATCCATATAGCACTAAAACCGGTCAAGGTCAATATGCCTGTTTATTGATTTGAATAGAAATATTATTTTTGATTGGAGAGGATTCCTTGCCAGTAAGCTTATCAGTGCTTATAGTCCTGTTGCCATCCAGTTACATATGACAAAATGCAATATTGAACACTTTGGAGCTCCTGAAAATTCTGTACTATCCAGCTGTATCAAGTGGTTTTTGCCCATGTGAAGGTAATGTGCACTATAGGCACTAGCTTATGAAGAGACAAGTTTCTCACGCACCTCTGAGGCTTAATCTATCTGTCACTTGCTAATGAACTGCCTGCTGTATTTTCATTCATATTGGAGATCTGCTGCTCGGGAAGCATTCAATACTTATTAGTACTGATGATTTATCAGAAGTTGGTTCTTCTATTGAACACTACAATATTCTTGAGTAATGATATACATGTAAAGAATTTGCTTAGCTTTTGTGACTCTGAAACAAAAAATTATGTCTCAGAACGAACAAATGAATTATTCCGTCTACAGCACTCTCTACATTTATAAACCTGGACATTCATCTCTAGCATCGGCTGAAAAGAACACGCCTCTGTAAACTCTATGGAGATCGTGAGCATGAGTGCATACACACTACATAATCGGTCGGTGCTTGGTCAGAAAATATTAAGCAGGGTGACCAACCAAATGAAATGATGATCGGCACTTTGGAACGACTTTAGATCATCGATACACACTCAATATCTGACCAAACGGTCGGATGTCGGCTGATTGGAGGTTTGTTGTGTAATCATCGGGCCAGTGGGTACCTAGCCTTATGTATAGAAAGCGGAGATGATAAATGTATAGTAAAAGGAAATATACTAGGAACATTTTACAATACCAGATAGGCAAAATAAATGTCTTAAATGTATTGGAATAATTTATATTGCCCCTTTTTTAATATATAATTGTGACTGTATTTTTATATGTGTTGTATCAATATTAAAGAAAGTTAAATATAAAAGAAAGGTAACCTGCTCTCTTGTGAGCTTGGGGAGCTGGCATGATTGTAGAAAGGATTTTATGGCATGTTTAAGTTGTTGTGCACCAAAACTGCAGGTTGGAGGTTGTAGAGGAAAGCATAGTAGTTTTGAAAAAGCGGGGCTATCTGTTTTGTGTCATATATAAGAGAACCACTGGCAGACTTAAGGGCAGTTATTCTATTACATGTATGTCGGCTTCTAAAGCTGTGCGCAGGGGGAGTGTCAGCTCTATTACTCTTCTCATAATATCTTTGCTGAACCCATAGTTAGAGAGTTAGCTGCTGGAAGGTAATTAATTCAATTGACCGTTCATAAAATAAATCTTAAGGTAAATCTGTTTTTAGGAAATCGCTGGTGTTGGGTGGCAAGATTTAAAAAAATGTTTTCAGGTCTTGAATACGGTCCCTTTCAGCTCTTTTCTTTGCAACAGCTAGATTAATAAAAACTCTATGTAAAGTAGCATTATGGACTTCCCATAAGATGACCTGTGAAACCTTCGGAGAGGGGTTATGAATGTTATAATTGGCAATTACCTGTGCTATTTCAGTGATATGTTCTTATTTAAGCAAAAGTGACTCATTAACATGCCAATAGGAGCGATCACAGTATGGGTGAGGGATGGTTAATTCCAAATCCATTGCCGCTTGATCAGTCCGAGACACAGGGAAGATCTGAACCCCTTCTGCCTGGTCAAATGCTCAATAAAAAAGTAATCAATACAGGAATAGAAATCATGCAGGGCTATATAATAGGTATAGACTTTGGCCATTATATAAGATACTCACCAAGCATCATACAGGTTATGGAGTATGAGGCAAAAGTATGATAGATGGAGTGTCAGGATTCCCAATATGAAGACCACTGAGAGAGCATAAGTGGAATGAAGTGGTTTATAAATAACAAGTACACAGGTTTAGGATGCAATAAATGGTAAGGTAACAAGTACAGCAGGGTATGGCAGTTATATCTTGGATAACTCAGGAAGCCACAGAGAATGGTCAAAAATAATATAGTTCAAATAATCACTGCTGAGAAGCCAGATGACAAGGTCTAGTTCAGAGGTTGGATAACCAGGATAAACCACGGTTGTTAGGATACCTGGATCACTCAAGAAGCACGAGGCACCGGATGAACCATGGATGACAGGACTCCAGGTTACTCGAGAGACACAAGGCACTGAATTATTCACGGGTGTCAGGACTCAGGTTACTCAGGAGGCACCAGATGAGTCACCAATGTCCAAACTCCAGGTTATTCAGGAGTCACGAATAACTGGATGATCAGCAGGCATAGAAAGTGTAGCGGTCTGCAGGGTGGAGGTCCAGGTAGGCAGACAGCCAGATACTGGATCAGACACGGAGGTGTAACAACTGCAGACACAGGAGCTAGAGAGCTGGATAGCTGCTACATACTGTAGATGCTGGATTGCTAGGGGAGCAATACACTGCAGACACAGTAACACAGAGAGTCAAACAAGCCAGTGATCAAAGCCAGTCAGTCCAACACGATACCAGGGAGAAAGCAGGTACGAAGTCACAAGAATGCCGGGTCAGAGGTTAAAAAAAAAAGTGCCAAGATGGAGGGACAAGCAGAGGTCAATACCAGTAAATCAATCAGGAATAACACACAGGAGAACCAGTAGAAGTTAAGACAATAGTTAAACTGGCCCAGACTGCTGAGAGAAACAGTCTTTTAAAGGCTAGAGACAGGTGCTAAGCATCCTAGAGTAACAAGCTTAGCTCTATTAGGTAGGAGAACAATCCAAGTACCACAGTGGCCCCTTTGGTGGAACAGTGGTACTGCAGGCTGGATACATATAAATCTAACATAGTTCTTGGCAGACAGCAGCTGCAGGAGGCAAGTAACATGCTCATGGAAAGAGGCAGATAATGGAACAGGGAAACATAGCGGGGGGAGAGTGGCAGACCTAGTCCTGGTGTGTGTGTTAGGTCCCAGAAATAAAGAGAGAGCGCAATTGCCGAACATTCCTCATGGGGGCATCGGCCTGTGAGGTGACGTAGTGTGTATAAGGAGTGATTGAGGTGGATTGACAGTCACGGGAGATGTGAAATAGAAAATAGGGGTATCAGAAGAGAATACAAGCAAGGTGAAATCCAATATATATAAAACAATTAAACAAATAAATAACCCAGATAACAATAGAACAGTACAATAAATGAGAATGTGAAAATAAGTCTCCAGACTGATATGCCCTCATTTTACGGACTGAAACAATGTTAGTAATCCTACTTAAAGGAAAGAAGTGTCTGATACAGGTTTAAGTGAATGAATATTTGCAAAGATTCTGTGAAAAAAACAGAAATAGAGAAAGCATGCAAGGTTAAGTCATAATTATTATCTAAATTCTCTTAAACTTAGCATCATAGTTACTAATCTGTGCGAAGTCCTGTAGATGAATAATAGTGGGGGCTCATGCCTGCCACGATTCTGGAGCAAGGTCCAGAGATCACCATTGGGAAAAGGAGGCGGAGGGGAACTCCAATGGAATGCCTAGGATTATGCCAAAGGGTTGGAGGAAGTCATATACCGGGTCTTGGGTCTTAATGAAATAGTTGCATCCATCTTTATAGATTATGAATTGAAAGGGGAAGCCCCATTTACATTTAATGAAGTGATTTTTTTAGGGCTTTTGTGATATTCATTAAGTCACATCACTTCTTGAGTATAGTTGGGGCAAAGTCTCGGTAAAGCTGGAGGTGGTAGCCAGTATAAGGGACAGATGGGATCAGTGTCGGACTGGGGCATTAAGGGCCCACCGGGGGACTGTAATGCTAGAGGCCCACCAGAGAAGGTGTGGCCAGCCATCATAGAGGCGTGACCAGACACTAGTGGGGGAATGGTCAGCCTACGAAGGACAGCTAGCACCATAGTGTAGTATATAAATAATGTAGTGTGTATATAAAGAGTACACAGTGTTGACCTGCCCCTTAGATTGGCAGAACAGTCACCAAAAATCGGGATTGTCCCACTAGACCAGACTTGGCTAACCTGTGGCACACCAGGTGTTGTGAAAGTACAAGCCCCAGCATGCTTTGCCAATATATAGCAGCTTATTGCCGGAAGGGTGTCACTTAACGGACTATTAGTTCCTCTGGCTCAAGACTTAGGTCTCTCTTTGCCTTGCCGGAGCCTGTCTTGCACCGCGGCCGCCCGCCATCTTGACCAGGCGTCTGTGCATGTGCAGACCTACAGACTGTTAAAACCTTGTTCCTCTCCTCATTGGATAATTAATTACTCCTCACTATTTAAGACACCTGCTGCCCTATTACCTTTGCCTGTTCTTGGTCCTCATTCCTCTGAGGTAACCAAGGAGTTGTCTTTTCCTGTTCGTGGTTTCTGTTTGCTGTGGACGCTTACCTGCACCCGGACAAGTCTCTACTCCACGCCAGTGGTAATACCTGTCAGCCGCAGACTGCTCCACGCTACCTCGTATCTTACCTGTACCTGGACAAGTCTCTACTCCACGCCAGTGGCAATACCTGTCAGCCGCAGACCGCTCCACGCTACCTCGTATCTTACCTGCAACTGGACAAGTCTCTACTCCACGCCAGTGGTAATACCTGTCAGTCGCAGACCGCTCCACGCTACCTCGTATCTTACCTGCAACTGGACAAGTCTCTACTCCACGCCAGTGGTAATACCTGTCAGTCGCAGACCGCTCCACGCTACCTCGTATCTTACCTGCACCTGGACAAGTCTCTACTCCACGCCAGTGGTAATACCTGTCAGCCACAGACCGCTCCACGCTACCTCGTATCTTACCTGCACCTGGACAAGTCTCTACTCCACGCCAGTGGTAATACCTGTCAGCCGCAGATCGCTCCACGCTACCTCGTATCTTACCTGCACCTGGACAAGTCTCTATTCCACATCAGTGGTAATACCTGTCAGTCGCAGACCACACCTCGCTACCTTGTATGTTATCTATTACCAGGACTAAGCTTCTACTTTGCATCTGTGGTAATATCTGCTAGTAGCTGACTTCTCTGCTACTTCGTATTATTGACTGCTTGTATAGTCTTTGCCTTCAGTGGTGAAGTATCCGTTTGTGGTTCTTTTATATGTTGCAGCAGTACCTCTATTCACAAGAGGTGCTGCTATTGTGCCTTACTTGTTTGTATCAGGGGTTAACCTGCCCTGTAATTATTCCTTGCACCTGGGTGTGTCCCTTCTTAAACCTGTCATTCCCAGCATACACTGCTGGTTATTGTTGTCACATCCTGATGTTATACTCTGTGGTCACTTCCTCCTATTGTGCTCCTGGATATATGCTGCTGACCTGTTTCTTATGTGAACCTGGGACTTTTTTCACCTTATCCATGGCTTCTTAGCTGTATTTCTACATTGATTCGTGACAGTATAACCAGCCCAAAAAAACAGCTTAGGAGTCAGGTGAAAGTTATTTTTATTCTGGGATGTTTTTGTTCTGCAATCAATTTTTCATTTTATTTTTGGAACATGTCTGCTTTACCAGCTTTTGAATTGCCACAGCTACAGGCATTACAAATGGACATAATCCTGCTACTCTCCCAGCTGGCTAAATTTTCTATCTTGCTTATGGACCCATTCAGGAGGCTGTCAGACTCTTTCTCTTCTAATGCAGAAGCAGGTGATTTATCTCCACCTACTCTCTCAGCTGTGGAATCTGTGCAAGCAGCACCTCGTAATTGTGCTCTTACAAATTTGCTATTTACTAAGAACTATGGCTTAACTAATTCCCGGTTCACAGGTGGTCCACGCCCCCATCTCTCCGAAGAGGAGCGGCGGCGCAGAATAACAAACAAATTGTGTCTGTACTGTGCCAGCAATGAGCACTTCTTACAGGACTGTCCTATCCGTAGACCACGTCAGCCTACTGATCCATCCCCTGTTGCTTCCTCTCTGCATTCCAAAATTGTTTATGCTCCACCATTTCTGTTCTCGGGGATGAGACCCAATCTGCTAACTCCAGCCGCCTGTCCTGAGGCGCCAGCTCCAGCCGCCTGTCCTGAGGCGCCATCTCCTGCCGCCTGTCCTGAGGCGCTAGCTCCAGCCGCCTGTCCTGAGGCGCCAGCTCCAGCCGCCTGTCCTGAGGTGCCAGCTCCAGCCACCTGTCCTGAGGCGCCAGCTCCAGCCGCCTGTCCTGAAGCACCAGCTCCCTCTGTCTCCTGTTGCGAGGTGCCAGCCTCTGTCTCCTGTTACGAGGTGCCAGCCTCTGTCTCCTGTTGCGAGGTGCCATCATCTGCCTCTTGCTCCAAGGTGCCATCATCTGCCTCTTCCTCTGAGGTGCCATCATCTGCCTCTTGCTCCGAGGTGCCATCATCTGCCTCTTGCTCAGAGTCTCCTGCCACTGTGTCCGGTCCTGAGTCTTCTACCACTGTGTCCGATCCTGAGTCTCCTGCCACTGTGTCCGGTCCTGATGCTCCAGCCTCTACACCTGAGTCTCCTGCCGCAGCCTCTGCACCCGAGTCTTCAGCCGCTGTCTCCAGTTCCGAGTCTTCAGCCGCTGTCTCCAGTTCCGAGCATTTAGCCGCCGTGTCTAGTTCCGAGTCTTCAGCCGCCGTCTCCAGTTCCGAGTCTTCAGCCGCCGTCTCCAGTTCCGAGTCTTCAGCCGCCGTCTCCAGTGCCGAGTCTTCAGCCGCAGTCTCCAGTGCCGAGTCTTCAGCCGCCGTCTCCAGTTCCGAGTCTTCAGCCACTGTCTCTGTTCCTGAGCTACAGTCTGCTCCAGAGGGGGCGCTACCCTTAAAGCCTGCTCTAGAAAAGTTTCCAGTCCATGCGGTTCAGCCCGAGTTGCCTGTCCATGCGGTTCAGCCCGAGTTGCCACTCTATGCGGTTCAGCCCGAGTTACCACTTGGTGCTGTCTGCTTTGAGGCTTCTCACAGTGCTGTCTGCTCTGTGGCTTCTCACAGTGCTGTCTGCTCTGTGGCTTCTCACAGTGCTGTCTGCCCCGAGGCTTCTCACAGTGCTGTCTGCCCCGAGGCTTCTCACAGTGCTGTCTCCCCCGAGGCTTCTCACAGTGCTGTCTGCCCCGAGGCTTCTCACAGTGCTTCTGCCCCGAGACTTCTCACAGTGCTGTCTGCCCCAAGGCTTCTCTCAGTGCTGTCCCTGCCAATCTTGCCACCCAGTCTGGGCCTGCTGCCAAACCTGCCGCCCAGTCCGGGCCTGCTGCCAAGTCTGCCGCCCAGTCCGGGCTTGATGCCAAGTCCGAACCATCTGTTGCCGAGGGTGCCAAGTCTGAAGTACCACTTACCTTCAATGGGGACATACAGCAATTTAATGCTCTGATTAAATTTTTTATATCCTATTTTCCATCAGTACCTGACCTCATAGATAACCAACGGAAGCAAGTATATTACCTGTTATCCACCTTTACACAGGAAAAGCTCTGGAATGGGTCAGCCCCTTTATTGAGACCAGAGATCCCATCCTTTCTGTTTTACAACTTTTTTGTGAGGCAGTGTTCAAAGAATTTGCTCCAGCACCTGTCAGTTGTACTCCCTGCATGTCTTCCGTGCCAACTTCATTGTCTCCAGTTGCCCAACCCTTGAGGCTACCTGCATGTTCTATTCAGTTTGAGCAATCCTGTGTCCCTAAAAAGAAAGCAAAGAAAAATAAAGGTAGAAAGAAGAGAGGTGTGACTTCGGGATTCCTGCATCCCTTGGACATGGTTCCCGTACCTTCTCTGTCCATGGATGAGGAATTCTCCACTACATGCCCGATAGTGGACTATGACTGTGACACTTTCAAACACTTTTGGCGATTTAGGTGTCTGGAATCCACCCTTAAGGGAGGGGGTACTGTAACGACCTGCCTTCTGGACTTTTGGACTTTATTATTTGTGGTTCTTTTATGTGTTGCAGCAGTACCTCTATTCACCAGAGGTGCTGCTATTGTGCCTTACTTGTTTGTATCAGGGGTTAAGCTGCCCTGTAATTATGTCCCTTCTTAAACCTGTCATTCCCAGCATACACTGCTGGTTATTGTTGTCACATCCTGATGCTATACTCTGTGGTCACTTCCTCCTGTTGTGCTCCTGGATATATGCTGCTGGAGATCTTTCTCAACATACATTCTGCTGACCTGTTTCTTATGTGAACCTGGGACTTACCTGTGCATTTCCCTATACATGCTGCCTGGAATCTTTCCTCACCTCCCATTTACCTGCAACTGCTGTATGTCTGGTAATTTCTGCAAGCTCATTATTTCATCATCTGTTCATACTCTCCAGCAATAAACATTGTTTGTTTTTTCACCTAATCCATGGCTCCTTAGCTGTATTTCTACATTGATTCGTGACAAGGAGACCCTTGCTCTCATTGTGTATAGCTGTATCCGTCTATTTACCATGCTCCCCAGGGGGCCGCGACCTGCACAGTGGAAGCTGCTAAAAACCATACTTCCTTGCGGGAGTTCCTGGAGAAGACCAGCCACTGTGTTAGACTCCGCGCCTCTGGTGAGTAAAGCTACATCTGGTAAATTCTGGGTCAAGACTCCTAGTGACCGTGACCGTGACAAAGGGTATGCTGGGACTTGTAATTTCACAACACCTGGAGTGCCACAGGTTAGCCAAACCTGCACTAGACTCAGAACATTTGACAGACTGTCCTACCTGTTCTTGTCACGTTTACCATCTGTGGCTGCTGGGATCTTTAGTTGTGGCTTGTCTGGATCCTGGAATGTTGAAGGCCCTATTTGGAAAAAATAATGGGTACATTTAGAAAATTCCAACCAGCCACGGTATTAAATAAATAGGACCCAAAATTAATACTTAGGCCTCCTCCAGACCCAAAATTAAATGAATAGTATTCCCATTTAATAAATAAACCCAATACCCTCCCTTCAAACAGCCCCAGCAATAATTTAATAGCATTTACATTTAATACATCCATTTTCCACAACCATTCCCAGTATTAAATAATATTCACATTTAATAGATTGCCCTCCTCCCCACACTCAGCCCCACATTCAATTATAGACTAGAGATGAGCGCACTCGGATTTCGTGAATCCGAGCCCACCCGAACGTTGCCGATCCGAGTCGGATCCGAGACAGATCCGGGTATTGGCGCCAAATGAAAATCTGAAACCGAGGCTCGGAGTCATAATCCCGCTGTCGGATCTCGTGATACTCGGATCCTATAAATTCCCTGCTAGTCGCCACCATCTTAATTGGCTGATATAAAAAAATAATTGACCCTAGTCTCTCCCTCTCTGTCTGTGTGTGAGTGTGTGTCTATATTAAGGAATTTAGACTGTAAGCTCCAATGGGGCAGGGACTGATGTGAATGAGTTTGCTGTACAGCGCTGCGGAATTAGTGGCGCTATATAAATAAATGATGATGATGATGATGATGATGAAGTCCCATGACTCTTGCACCCCATTCTTTACATTAATTAATTCCAACTTCTGTCAGGTGAGTCCCTGACATGGCTGCTAGTGCTAGGGAAAGACTTGCCTTTAAAAGCTGTGTGCAGGTAAGACTTAAGCCCAGATAAAATAGCATAGCATTTGATCATGTTAGGACTGACCAGAATGGGAAGACTTTGGCGTGAGTTGGTCAGCTTAACATATATTGCAATATGTGGAACTAACATTCCCTGTTTTTACTATAGAATAGAACTTGGTACAGCATTAATTATGTGTGTGGAGAGTGCAGAGTATCCCTGTTTTTTTGTCTATATATATATATATATATATATATATATATATATATATATATATATGCCCCCAGGTCTTGTACTCTAGTTGTAGGAGCTGATACCTGAGAACGTACCGCAGGTGTTCACACAGAGGTGGAGTGAAGATCCCACAAGGGATATATGGTGACTGGCGAACTGCAGCGTCAGGTCCAGGCCAAGGTCAAAAAGGTCACAAGCAGTACGGCAGAGTTCAAGTCCAGGCAAAAGGTACAGGGTCACAAGAAAATCAGCAGCGCCTAATACAACTAGGGGTCGAGGTCACAGGCAATCAATCAAAGTCTGAATCTAGGCAAAAGTCGGCAACAGAAGAGAGTAAATATATAATACAGCAACAGCAGCACAGCAGGAAAAGTATGCAGGAGCAGGAACTATAACCGGCAGGGAGAGCTTGCCCCTTCCTGCCTTATATACTGATGTGGGCCAATGGGAATTGTCCTGCACAGCAGGAGATAATCAGCCCAGCTGGGCTATAAGCTACATTTAGATTGCACACGCGCCTAGCTTCCCTAGATGTTGGGACGCGGCGCTGTGGTCTGAGAGTTTCCCGACCATTGCCTTGGCGGAGTGGTCAAGGAACCCCGACAACCCGGTTTTCCGTGGAATTTTTTAAAGAATTCAATAAGTAACTTGTCCGAATGTAGATTCCTTTGTGGTACCTAGGACCTTTCCTCAGGGCCATACCCCCTCCAATGAACAAGAAAATGGGTTTGGTCCTGAACTTTCTTTGAATCCAAGATGTTTTCGACCTCAAATTCTTGATGTCCATTGATAGACAGAGGCTGGGGTCTAGAAGGCCGTTGGTGACCGAACTTCTTGGAGGTAAGAACGGGTTTCAACAGGGAGCAGTGGAACGTGCTGGGTATTCTTAACGATTCTGGAAGCTTCAGCCTGAAAGACACTGGGTTAATTTGTTTTCAGATAAGAAAAGGTCCAAAAATCTTGGGTCCTAACTTCGAGTTTGATATTCCGGGTAGACAACCATACGAAATCTCCAACCTTAAAGGAACAGGCGGAAAGGTGAAGGTCAGCAAAGATTTTGGATTTAAAAGAGGCTTGGAGTAAGGACTGATGTACCAACTTCCAGACTTTCCTAAGACGGGTGGACGTAGACCTAGGTTCAGATTATTTATCAGCAGACAAAGAGGACAATGAGTTGGCTCTGGGATGATACCCAAGATTACAGTAGAAAGGGGAGTGCTGGGATGAAGAATGGCATGCGTTGTTGTAGGCAAATTCGGCCCATGGAAGAAGGTCCACCCAGTTGTCGTGGCTTTTAGAAATATATAATCGCAGGTATTGCTCAAGAGACTGATTTACCCTTTCAGTTTGTCCGTTTGACTGCGGATGGTAGGCAGATGACAGGCTTAGACAAATACAGAGCAGGGAGCAAAATGATTTCCAGAAGGCTGCTATGAACTGGGAGCCTTGATCGGATACAATATTTTCAGGGAGGCCATGGATGCGAAACACATGTTTGATGAATAATGAAGCTAGGGAGCGTGCTGAAGGTAGTTTAGTCAACGGAATAAAGTGAGCCATTTTACTGAACCTATCCACGGTAACTTAGATGGTGTTGCACCCAGAAGATGGAGGTAAATCGACATGGAAGTCCATGGACAAATGGGTCCAAGGTCTGACTGGGACAGGTAAGGGCAACAATAGACCAGTAGGCAATTTTCAAGGAGCCTTGTTTTTAGAGCACAGATCGCAAGATAATAAATATGCTCTAACATCCGCAGACATAGATGGCCACCAGACAACTCGGGAGATTATTTCAATGGTCTTGGTAATACCAGGATGTCCAGAAGTCTGTTTGTCATGACATTCAGAAAGGACAGTTTTCCTGAGGTGGATAGGCACAAACAGTTTGTCTGCAGGGGTTTCAGGAGGTGCCTGTGGTTGAACTTGTAGAAGAGTTTTTCCCAGTTCTTGTGTGAAAGCAATCAGCACAGACGAGGCCGGGACAATAGGACACAGCTCTGAGGTAGGAGTCTGACACAAAACAAAACTACGGGATAGGGCATCCGCCCTAAGGTTCTTTGAGCCAGGCCGGAAGGTGATAATAAAATGGAAACGGGAGAAGAAGAGGGGCCATCGTGCTTGTCTGGAGTTCAACCTTTTAGCTGATTGGATGTAAGACAGGTTCTTATGATCGGTGTAAATTGTGATTACATGTCTTGCTCCTTCAAGCCAGTGGCGCCATTCTTCCAACGCCCACTTGACAGCCAGTAACTCTCTATTGCCCACGTCATAATGTTCTTCAGCGGAAGAAAATCTTCGGGATAAGTAAGCACAAGGATGAAAGCGATGGTCTTCAAGGTTTTTTTGAGAAAGCACGGCTCCTACTCCTACCTCTGAAGCATCGACTTCGACAATAAATGGAAGGTCTGGGTTAGGATGTCTCAGAAGAGGGGCAGACACAAAGCTTGTTTCAAGGCTTCAAAAGCAGATACTGTGGCAGATGACTAGATTTTCGGATCAGCTCCCTTGCGAGTCATAGCTGTGATGGGAGCAACAAGAATAGAAAAGGAACTGATAAATTTCCTGTAATAATTAGCAAATCCCAGGAATCTTTGGATGGCTTTAAGATTTGAGGGTTGCACCCAGTCAAGGATAGCATGGACTTTCGTCGGATCTATAGCGAAGCCTTCAGGGGAAATAACATACTTTGGAGACTTCAAATTCACATCTTTCAAATTTGGCATATAGATGATGATGACGGAGTTTCAGAAGTACTTGTCGAACATGTTCTCAATGCTGTTTTAATGAGCGGGAGTAAATCAGTATGTCATCTAAATAGACCACTACGAAGGAGCCCAAGAATTCGCGAAGGACATCATTAATTAAATCTTGGAAGACAAGAGGCTGAGGTCGAAGGGCATAACGAGGTATTCATAATGGCCCGTTTGAGTATTAAAGGCCGTTTTCCATTCGTCACCACTCCGGATTCGTATCAGATTATATGCTCTGCACAGATCTAATTTGGAGTAGATTTTTGCTCCTTTAAGTTGGTCGAAGATTACTGAGATAAGTGGCAAGGGATACGTGTTTTTGATGGTTATTTTATTTAAGCCCCTGTAATCAATACAAGGCCTCAACACGCCATCCTTTTTGGCCACAAGAAGAAGCCTGCTCCAGCAGGTGACTTGGAAGGCCTAATAAAGCCTTTCCATAGGTTTTCTTCTACATATGACTCCATGGCTTGGGTTTCTGGAATAGATAATGCGTACAGTCGTCCCTTGGGCAATCTTGAGCACAGGATGATGTCAATAGCACAATCGTACGCCCGGTGGGGAGGAAGAGTATCTGCATATTTTTTAGAGAAAACATCATGGAACTCACTGTAAGGTAGAGGCAGTTGCTCGGGACCAGTATGGGTGATCCTAATTGGCAAAGACAGACAAGAAGAAGAGCATTTAGGATCCCATTGAGTTATCTCACCCCTAGTCCAGTTGATAGAAGGATAATGAAGAGCTAGCCAGGGATGACCCAAGATCAGCGGAACTGAGGGACAATGAATTAAGTACAGTGAGATTGTCTCGGAGTGAAGAGCGCCAATCTTCAGCTGCAGAGGAGGAGAACGATGAGGAATTTCACCGTGGTTCAGGCGATTCCCATCCAACCCGCATACAGCAATTATGGAGTCTAGAGGAATGGCTGAGAAACCCAAGGACTGAGCGAAGGTTAAATCTAAAAAGTTTCCGGCAGCTCCACTATCCACGAATGCAGGAATAGAAATGACTTGTCCACCATATGTGAGTTGGGCAGGTATTGTAGGGAATTCTTTGGAGAGATGGCTTGTAGGCCTAAGAGTACTCCCTCCATGTTCACTTGGCCTGGTCTTTTCCCGGTTTGATGGGGCAAGTACGAAGCAAGTGGCCCTCCTGTCCACAGTACAAGCAGAGGCCCAAACTACGTCTCCAGGTATGTTCTTCAGAAGATAATCGATATGCTCCAAGTTGCATTGGTTCAACTTGATCAGTGAGAGAAGTTTGAGAAGGCACCGGAAAATAGGGTAAAGGATTTTCTTTTTCAGCTTTCCTCTCTCTGAACCTTTGGTCGATCCGAATTGCTAGTTGCATGAGTTCCTCGAGAGATCCCGCAGGAGGTTACTGGACAAGGGAATCTTTAATTTGTTCAGAGAGACCCAACCGGAACTGGCTACAGAGAGCCAGGTCATTCCACTCACAGTCTGAGGAGCAACGCCTGAAATTGGAGCAATATTCTTCTGCGGAACGTCGACCTTGCAGTAAAGATCGCAGCTGCGCTTCTGCAGAAGCCACTCGGTCTGGGTCGTCATAAATCAATCTTATGGATTCAAAGAATGCGCCCACTGACTGTAACTGAGGACTATTGGAATTCAAGCTGAATGCCCAAGATTGAGGATCTCCTTGTAGAAGGGAGATAATTATCCCCACTCTTTGCTGTGGTGATCCAGACGAGAGTGGCCTCAATCTGAAATAAAGTTTGCAGCTTTTCCGGAAGTTACGGAAGAGCCTGCAGTCTCTCGAAAAGCGATCTGGCAAATTCATCTTCGGTTCCACCACAGGAGGTTGAGCAGCTCTTGACGCCTGTTCTTGGACAGCCTGTCGCTGAGACAAATCTTGGATCATTTGGAACAGGGTTTGGATCTGTCCTGCTAACACTTGAGCCTGACTAGGTTCCATAGGACTGACTATAGACAATTCACTCACTCCTAGTGTATATTTGGGCCGGTTATAATGTTAGGGCTTACGCCCCTAGGCATCAACTCCTAGAACCGCTTCAGAGGTCTTCACCTATAGGTACTTTTCCCATAGAGCTAGATGCGCTCACAGGTACTCTGATGCCCCCAGGTCTTGTACTCTAGTTGTAGGAGCTGATACCTGAGAACGTAGCGCAGGTGTTCACATAGAGGTGGAGTGAAGATCCCGGCAAGGGATATATGGTTGCTGGTGAACTGCAGCGTCAGGTCCAGGCCGAGGTCAAAAAGGTCACAAGCAGTATGGCATAGTTCAAGTCCAAGCAAAAGGTACAGGGTCACAAGAAAATCAGCAGCGCCTAATACAAGCAGGGGTCGAGGTCACAGGCAATCAATCAAAGTCAGATTCCAGGCAAAATTTGGCAACAGAAGAGAGTAACTATATAATACAGCAACAGCAGCACAGCAGGAAAAGTATGCAGGAGCAGGGACTATAACCAGCAGGGAGGGCTTGCCCCTTCCTGCCTTATATACTGATGTGGGCCAATGGGAATTGTCCTGCACAGCAGGAGATAATCAGCCCAGCTGGGCTATAAGCTACATTTAGACTGCACGCGCGCCTGGCTTCGCTAGATGCCAGGACACGGCGCTGTGGTCTGAGAGCGTCCCGACCGTTGCCTTGGCAACAGCCGGGACAATGCGGAAGTGACGTCGGGGGCAACGGAGGAAGCGAGTTGCGGCGATGCCTGGAGCCGTCGCGGCTCGTGACATATGCAACGTATCAGATGTGATTAATTCGGGAACATTTTTAATGCAGATAGTATTATGTCTATTGCAAGGTCTTCCAGATGGTCTTTAAAAGAGTCAAATTCAGTCCTCAAATCCTTGTCAGTGGCATGTTTATGGTGGCACACTTCGTCCAGTTTATGTTCCATAGCGTCCTTATGTGTGCAGAGTTCTGTGACTTCAGATCTGAATTTGGTGATAACCACTCTCATTTCTTATAGTTTCTCATTAGCAGTCAGGAGTAGAGGTGTCATCCGAATCTGACCCTACGTCTGGCAGATGTGGAGGAAGTTTGGTATGGCCAACAGCCGTCGCTAGGGCTTTAATAATAATATGTTTGGGTAAAGTAGTCGACTTTTTGTATTTGTGCGATATTGCTGAAAAAATTGAGATATGCAGTCAAAAGAGTAAGCATCAAAAAAAGGCGTTTATAAATGCGGCTGAGATTTACGTTGCAATTAGCATAGCAAAAAAAGTAATCTCCTATTGTACCTTTGGCGGTTACATTGAAAAAGTCATGTGAATATAGTAAGCCACAATAGTGAAATAGTATGTATATACAACTGGGCAAAGACAATCACAAAGTGAGGGTGAAGGTGTTCCGAGGTGGGTCACCATTAGACATGTATTGCTATGAAAATGTAAGTGCTAACACATTATAGCTATTCTCTAAACTCAATTAACGCAAAGTCAAAAAGGTAAAAAAATGAATGATACCTAAAACTTTTGTTATAGCTCATTACAGGCATTTTAGTTACACATTCATTAGAAAATAAAATAGAGCCCATATTATATATAGATATTGAAACCAGTACTGTACTACAGTCTGAGCAACACAGATGAAATAGATATACATAATTGGTTCTAGATATATGGATGCTATTGTTGATCACACCGATATAAATATTAGAGATGTGCACTGTTTCCCGTATTTTGATTTTGGTTCTAAAATGTCTTTGTGTTTTGGTTTCATTACAGGTTTTCCCCAAAAAACATTGTGAAAAATAGGAAAAATTATGTGATATTGAGCTGTTTTTTGCTCCTCTATTATTATTTATAGCATTAACAGTAATTTACAGTCTATTTTCTAATGATCTCTTCACAACTGTCCAAATTTTCATAAATTTTGCCCAAAGTATTGCTGCTGACCTTCTCCAATGTGTTACAATACTGCCTAACAGTTACCTACTTGGTGCATTTTCTTTTTTAAAATTAAAATTTGATTAGGATGATGATGATGATGATAGTGGTGATGATAACATTGTCAAAATTGAGGACAGTGATCAGTAACCACTGCTATCCAAATACCCATGATTCATTTGTTAACTATCTGTTCTCCAGTTCAACATCCAAAATGTTGGCTTTTGTAGGGGCCCAAAGAAATCAAGCACTACAGCCACAGAAGTAGCAAACCCTGTCGCTGAAGTGCTTTTTTTGTTAAACTATGCTCATGTCCTTTTTCAGCATATGAGTGAGTGGGTGGACCCAATAACAATGCTATCTTGACTTGCACAATTTAACATTGTGCTTTCTCATCTTCTTTTAAATGTCTACCTATGCTGCTGTCTGTAGTTGAGGTCTTGTGTCCACTCTACTTAATAAAATATTTTGTAACTCCGCCATCATTGCATTTGCTTTCTCCGATTCAATTAAAAAAATAATTAACCAGTCTATACGGTTCTCTAACTTCATCACATAGCGTAAATTGTCATCATATCTCCATCTATACATGTCTTCTTTGCAATGCCAAATTTGTCCTCTTATCTTCTCATAATATGGCCTTTCAAATGCATTGTCTTGTCAACCAAATCTGCATCAATGTCAGTTATACATACTTACTTATGTGTGAAGGCCAACTATTGGCCGATCTGAACTGTCTGTTTTACATATTTCTTACACTTCACTAATATAACATATATATATATATATATATATATATATATTATTTATACATTCCATATTTATATATATTCCATATTTATTTACAGGGGTGTTTGGGACCACTGCAAGTCTCGGGCAGTCTCCTTTACCTCAGAGTTGTGTAAGGTGAGAGTTCCAGTCCCACCACCACTGAATTTTCAGATTTCCTCTGGGCCCAGTGCCCTGGAGGCACAGGCCCCTCAGGCTCCAAGCACCAATGGCCTTCCGGTATCAGACCACGTAGACACACCCATTCAGGGCAATCTGAACCAACCTTTCTAGGTAAGATATCACACTTGAGCTTAGCCAAAAGGATGAATCGCGACTGACATTTTAATCTCAAACTGGATGTAGAGATACATGGTAACTGGCAAATATATCAGAGTTCCCTTGTTTGATTCACAAGGACAGCATTACGACGCAGATCTAGCTTACTTATAGCATATAATTAAACCAAGGTATTTGAAAGCTCAGCTCTTGGCTACTGATGAATGCTCTGTCCATCGAGAAGTACATAGTACTAGTTTTTGAAGGTTTTAGTATGGGTGCAGGCCACCTTCGTCTATAATCATCAACATTTATATAGCTCAAGAAAATTACGTAAAACTTTACAATTGGGTATCTATCTACTTGTCTAAACATGCCATGGTCCATCTAATGACATCTGATTGTTACTGCCTCTTCACTCTCCATGAAAAAAGCTTTCTAACCTTCCAAATTTAGTGTGTGCGTAGCATTTCAACACTTTTTTCTCTTGCACCTTGCACGCCTTACACTACAATTTTATTGTTGTTTAATTATCTAATTAAATAAAATTTAAACACCCAAAACACTGCACCTCACCCTACAAGTGCCCTTGTTTGATTCACAAGAACAGCATTACGGCCCACATCTACCTTACTCATAGCATAAATAACCACTTAAGTAAAACAAAGCAATAATTTTAAATCTCTGCTCTTGACCTCCGATGAATGCTTTGCCCATCGAGAAGTGCAAAGTACTAGTCTTTGGATTTTTTAGTATGCGTGGGTGCAGGCCACCTTCGACTATCAACATTTATTTATATAGCGACAGAAAATTATGTAGCACTTTACAATTGGGTATCTATTTGTCTAAATATCTACTGATGCCTTTGCCCACCTAATGACATCTGATTGCTAATGCCTCTTAGCTCTGCATGATGCCAGTTTAGTTTCTGTCTCTTTAGGTCCCCCTCCACTTGTAGAAAATACTAAAAAATTCAGCCGTTATAGACTGTACAATATAAATTGAAATGGACAAAGGCAGTTTGGTTTCTGTCTCTATAGCCCAACCCCTCTCCACTTGTAGTCAAATAGAAAAAAAGCAGCCTGCATAGACTGAACAATCTAAAAAATAAATGGACTGAGGTAGTTTGGTGGCTGTCTATGACCCCCCCCTGCCCTCCACTTGTAGTTGAATAGAAAAAAAGCAGCCTGCATAGACTGAACAATCTAAAAAATAAATGGACTGAGGTAGTTTGGTGGCTGTCTATGACCCCCCGCCCTCCACTTGTAGTTGAATAGAAAAAAAGCAGCCTGCATAGACTGTAGAATTAGAATATAAAAATAAATGGGCAAAGGCAGTTTGGTATCTGTCTGCATCAGACCCCCTCTCCACTAGGAGTAAAATAGAAAACTATTCACCCATTATAGACTCTAGAATATAAATAGAAATTGAGAAAGGCAATTTGGTATCTGTCTGCATCATCCTCATCAACATCATCATTAGCGCCCTCATCACCTACACAAATCTCCCCCTCATCCTCTTCTAATTCCAAAGTGGCATCCTCAATTGGTGTATCGGCGGCTACACTCGGGCTGTTAAGGCACACATCAGCAGAACTGCTGAAAGGACCCTTCTTTATGGGTACACTAACAGAATGCTCACGATTACACATACCACTGGTGGATGGACTCTCCACAGGGATTGGTGTAATTTCTGATTCTGAGCATACATTATCCTCTAATGCAGTGGTTCCCAAACTTTTGCAGTTCGTGGCACCCTTAGAGTCTCCAAATTTTTTTCAAGGCACCCCTCCAAAATAATTACTGAGCAGTCCTGTTTTGGAAGTAGTTGGGTAAAAAAATTGTAATAAGTATTTAGGTCAGGACAGAAATACTTATTTAGTTGTATGCAAAATTGTCCCTCTGCATCCAGACACTCTTCCCCCTCTGCGTCCAGACACTCTGCCCCTCTGCATCCAGGCACACTGCCCCTCTGCATCCAGACACACTGCCCCCTCTGCATCCAGACACACTGCCCTCTCTCATGCTGCCCCCTCTGCCCTCTGTCACGCTGTCCCCTCCTCTGCCCTCTGTCACGCTGTCCCCCCTCCTCTGCTCTCTGTCACGCTGTTTTCCTCTTCTGCTCTCTGTCACGCTGTCCCCCTGCTCTGCCTCCTGTCACGCTGCCCTCTCTGCCCTCTTTCACGCTGTCCCCCCTCCTCTGCTCTGTCACACTGTCCTCCTCCTCTGCCCTCTCTCAAGCTATCCCCTCCTCTGCCCTCTCTCACACTGTCCTCCTCCTCTGCCCTCTCTCACGCTGTCCCCTCCTCTGCCCTCTCTCACGCTGTCCCTCTCCTCTGCTCTCTGTCACACTGTCGCCCCTCCTCTGCCCCACTGTCCCCCTCCTCTTCCCCGCTGACCCCCTCCTCTGCCCTCCGTCATGCTGTCCCCCTCCTCTGCACTCTGTCCCCTCCTCTGCCCTCTCTCATGCTGTCCCCTCCTCTGCCCTCTGTCACGCTGTCCCATCCTCTGCCCTCTCTCACGCTGTCCCTCTCCTCTGCCCTCTCTTACGCTGTTCCCCCTCCTGTGCCCCGCTGTCCCCCTCCTCTGCCACGCTGTCCCCCTCCTCTGCCCTCTCTATTGCTGTCCCCTCCTCTGCCCTCTTTCACGCTGTCCCCTCCTCTGCCCTCTCTCACACTGTCCCCCTCCTCTGCTCTCTGTCACATTGTCCCCCCTCCTCTGCCCCACTGTCCCCCTCCTCTGCCCCGCTGTCCCCTCCTCTGCCCTCTCTCACGCTGTCCCCTCCTCTGCTCTCTGTCACACTGTCCCCCCTCCTCTGCCACGCTGTCACAATCCATCTCACTCTGCCCCGCGCCAGCCATAGAAAAAAGAAAGAACACAAAAAAACGTACCAATCCGCGTGGTGCCGGCACCCTGCATCCTCCTCTCTCCCGCAGCTGTCACTGACGTCGATATTCAGTGACAAGCTGCGGGAGAGAGGAGGATGCAGGGTCCCGGCGCCGCGCGGATTGGTAAGTTTTTGTGTTCTTTCCTTTTTCTATGGGTGGCACACGGCACCCCAGTGACAGCGCCGCGGCACCCCTTGGAGCCGCGGCACACACTCTGGGAACCGTCGCTCTAATGCCTTACTGTTTTCTTGCAGCTTGCCTTTCAAGCGTAACAGTAGTTGTGCACCACTTTTAGACTCCAAATTTCTTGGTCTTGCTTGCTCACGAGTGACCTTACAAGAAGAAGGCTCAGTAACATTTTTAGATCTGGCAGTAATAGAGAAAGGCGAAGGCATCATTCTTTCTTTGCCACTGCGTGTGTAGAATGGCATGTTGGCAATTTTTTTTTTTATTGGCAGTTAACTTTTCTTCAGTTACACTTCTTTTTCGCTTCAACACAGTAAAAAAAAATTTGCTGTGTGTTTTTTTCCCTGATTTAAAAAGACTATGTACATTTACATAGGCATTACCAGATGACGTACTGGGAACACTACCATCAGGACTGGTGCCAGCACCTGCTTGTTGATTCTGCTCATATGTGGACTGCTTTGAATCCATTTTAATGAGCCCAAAGCACTTGTAGTGCAAAAAATTGTAGAAATACTGGTGATAAATATCACTTTTGACAGCCAGAAAAATTAATGTTTTACACTGGGGAATATGGGACACCCCAAAGCACTTGTAGTGCAAATAATTTAGAAAAAAAGCCTCCTCTCTTCCTGCTCTAACAATTGCCAATAGAATTGGAATTTATAATAGAATTGAATAGATTAGAAATGAAATAATAATACAAAGAATAAGGTGTACAGTTATTGCTCTGTCCCTGCTCTAATACAGCCTGTGACCTAACCCTGCTCTCTCCCTCTGTCAAATGGCAATGGATTGCTGCGGAGGCGGGTATTTATGCATTTCAAATATTGCGAGAACCGAGCTCTGAGATCCGACGACGTCACAATAACGTTTTGCCTCGATTTCGAATCCGAATGGGGGGGGAGAGTATAGGATAGGTGAAGTTCGCATGGGTTCAGTTCTCGGGGAACCGAGCTTGCCCATCTCTAATAGAAAGCAGCATTTACAGTGTGTTTTAAATCGAAAGTAAAATAGCATACAAACTGCATTGCACATCAGACACACTGAAATGGAACAAGCAGTATTAATAAAAAAATGGACTGCTGTATTGCTGTGGAGGCTGGTATTTATGCTTTTCAAATCTCGCGAAAACCGAGCTCTGAAATACGAATACGTCACGATGACGTTTTACCTCGATTTCGATACCGAACAGGTGGGAGAGCAACGAGCCTGCTCGGCTCGGTACTCGGATAGGCAAAGTTCGGGTGGGTTCGGATCTCTGGGAACCGAGCCCGAACATCTCTAGTGATGCTACTAGTCTCACTCTTTCAGACCTGGCGAGGAGGTTGGACGCCTCCTGAGAGCCTCTGAATAAGGTGAGTAATTACCTCTATGTTTTATATGTGTGTGGGATACAAGGTCCTTCACAGAAGACCGGGTGTTCCAGTGTGTTTAGTTAGTGAGGACATACAAGGTATTAATTTTTAAGTTTTCTTTAATTTTTCTGTTTAATAAAATTAGCTAAGTGCAAATTTATAGACTACAATGGCCACACTTGAAAATAACAGTGCTTCTATTATTAAAAAGTAAAGCAGTCTTTTAATTAGAGAACTTTAATATACTTATATAATTTAACTTACTGAATACAATCTCAGGTTTATCTGAAAGTGTTTGGAAAGATTTTTTTTTTTACAGCAGTTTAAATATTTTTTAAAAAATATATCCACATATTCAGATATGTGAGACTTTAAAGATTCAATGCCAGCGATGATAGATCTCTCTGGGGGATTAAGGGGAACTGTAGCAATATACACGGATTGATTTTGAACTAGAAGCTACCCTGAACAAGTTGTCAATGAAGCTATAACAAAAATGAAACAAATTAACAGGGAAGATTTATTGAAGTACTCCAAGAAAGGTGACCAAAAAGCAAAAGATCCTTTTACCATACAGTATAATTGCTGTAAGGAATAAATTACAACTATTGTTTCAACACTGGGCCAGACATTATAATTGGGCCCTAATATTTGACAATTAAACATATATTCAACAAATGTAAAATGATGATGATGAGCGTTTGAATTCTAGGGTTCACTTCCTCAGCATTACCCTCACTGATCTTATAGCTATATTGAAGTTGTTAAACCACCGTTGTGAACTTTTTATGGTCTATTGTGCAAATATAAGCCCTATCCTATAGTTAATCATTGGTTAGATAAAATCTCTAGAAGAATGAATCCAATGAGTACCTTATAGATTAGATTATCCATGTTTTGGGTCCTTGGTGTATATATTCCTGTGTCTTCACTCAGCCACCACCAAACAATTTTCGCATCACTCAAACTGATGATTTGGTGGTGGGAGTACAGCATAGACAAAATCTGATATTTTCAAAATAGACCTTAAGGGGAGCAAGGAGAGTGGTGGTTAACATTACAAAATGATCTACTATAAAGGTGGAATTAGCCTAAGTAAAGAATGCTGTATACTTAGTAGCCACTAGATGGCAGGAAAGGACCATAATATATTGAAGATTCTCTCTCTAAATCAGGTCTGTCCAACCTGCGGCCCTCCAGGTGTTGTGAAACTACAAGCCCCAGCATGCTTTGCCAGTAGACAACCTGCTGATAGCTGGAAGGGCATGCTGGGACTTGTAGTTTCACAACATCTGGAGGGCCGCAGGTTGGACAGGCCTGCTCTAAATAATACATTTATATATAGCTCTCTCACAAGCCCTGCTGTGATGCAAAGGGTTTAAATGCATTGTGGTTTTTGTATGCAAGGAAAATACTATATGCAGCACACAAATATGGACAACTTTATTTTAACATCACAGTTTGAGCCCCCTCCCAAATGTAAATATATTTGCACATTTTAAATTTGTCCCCTCTTCCCACAGTGCCACATGGTTTTGCCAAGGTGAAAACTTGCACCAACTGGCTGGATTTATTACGAACTCTAAATGAGACCCAAATTAATTGTTTTTTTTCCAAAAGGGGAGTATAGAAACCTGATTGTTCTGTTGAGATCCTGCTCCTGCCACGGATACATTTTGAAAGAGAAAACACAGCAAAACTTCTAAGGTTACCAATGTGTCTTCATATACTGTGTATCACAAAAGTTCTGGGTTACGGTAGAAGAAATAAATGGATGAGTTATTATTTCTTATTTTTAAACAGTATTTTGTCACTGAAGATAATATAGGTTTTGGCACAGATGGATTTAGGAATCAAATTTTTCATGTCTCTGAATGTTTAATTCTGCTAAGTGTCTTTTAAACCAGTCAGTCTTGCATGAGTCAAATGGACATACAAGAAATCTCAGATTTTATGAACAAAATTCACAGGGTGACTCAGCCCAAGTAAATAATGTGTTTCACCTTCTGACCCTTCAACATGACCTCTTCCACCTAGTGCAAAATGCTCTGATATTGAACTTACCACTTAATTTACTATTGCTGTTACCTGGGCTGAATTAATTAGTTGATAAAGATTGACTTTTTATTTAACATTAACTCTTTAGCTCAGTTAACTACAATAGCTAATTAAGTGGGGCATTTAAGAGCAGAGCACTGGAAGAGGTCATGTTGGACAGTTTGAGAATTTGCTCACACTATGGTCAAAACCGTATGCAATGTAATAAAATCACCCTGAAAACAGTGCAGGCGTCAAGATAACTGATCCTGGATTAAACACACCTATGATTTTCACACAAGCAGCAGTAACGACCACAGATCATCATTCCATTTAAAAGTTTAAACAAAGTCCCTGAACACACGTTTCTACACAAGCCACAAGCCTCCAGTGTCATTTAGTCTGTTTTACATTTACTGACAGCTGTTAGGACTTTCATTTTGCTGGTTTTCAGGTTATAAACTAAAATAAAACACAAGCTTAATTTGCCTGTATTACATTTTAGGTCTAATTAAAATGTATCAGAAGGGTTGAATTTATGATCACAGGTTCAGAAATTGATATCTTTCTCATAAAATAAGTATTATATTGCTAAGGTTTGATAATGTAAAGCTTCACAGTTATAGAATGTGTACTCAGGTCCCAGCTATGCAAATGGGACACTCCACCTCCTTCTATGCTGTTTGGAAGTGGTCCAGTTATCCCTCCCCTTACTGCAGTAAGAAGCTGTACATTGCTGCAGTGGGAGGTAGCTGTCTGTCTGACTGCTGCAGGGATCCGGTGAACACACTCAGGGAAAAGGTAAACCATACTTATAGCAGGCAGGAGCTAAGATGCATGTAGATCTTTCTATAAGGTAGACAAAGTGAAGAAATGAGAAATTTATATTTGGGGAGTTTGAAATATACAGAGACACACATTAGAACACAAATTTGATGATGGATGTGGAAGGTTTTTTTTTCTTTCTTTTTAAAGGGGGCACACATGGTCATACAATATTTCTGAAAAAGGCAAAGACATGTTGGCTCAGTAGATGCACATTAATAGAGAGGAAAGATACAAAATGCAGCTTTCACATTCTTTCAAAGTTAATTGACATCAAATAGAGAGGAAATGGCATCCTGTTGTTCGGCAACCATCCAATTGCATTATTTGGAGAGGACACAGCTTTGTGTGGCATTATATCCATACTATTCATGCTAATTTATTTGTTTTTTTCTACAATGGTTCAGAAATCTTTTATGTTTCTGTTCATACAGAAAAAATGAATTATACATTTTGATGGTAAAATAAAGTTTATAGTGTAAATTTCTTTAAATGACAACATTTCAATAACAACTTTTATTATATTTTTCATTAACATTTTAAAAAATATTTAAAAAAAAAAAAAAAAATTCACATATTGCATAATTCAAAATACAATAATATTTTATGACATAGAATCCCACTCACAAAGTAAAAACAATGAGATTTGAGATGAGGAAAGAAAGCAATTAATTTACTCTTGTCTGCAAGTCTTTACTTCCATAAAACATTGCATTATGCTATACCCTATTGTATTATTTTCTCTATTAAAGCTGGTCACACTACATGTGTGGGCTGCAAACATTTATGAGACACACGTATGAGAAACAGTGGAGGGGAACCATCAAGGAACCTCTCACCATATGAATATAAGTATTGATATATATTTTCTTTTCTGTTTAATCTGAATAGTATATACACAGCGCCTGAATTGTTCTTTAAGTATTTTAATTAAGTGTTTTTGTAAATTAGTGTGTGTTTTACATCTGAACTGGTTTGGGCAGCAGTTGATTTTTGGAGCGAGAAGTTTTTTTTTCTTTTAGAAACATGTAGACTTGCTTGATGACATTGTGATCTTGATAGAGTAAGTCAGACCCTCTCCGAGGACAGTGGCAGGGGTGAAGGTTGACTGGGGCAGTTCTCCATGTTAATTCATAATAATGGTGTTCTAATGGTTGCTCAGAGAGGCCCAAAACTCTTATGAAGCAGAGGTGCTGAAGCTTGGCTTGAGGAATGACTTTCAATAGATTTTAGCAAGGAAACAGTTCTGTTACGCCTAAAACCCTGACCTAGAATCGGTTGCAGCTAGAGCAATTAATTTACCCCTTGTCTCCAAGTCTGTACTTCTTTACAACATAACATTATGCTATACCTTATACTGGGCACAGGGCCTGTTATTTATTCCATATATACTGTTTTTCTCTGTTAAAGCTGGCACACATCATGTGTAAGCTGCAAACATTTGGACCTGCCTGTTGAAGTTGTGATCAGATTTGATAGGGTAAGGCACAATAACTGGTTGACTGACAACCACAACAAGATATATGTGAGATCATCAGTCAGCAAGAACAAATGTGTCAATGTAATACAGTCATTCATCCTGATCACTTAATGACTGGATATTTTTCTTCCTGAGTGAACAGTGATGAGTGAACCTCGGTTTGGTCATTTGGAATATGTGCATGATAGCTTGTTTCTCTCTGCAATGGTTCAGAAGCCTATTATTTTTCTTTATGTACAGAAAAGTTGAAATAGACAATAACAACGTTTATATCAATGTTCATTAAAAATGTAAAATAAAGATATTTTTTTAGGAAAGTCACATATTGCATACTTCCCAATAAAATATTTTCTTTTAAAAAAATGAATATGGAGCTCCTGTAAATGATCAAAATCTAGAACAATTTCAAACTGTTACAAATTGTTTCATTTATCTCTAGTGGCCAATGACCACATTGATATGTATGAAAAGAAGAACAGATAATTGCACAAAACTGTATGAAGAAAAGTTACAAATTAAATATTGTTATAAAAAGGTAGAAAAGGGACTATCTTTAGTAGTTAGTGCAGCATTTCAGCTAATGGGTGTGAGCAGGTCTGTCCCACCCTAGTCTTACTTTATTTATTATGCAGGATGTATGGAAGTCAAAAGCTGAACATGGCGTACACCCAAATTCTAGCACTATAGAACTAGTTCTAGATGAACAAGGCTCTTCTGAAAGCTTCCAACTGCACATATAATAAAAGTGGTTCAATGACACATGGAAAGTATTAGTGAAGCATGTTTATTGACAAAACAAAATGTTTTGGAGGCAGCCCCAACTTCATTTACTCACAAAGAGCTGTGTGCCATCTTTGTTTTGCAAACAAACATACAGTACACCTATGACAATGAGTCACTAACAAGTTGCCTGTGCAGACTTCAAACCACTTTTTTTTCATATATATATGTGGGTTCATGGAAGTCAACATAATGTGCAAAAATCCAACCGAAGATGGTGAGAAAGTCCCTCACTATTGAATATTAAATAAACTCTGCAGTTTACATGACCAAGGCAAAAGACTCCTATTGACTCTATCCCCTATCGTAATGTTATCTGCTTTTGCTTCTCCCTAAACACACACTGGGTTCTAACTGGCTTTGTCAGCTCTTAGTTCTGTGCATCAGAGAGCAATTTGACTAAGTGGCCAGCAGATGTATGGAACCAAGAACAGTCAGTGGCAGTCCATTTTCTGCACTCTATTTCAAAGCGTACGATACGCTACTGATCCTGATACACTAATCTGAATTGCTTGAGGGGACATGGCTCCAATCATCATCCACATTTATTTATATAGTGCCAGCAAATTTGTTAGTGCTTTATAATTGGGACCAAACATAGTAATAAAACAGTACTCAGTAATACAGACAGACAGACAGACAGAGAGGTAAGAGGGCCCTGCGTGCAAGCTCACAATCTATAGGACAATTGATACATAAGGTTAAGTGCTACATATTGCACATTGGCCCAGTTAGATTGTAAAGGTAAAAGTGCTTAGTGGGCTATATAACCCAGTCACAAAGCAATAATGGTCAAAGTGTTGTTGTCTTGTGTTAACTGTGTAAAGGGTGGTAATAGGGTAATCTAGGGAGGTTAATCGGGTGGTTGAGGAATTTTATAAGCTTGCCTGAAGATATAAAATTTCAGAGAATGCTTAAGAATGCTTACATGTTTGAAGAGTATAGGAAAGTGTTATTGTGCAAGGTAGGGGATTCCACAAAGTCGGTGCAGCCAGTCAAAAGTCCTGTAATTTGGAATGGTTGTGGATGAGATATGCAGATCTAGTGCAGAATGAAGGTGTCTTGTTGGGAGAGATTTTGAGACATGTGAGGAGATATATGTTGGTGCAGTTTTGTTGATGGCCTTGAATGTTATTAGAAGTATTTTACATTGGGTTTCAAGAAAAACAGGCAACCAATGTAGAGACTGTTAGTGGCTCAGCAGCGGAAGTAGAATTTGCAAGAAAAAGAGTCATGAATCACACCTAGGCAGCTAGGGTGTGATTTATGGGCATGTTGAAAGACCAGCTTATTACTAGAGATACTCAGGCTATTTTTTCTGAAAACTGAGCCCACCCGCACTTAGGGGATCCGAGAAGACTCGCGAGCCAGCTCGTTACTTTCGCGCATCATTGGATCTAAATTGGGGCAAAATGTCATTGTTAAAACAGAACAAACAATCCCACAAGGGGTTAATGGCGCACACTATGTGGGTGGAGGAATATACACAAATTAAATTTACCGAAGATTTAGATATGTTTATGCATAATCAATATATATTAATAAGAATAGAAATAGAAGGATACTCTGGTTTTCCACTACTGCACTCCCGTGGTCTATGGCATATAAACCACTATCACACTTATGTGTATCAACCAGAACGAACAAAACAGGTTGCGCTGTGCAGAACTTATATAATGTCATTGTTGCATTGTCGGATCTCATGGGTTTTGGATTCCATAAGTACCTCCCTCCCCGGGAGATCCAGCGCCATTGCTCACACAGAAACAGGAGTAGCAGTGTTCTTGTCACTCTCCAGTCTCCAGTGACATTGCTCAGTGCCATTGCTCACAAAGAAACAGGAGGAGTAGCAGTGTTCTTGTCACTTGACAAAAATTGAAATGATTGGAAATTAATGTTATTGAGGTTAGGGATAAAAAAGCCAAATTATGTGATTTTAGCAAAAAAAATAGGGATTTTAGAGAAAAAATCAGGATCCAAAATAAAAACAGCGAGGGCGGTTTTGCCAAAACCAAAACAAAAAACCCAACAAAGTTAATCCAGATCCAAAACCAAAACCAAAACACAAGGGTCAGTGAACATCTGTACTTATTACTGAAGTTATAACAAACACACAGATAAGGGTCGCTAATCCACCTAAAATGTACGATAGAGATGCTGCTTATCTAGGCAGGATCTGGACCTGCTATAATAGATACAAACTAAAAAAAGGGGATAAGATAGCGCAATTCTCAAATCGGCACAGTTGTTTATTGATCAGATATATAAAACCAATATAAATCTATATCACCTTAAGTATGAATGAACATGCGAAGTATTGCAATATACACTGGATTGCTATTAGGCAATCATTGATATGAGGTACACATATAGAGTTATTAGTGCAGCTTGATATATGCCATTGCAGCACTTAGTACAGAAAATAAAATCATAAAATAAAATTCACCTGGGTTCCAGGACACCAAATATATTATAAATAAAATGTCACTATATTCAAAAGAGACTTGTAGAATGAAACTACACATCCAAGTGTGTGAATAGTGACGTCCTCCTTGTTGTCTCCTCCGCCAATATGCGGGACCTAAACGACATATAGCGCTGTGAAGTTGTCAGATGAGTTTGTATTGCCAGCGTATGTGCTATGTTCAGTAACTTGCGCTCCCCATTATAGGTTCACTTGTTCGATGTTGAATTATGTCAGCCCACCAGCGGCTTTTATGATTTTATTTTCTGTACTAAGTGCTGCAATGGCATATATTAAGCTGCACTAATAACTCTATATGTGTACCTCATATCAATGATTGCCTAATAGCAATCCAGTGTATATTGCAATACTTCACATGTTCATTCATACTTACGGTGATATAGATTTATATTGGTTTTATATATCTGATCAATAAACAACTGTGCCGATTTAAGAATAGCGCTATCTTATCCCCTTTTTTTAGTTTGTATCTACTTATTACTGGTCTGAAAGACCAAATGCTATATTAGTGTAGGTGGCCACCAAGTATCTAATGCAACTATCTAGCAGTTTAACCAATGACCAGCCAGAAATTTGCATCTGTTGACATTATCAGACAGCTAATTTTCCATAACAAAGGTCCTTATTTAGTGGAAATTTCAATGACACAGCACTGCACTGTACTACATTGTGTACTGATTTGATGATTTGGATCAGTTTTTTTGCTACTAATATGAAACAGGTGTAACTTGGACCTACATACTATGTTTCATTAAAGGAGCGTTGTCTTTATATTTACATGTCTACTAATTCATGACTTAAATATAAAAAAATCTTCTTGTCTTCTTTCTTGTTCCAACATAGTCCAAATGGAAAGAAATGAAAATAAAAACTGATATTAAAAAAAATGACCCACCTGTACACTACAAACCAACTAGCTACATGATTAAAGCCTGGAGTCTCCAGGACTCCTATTCATTGGCTAGTCATCCTGCCCCCACCACCCCTCTCCTTTTATTTCTCACCCCCTTTCTCCTGTCCTCTACACCACTCTCTCCACTCTCTACATGGGGAAAGTGCAGAGAGCTCACAAGAGGCAGGAAATCTGCCTCTCCCAGCTGTCAAGGATATTCATTAATTCAAGTCCAGACTTACGACCATTTGCGTAGCGTATCTTGCGTGATTTCACACTGCACATGCCCAGAAACCAAACTTAAACATCTGAACCCAATTGCACATAATTCATATTTACACTCATCTGACACTTATAACCAGTGGTGGGATTCAAATAAATTAACAACCGGTTCTCTGCCTTAATGACCGTTTTAAGTGTACAAAAATATATACCGAAAGGTAGTTTAATATTTCATGCATTTAATACTCAAATAAGAACAATAAAAGAGGTACACAAAACTAGATTATGTTATAAGGAAGTGTTTTGTGCGATACTGCTTTTACCCCCCTTCACACTGTGCCATGCTGCTTTTGCCTCCCTTCACACTGTGCCATGCTGCTTTTGCCTCCCTTCACACAGTGCCATGCTGCTTTTGCCTCCCTTCACACAGTGCCATGCTGCTTTTGCCTCCCTTCACACTGTGCCATGCTGCTTTTGCCTCCCTTCACACTGTGCCATGCTGCTTTTGCCTCCCTTCACACTCTGCCATGCTGCCTTTGCTCCCCCTTCACACTGTGCCATGCTGCTTTTACCTCCCTTCACACTGTGCCATGCTGCTTTTACCCCCTTCACACAGTGCCATGCTGCTTTTACTCTTCTTCACTGTGCCATGCTGCTTTTGCCCCTATTCACCCTGTGCCATGCTGCTTTTGCCCCTATTCACACTGTGCCATGCTGCTTTTACCCCCTTCACTGTGCCATGCTGCTTTTGGCCCTCTTCACACTCTGCCATGCTGATTTTGCCCCCCTTCACACTGTGCCATGCTACTTTTACTCCCTTCACACTGTGCCATGCTGCTTTTGCCCCTCTTCACACTGTGTCATACTGCTTTTGCCCCTCTTCACATTGTGCCATGCTGCTTTTGCCCCTCTTCACACTGTGCCATGCTGCTTTTGCTCCCCCTTGCTTCCGTTCCTTCACTTACCTGTCTGCTCTTCTTGTCTTTTGTCTTCTTGCTGCTTGCTTGCTGACTCCTCTCTGCGCTCCTTATTGAATGTCGGGTGTGAAGACATCACGCCCGACACACAGTGCGGACGGAGCAGGGAGAAGGAGTGCCGATGCCACAAACGGTTCTCTTTTTTTTTTTTAAAGGACCCTGCTCTGCCTACCAACGAAGAAGGTGGACTCAGTCTGCAGCCACCGATTCGCCAAACTGACCTTAAAATTAGGTATCAGTTCTGGCAAACCAGCTGAATCCCACCACTGGTTATGACCCCTCACAACTTAAGAGGCAGATCAGGTGAAGGAAGGGGTGGACTAACGTAGGTCATATACAGTAAAGACGTGTTGCCAGAAATGCATCCAATTAAAATCCTCTGTTTATCGTAGGTGCACTTGTTTTCAGCCATATCTATTGCACCTGCTACAGGAAAAGTGCAAATGCCAGATGATAGTGATGACCAACATGGCATAGTCTGTGACTAGAAAATGATATGTATGTGTCTCTGTAGCTATCACAGAACAACAGTATGCATTTAATATTTATTTTCAAAATGCATTGTATGCACTATTCACATTGAAAAGTTACTTATTTAGTTAGTTATTTTAAAATACTTTATGGATCTAAATAAAAAAATATATATATAGATTACATTTTATTTTTTTATTATTATTATTATATTGTTGCAGTTGTTATTTTCATTTATGATCAAATTAAAGTTTTGATGTGAAATATTTGTAAATATGCATATTCTTTAGTCTGTTATGTGTCTATGCTTACAGAAGGTACAGCTTATACAGACTATTTCAACCCCAATTGAAATTGTACTCTATCCTAAGAAAAGGTTTGATTTGAATATGGGTGGAACTATGCAAAAGTTGCATACTCTTTTCATAGACATAAATTACATCCAATTTGCGCCCAGACTTGAATCAGGCCCCATCTTTCATGGAGGGGATTAATGTTATGTGGAGGTATGGTATTAATATTTTGTGGTGTGATTAATATTTTGTGGTGAGCTATTAATGTTATGTAGAACTGGTGGTGGATATTAATGTTATGTGATGGCTCTTTTTAAATGTTGGAGTTGTTAGTGTAATGTGGGGTTGGTGGAGCTATTGATATATTATAGGGGCTATTAAAGCAATCCAAGATCTAAATGTGAGGGCTATTAATTTAATGTTGGAGTTTAATGGGAGAAATGTGCCTATTTATTAAACAAAATGCTATTAAGTTACTGTCATGGGTGTTTGGGGGGAGGAAGCCTGCTTATTAAATGTAGATGTTGGTAGGCTGACTGGGGAAATTTAGACCATCTATTAAATATATTTGCCATTAATTTTAATGTGCTTAGTGCTAGCTGTCTGGAGAACTGTTTGTATATAGGTATATACTAGAGACGTGCGTTGTCCCCCATGTTTTGGTTTTGGATGTGGAAAACGTATTTGTGTTTTGGTTTTGTTTCAGGTTTTGCCCCAAAATCATTAAATATTTTGGTTTGGATTTAATTAGAGATGAGCGGGCTCAGAATTTCGCAAATCCGAGCCCACCCGAACAGTGCGGATCCGACGGGATCCGAGCACTGTTCAGGAACTTCCGGCCGCCAAATGCATCCAAAACGAGGCTATGACATCCAAGTCTCGCGTCTGATCTCGCGAGACTCGGATCTCATAAATGCCCCGCTCGTGGCCGCCATCTTCATTCTCCCTGTGGTTACTGAAGAGGGAGGTTGATGTGCTCTGTCCTGCTGATAACTATACAAAAGTGGTGCTTTGTCCTGCTGAGTGCAGTAGTACTTTTCCCAGTGCTCTGTCCTGCTGATTCCAGTGGTGCTTTGGCCAGTGTCTGTGCTGCTGAGTCCAGTGGTGCTTATGTCCTGTATTTGTTTCTGATAAGTCCATATCAATTTGTTAATTAGCCAAAAATCTTTTAAAAAATTAAAAAAAAATCTCCAAAAAAATAAAAAAAAAAATATAAAAAAATAATTGAAAAAGTATAAAAAATATTATAGAGCAATATATTCTTGCAGTCCCAAAATAGAGGACCTGCCATTTCTATTACTACGTTCATTATTTCTGTAGTTCCAAAAAATAGGAACTGCCAGTTCTATTACTACGGTCATTGTTTGTGTAGTTCCAAAAAATAGGAACTGCCAGTTCTATTACTACGGTCATTCTTTAAGCAGTTCCAGAGAATAGGTACTGCAATCTATATTACATTTAATACGTTCAATTTTTAAGCAGTGCAAGAGAATAGGTACTGCAATCTATATTACATTTACTACGTTCTTTCTTTATGTAGTTCAAAAAAGGAGTAACTGCCAATTCTATTAATACTTTCTTTATTTCAGTAGTTCAAAAAAATTGTAACTTCCATTTATATTACTATGTTCTTTGTTTTTGTAGTTACAAAAAAGAGGAACTGCCATTTTTATTACTACGTTCTTTCTTTCTGTAGTTCAAATAAATAGTAACTTACATTTATATTACCACGTTAATTGTTTGTGCAGTCCCAAAAAAGAGGAACTGCGGTCTTAACATCCATGTTGGTTTTAGACGTCCATGCGGTGTCCGCCATCTGTGCAGTGGAATTCAGACCTGTTGAGGGTGATATATTGTGGCCCCGGTACCAAATTGGGTACCGGGGCCACTCCACTACGCAGTCCAGAAAGCTACCGCGGTGCAACGTTTTGGACTAAAAAGAATATTGTGAGGTGTTCAGAATAGACTGGAAATTAGTGAAAATGATTGTTATTGAATGTTATTGAGGTTAATAATAGCGCAGGAGTGTAAAAAAAAACAAAAAAATGGATTTTAGCGCTTTTTATGCTTTTTTAAAAATAGCTGTGCTGTGTTCTGCTCAGTCCAGTCCAGTGGTGCTCCTGAGTCCAGTGGTGCTGTGTCCTGTGCTCTGTCCTGCTGAGTCCAGTGGTGCTTTGTGCAGTGCTGTGTCCTGCTGATTCCAGTGGTGCTGTGTCCTGTGCTCTGTTCTGCTAAGGGCATTGTTATTTCTAAATTATTCCAAAGTTCTAAAAAATTTATTAAAAAGTTATAAAAAAATAAATATAAAAAAAATAAAAAAATTATAAAAAAATTATACGAAAAAAAAAAATTAGGTTGAAAAAAAATAGGTAGTACTATTTCAATTCAAAGTCACACTACGTTCACTCTTCCAGCTGTCACAAAAATTAGGTAGTACTATTTCAATTCAAATTCACACTACATTCACTCTTGCAGCTGTCACTAAAAATAGGTGCTGCTGTATAACTACAGTCCAGTGGTACTCTCCTGTGCCACAGATAATTTGTAAAGGCTTTGCCCAGTGTGTGTGGTTTAGGGGTATGCTCTCTTGTGCTGCATATAATGGAGTACCAAAATTTGGAGGATAAAGTAGGGAAAGATCAAGAACCACTTCCTCCTAATGCTGAAGCTGCTGCCACTAGTCATGACATAGACGATGAAATACCATCAACGTCGTCTGCCAAGGCCGATGCCCAATCTCCTAGTACAGGGCGTGTAAAATCCAAAAACCCAAAGTTGACTAAAATTTCCAAAAAAAGAAAATTAAAAACATCTGAGGAGAAACGAAAACTTGCCAATATGCTATTTACGACACGGAGTGGCAAGGAACGTCTTAGGCCCTGGCCCGTGTTCAGGACTAGTGGTTCAGCTTCACCCAAGGATCTAAGCCCTCCTCCTCCCCCCTCTCAAAAAAAATTGAAGAGAGTTATGCTGTCAGCAACAACAACAAAACTGCAAACAACTCTGTCTTCTAAACAGATGACATCACAAATCCCCAAGGCGAGTCCAAGGGTGTTGGTGGTTGATAAGCCTGACCTTCCCATCACTGCACGGGAAGAGGTGACTCCATCCACCATTTGCAGCACACCCTCTGCATATGCTGGAAGGATCACCCACAGTGTAGATCCAGATTTGGATAATCAAGGTGTCAATGTTGTACACCGGGAGGAGGCTATTGATGTAGCTGGCGCTGTGGAGGAACTTGATGATGAGGATGCTGATGTGGTTATTGTAAATGAGGCACCAGGGGGGGGAAACAGCTGTTGTCCATGGGATGAAAAAGCCCATCGTCATGCCTGGTCAGAAGACCAAAAAATGCACCTCTTCGGTCTGGAGTTATTTTTATCCAAATCCTGACAACAAATGTATGGCCATATGTAGCTTATGTAAAGCTCAAATAAGCAGGGGTAAGGATCTTGGCCACCTAGGGACATCCTATCATTTCAGCCACAGTAGTTTGGTAGGCCCTGTTGCTGAAATGATTGGTTTGTTAAAGTGTGCATGTCCTCTTTCAACAATATCAGGGTGGGTGGGAGGGCCCAAGGACAATACCATCTTGCAACTCTTTTTTTGGCATTATGTGCTCTTTGGGGCCTAGTTCTATCTCCATCAGAGATATTCCTGCAGGCCATGTCACCGGCACAGCTATGTTGGTGTTAGACATGCGCTGCATACTCTGTCTGATTTAGCAGAAGCTAGCCATTGGCCTTGATAATCAAATAGGCTTTCCGTGATATTACATTGTCAGGGATTAGGCTAAACAGAGTGTCATGGTATTTGAGATCCTTACCTTACTTACACACAGCGTACACAGCGCTGCTATTTGTTCTATCATAATAATGTTTAGATAGGGTCTCTACATATTAACACACTCCGCTTGCTCACATCACCCAGTTAAGCAAGCGCTATATAAGTGCCAACTTTTATACACGTTAGGCAGCGTCTTTAACGAGAATACAGTATCTATATAATTGTGAGTGCTTTAAGATCTTACATGACCTTTAATCAGGCCACTTTAATCGCTGCTCTATTACAGATCTCTGTACAGTGATCATCACGCATATTTTTGCAGAACCAATTTAAATATATAAACAGGGTGTCCTAGAATACGTACTATTTTATTTAAAGGAGTTTTAAGGGGCATTACACTCTAATAGAGAGACTCATCATTTCTGAATAAAAAAAATGCTCTAATTCTTGTTAAGTTCCCAAAAAGAGGAACTGCCATTTCTATTACTACGTTCATTGTTTGTGTAGTTCAAAAAACGAGGAACTGCCATTTCTATTGATATTTTCATTCTATATGTAGTTCACAAAAAGAGGAACTGCCATTTCTATTGATATTTTCATTCTATATGTAGTTCCCAAAAAGAGGAACTGCCATTTCTATTGATATTTTCATTCTATATGTAGTTCCCAAAAAGAGGAACTGCCATTTCTATTGCTACGTTTTGTTTTTTTGTAGCTCCAAATAAAAATAACTGCGGCCTTAACTGCTATGTTGGTGTTAGACGTGCATCCTGTGTCCGCCATCTGTGCAGTGGTATTCAGACCAGTTGAGGGTTTTATATTGTGGCCCGGTACTAAATTGGGTACCGGGGCCACTCCACTACGCAGTCCAGATAGATGCGTATCAGATTTTAAACTACATTCAATGTTGGGGCCAAATCCAAAATTAACTAAAATGACCTGTCATCGTCAAAAACAAGAGGTATTGACCCTGTATATGCTGCAGAGGCTGTAGGATCAGCCATCTGTAGAGTGAAATTCAGACCAGTTAAGGTTTTTTTATTGTGGCCCCGGTATCCAAATTGGGTACCGAGGCCACTCCACTACGCAGTCCAGAAAGCTACCTCGGTCCAACGTTTTGGACTAAAAACAATATTGTGAGGTGTTCCAAATACACTGGAAATTAGTGAAAATGATTGTTATTGAATGTTATTGAGGTTAATAATAGCGTAGGAGTGAAAAACAAACAAAAAACTAGATTTTAGCACTTTTTATGCTTTTTTAAAAATAAATCAGAACCAAAAACCCTAAATCAGAACCAAAACCTTTCGTCAGGTGCTTTGCCAAAACAAATCAGAACCCAAAACCTCAAGCTAATCAGAACCCAAAACACAAAAAGCTAAAAGTGCCCGGTGCACACCCTTATTTTCTACCAATCTCTTCAAAACTGTCCAATTTTGGCCAAAGCATTGGTCTCTAATGTATTGCATGTCACACATGCTGCCTTAAAGTAACCTACTTTGTGACTCTTCTTTTTTTTAAATGAAAATGTAATTGATGTAGACATTTTTGATAACATTCTCATTTGTCACCACTGAGGAAGATGACCAGTGACCACTGTTAACCAAATGGCTATGATTTATTTGTTAACATCCCTATATATTATTATAATTATTATTATTACCATTTATTTATATAGCGCCACTAATTCCGCAGCGCTGTACAGAGAACTCACTCGCATCTGTCCCTGCCCCATTGTGGTTTACAGTCTAAATTCCCTAACACACACACAGACTAGGGTCAATTTGTTAGCAGCCAATTAACCCACCAGTATGTTTTTGGAAACCTGAGCACCCAGAGGAAACCCACGCAAACTCGGGGAGAACATACAAACACCTCACAGATAAGGCCATGGTCTGGAATTGAACTCATGACCCCAGTGCTGTAAGGCAGAAGTGCTAACCACTTAGCCACCGTGCTGCCCTAACTATTCTCCAGTTCAACCACTAAAATGCTGGGGGCCCAAACAAATCAAGCACTTCAGCCACAAAAGTGGCAGTCCCTGTCGCTGAAGTACTTGGTTTGTTAAAATATGTGCATGTCCTTTTCAACATATAGGTTGGTGGATGGGCCCAAGGACAATGCTATCTTGACTTGCACCATTTAACATTGTGCCTTCTCATCATCTTTTAAATATCTACTAATGCTGCTGTCCGTAGTTGAGGTCTTGCATCCACTCTCGTCTTAATGAAGGATTTTGTAACTCATCCATCATTGTATTTGCTTTCTCTGATTCAATGAAAAAATAATAACCAATTTTGGCAGTAATATAACTCCATCACATAGCGTAAACTGTCAAACATCAAATCTCCATCATATCTCCATCTTTTAGTTTCTCAGAATATGGAATTTCAGTTGCATTGTCTTGACAATGTAGATGTTTTTGGCAACCAAATCTGCATCAGTATCAGTTATACATACTTACTTGTGTGGATAGGACAACTATTGACCTATCTGAACTGTCTGTTTTACATATTTCTTAGACTTCCCTAATATAACATATATATATTATTTATTAGGGGTGTGCACCAATGCTTTGGCCAAAATTGGACAGTTTTGAAGAGATTGTTAGAAAATAAGGGTGTGCATCGGGCACTTTTAGGGTTTTGGGTTTTGGGTTCTGATATGTTTTGCCAAAACACCTGACGAAAGGTTTTGGTTCTGATTTAGGGTTCTGATTTTTTTTTAAAAAAGCATAAAAAGCGCTAAAATCCAGTTTTTTTGTTTTTTTACACTCCTGCCCTATTATTAACCTCAATAACATTCAATAACAATCATTTCCACTAATTTCCAGTGTATTCTGAACACCTCACACCTCACAATATTGTTTTTAGTCCAAAACATTGCACCGAGGCTTTCTAGACTGCATAGTGGAGTGGCCCTGTTACCCAATTTGGTACCGGGGCCACAATACCTCCTCCAACTGGTCTCAATTCCACTGCACATATGGCTGCTCCTACATCCTCTGCAGCATATAGAGGGTGTAGTTCGAGCGCGTCACTACCTCTTGTTTTCGACGATAAGTCATTTTCATAAAATTTTGATTTGGCAGCAACAGTCAACGTATTTTAATATATAATATGCATCTATCTGGACTGCGTAGTGCAGTGGCCACGGTACCCAATTTGGTACCGGGGCCACAATACCTCCTCCAAATGGTCTGAATTACACTGCACAGATGGCGGACACCGGATGCACGTCTAACACCAACATAGCTGTTAAGGCCGCAGTTATCTGCTTTGACATAGGATGACTACTGTCGTACTTTGTGCTCATGGCAAACGACTGTTGGATGGTCACATAATGCCAAAAAAAGAGGTGCAAGATGGAATTGTCATTGGGCCCGCCCACCCACCCTTATGTTGTTGAAATAGGACATGCACACTTTAGCAAACCAATCATTTCAGCGACAGGGCCTACCAAACTACTGTGGCTGAAATGATTGGTTTGTTTGGGCCCCCACACAAAAAAAGCAAATCATCTCTCCCTGTACAAAGTAAACTGGCTCTACTGAGGCAAGATGTCGTCCTCATCCTCATCCTCTGATTCCTCTCCCCCTTCAGTGTGTACTTCCTCCTCCTCACACATTATCAATTCATCCCCGCTGGACTCCACAACCACAGGTCCCTCTGTATTATCTGGAGGGCAGTGCTGTACTTGATTGAGGAATTGATAATTCATTTTTATGAACATCATTTTTTCAACGTTCTGAGGAAGCAACCTCCTTCGCCGCTCACTGACCAGGTTCCCCGCTGCACTAAAAACTCTTTCCGAGTACACACTGGAGGGGGGACAACTCAGGTAAAATTTAGCCAGTTTGTACAGGGGCTTCCAAACTGCCTTTTTTTCCTGCCAGTAACAATATGGACTGTCTGACATGTCTATTTGGATGGTGTCCACAAAATAATCCTCCACCATTTTTTTTAATTGTGACAGCATCCAATGCAGCGACGGTAGACATGTCTGCAATGGTTGGCAGGTCCTTCAGTCTGGACCAGATGTTCTCAGCATCCCCGCCAGCGGGTCTTTTAGGAAAACTGAGCTTTTTCCTCGCAGCCACAGGTGTGGAAGAAAATGAAGGTGGAGCTGTTGGTATGTCACGGTCCTCTTCAGAGGACAATCTCCTGACCAGCAGGTCTTTGCACCGCTATAGACTTGTGTCCGCCGGAAACAGAGACACAACATACGCTTTAAACCGAGGATCGAGCACGGTGGCCAGAATGTATTCCTCTGACTTTAAAAGAGTGACCACCCTCGGATCCTGGCAAAGCGTACGAAGGGCTTCATCCACAAGAGCTACATGCTTGGTGGAATCGCAATGGTTTACCAGCTCCTCCCTCACTTTCTCCAGCTGCTTCTGCAGCAGCCTGATCAGTGGAATCACCTGACTCAAGCTGGCAGTGTCTGAACTGACTTCTCATGTGGCAAGTTCAAACAGCTGGAGAACCTTGCACAACACGGAAATCAGTCTCCACTGCGCTTGACTCAAGCGCATCCCCACTCCTTTTCCTATGTCGTAGGTGGCTGTGTAGGCTTGAATGGCCTTTTTCTGCTCCTCCATCCTCTGCAGCATATAGAGGGTGGAGTTCCAGCGCGTCACAACCTCTTGTTTGAGGTGATGGCAGGGCAGGTTTAGGCTTTTCTGATGTTGCTCGAGTCTGCGGTAGGCACTGGCAGAATGCCGTAAGTGTCCAGCAATTTTGCGGGCCACCGCAAGCATCTCCTGCACACCCCTGTCACTCTTGAGGTAATGCTGCACCACCAAATTAACTGTGTGGGCAAAACATGGGACGTGCTGGAAATTGCCCATATGTAATGCCCGCACAATGTTACTGGCGTTGTCTGACACCACAAATCCCCAGGGGAGTCTAAGTGGGGTAAGCCACTGCGAGATTATTTCCCTCAGTTTCTCTAAGAGGTTGTCAGCGTTGTGCCTCTTATTAAAACCTGTGATACACAACGTTGCCTGCCTTGGCACGAGCAGCCGTTGTGGAGATGCTGCTACTGATGCAGCTGCTGCTGTTGCTGCGGAAGGCGATGCATCTACCCAGTGGGCTGTCACAGTCATATAGTCCTTCGTTTGCCCAGAACCACTTGTCCACATGTCCGTGGTTAAGTGGACAGTGGGTACAACCGCATTTTTCAGAGCACTGAGGACACTTGTTCGTACTTCTCTGTACATCCCGGTTATCGCCTGCCTAGTGAAGTGGAATCTAGATGGGATTTGGTACCGGGGACACAATACCTCCATCAACCGTCTAAATCCCACTCCACTGATGGCTGACACCGGACGCACGTCTAACACCAACATAGCTGTTACGGCTGCAGTTATCCGCTTTGCCATAGGATGACTACTGTCGTACTCCATGCTCATGGCAAACAACTGTTGTACGGTCAACTGTTTGGTGAAAGACGTAGCATTCTTGCGACTTCCCCTCTGGGGAGATGACCGACTACCAGCAACAGTGGCAGTAGTATGCGTACCGCTGCAGGATTCCTCAGATGAATCCTGTATTGAAGAGGACTCCGTCTGGCTGGTGACATGGCCTGCAGGACTAAATCTGATGGAGATTGTGGAGGAAGTTGACGAGGAGGGTGTTGGTGGTGTGTATCCAACAGAACCAAGGGATTTAGGTGTCCCTGGACTGCTGACGGTCCTAGCCACAGGTCCTGAACTAAACACTGAAATATGAAGGTTCTTCAGGTGACGTATATGGGAGGATGTCCCTAGGTGGCCAAGATCCTTACCCCTGCTTATTTGAGCTTTACATAAGCTAAATATGGCCATACATTTGTTGTCCGGATTGGGATAAAAATAACTCCAGACAGAAGAGGTGGATTTTTTGGTCTTCTGACCAGGCATGATGATAGGCTTGTTCATCCCATGGACAAGAACTGTTTCCCCCCCTGGGCGGTTCATTTATGATAACCACATCAGCATCCTCCTCAGCACCAGCTACATCAATATCCTCCTCCCGGTGTACAACATTCACACCTTCATTAGCCAAATCTGTAACTGGACTGTGGGTGATCCTTCCAGCATATGCAGAGGGCATGCTGCAAATGGTGGAAGGGGTCACCTCTTCCCGTACAGTGATGGGAAGGTCAGGCTTCGCAACCACCAACACCCTTGGACTCGCTGGACTTGGACTAGTTGTTGATGACAGCTTAGGTCTCTTAAATTTGTTAGAGGGGGGGGGAGGAGGAGTGCATAGATCAATGGGTGAAGCTGAACCACTAGTCATGAACACGGGCCAGGGCCTAAGCCGTTCCTTGCCACTCCGTGTCGTAAATGGCATATTGGCAAGTTTACATTTCTCCTCAGATGATTTTAATTTTATTTTTTTGCTAATTTTTGTGAACTTTGGTTTTTTGGATTTTACATACCCTATACTATGAGATTGGGCATCGCCCTTGGCACACGAGGTTGATGCCATTTCAGTGTCTATGTCAATGTCTTGACTAGTGGCAGCAGCTTCAGCATTAGGAGGAAGTGGGTCTTGTTCTTTCCCTACTTTATCCTTCAAATTTTTGTACTCCATTATATGCAGCACAAGAGAGCGTACCCCTAAACCACACACTCTTTGGGACTACAGAAACAATGAACGTAGTAATAGAAATGGCAGTTCCTCTTTTTTTGGAACTACAGAAACAATGAACGTAGTAATAGAAATGGCAGTTCCTCTTTTTTGGAACTACAGAAACGATGAACGTAGTAATAGAAATGACAGTTCCTCTTTTTTGGAACTACAGAAACGATGAACGTAGTAATAGAAATGACAGTTCCTCTTTTTTGGAACTACAGAAACGATGAACGTAGTAATAGAAATGACAGTTCCTCTTTTTTGGAACTACAGAAACAATGAACGTAGTAATAGAAATGACAGTTCCTCTTTTTTGGAGCTACAGAAACAATGAACGTAGTAATAGAAATGGCAGTTCCTCTTTTTTGGGACTGCAAGAATATATTGCTCTATAATATTTTTAATACTTTTTCAATTTTTTTTTATATTTTTTTAAAAAAAAATTGGGGGTATATTTTTGGTATTTTTTTTAACATTTTTAAATGATTTTTGGCTAATTAACAAATTGCTATGGACTTATCAGAAACAAATACAGGACAAAAGCACCACTGTACTCAGCAGCACAGACACTGGCCAAAGCACCACTGGAATCAGCAGGACAGAGCACTGGAAAAAGTACTACTGGACTCAGCAGGACAAAGCACCACTTGACTTAAGTAATCAGCAGGACAGAGCACTGGACAAAGTACTAATGGACTCAGCAGGACAAAGCACCACTTGACTAAAGTAATAAGCAGGACAGAGCACATCAACCTCCCTCTTCAGTAACCACAGGGAGAATGAAGATGACGGCCGCGAGCGGGGCATTTATGAGATCCGAGTCTCGCGAGATCCGACACGAGACTTGGATGTCATAGCCTCGGTTTGGCTTCATTTGGCGCCCGGAAGTTCCCGAACAGTGCTCGGATCCCGTCGGATCCGCACTGTTCGGGTGTGCTCGGATTAGCGAAATCCGAGCCCGCTCATCTCTATTATTTATGTACTCCATATTGCCATTTTTTATTCATGGCTGTGTTATTTTGCAAAATTGTAAGTGAGCCCACTCCCTTGGCTGAGAAGCAACCCCACACATGAATGGTCCTAGAATGCTTTACTATTGGCATGACACAGGACGGATGGTAGTACTAACCTTTCCTTCTCCGGACAAGCATTTTTCCAGATGCCCCTAACAATCTGAAAGGGGATTCATCAGAGAAATTGACTTTACCCCAGTCCTCAGCAGTCCAATCAGGGATTATCAGTGAATGTATTTTGGACTCACTGCAGTATTCCCAGACAAGATCTTGCAGCAATCCACATGCCTGAGGAGTTAAATGGAGTGCTGAACAATGCAGTCAAAAATTTAAATTTTAGAAAATCACTACCCAGCAATTCAAGACTACTTACTGTTTTTATGTGAATAAATGGGCAGCCAGCATCTTACTCTGCTGCCACATACTGAGGTAAGGTGATTCTCACATGACAAAGTTCTTGTGCACTTGTTTGGACTTAGATCTGAAGTCTTTTTTTAGATCAACCATTTGACCTTACCGGTGTAATGGAAGATGCTTTATGGCTCCAAAGAGTGGCAAATTTAGCAGGTATTTTTTTTCATGAAACTAAGTGTGTTACTTCAAGGTCCCAATACAACAGTTTTAATGTACAAGACTGAATCAAATCCATTTTTAAAAAAAAATTGCAATTTTGGCAGCAACGTTTGAAAAAAATAATTAGATTGAATGCTTCAGTACCCTTCAAGATTTTGTGACGGAAAATGACCTACAACTCAACAAACATGTACATTATAACATTAATGAACATCTCCATAAACTTTGTATATCATCCAGGGAATATTTTCCAGTCATGTCAGAAGTGAATTGGATTCCTTTGCTTTCCAAATAAAGCTATTTTATTTATACTGCCATTACCAACAACCTATTTTTGGGAGAACGTTTTTTTCAGCATACTTAATTAGAAAACAAAATAGCTTCTACAGGACCCTAGACAAGTTATGAGAGAAGCAGGAGAGTCAAGATCCATCCCGAAGTAAAAGAGAGCCAGATATCAGCCAAGCAGAAAAGGGAGAGCCAAGACACAGCCCAGACATCCAGGGAGAGTCCAGGAGTATTCCATGTGTCTATCTCTTGTCCTGTTTCTTTGCAATCCCTTCAGGCTCCTCCTGATTTTGCTGCTACCCCGTTCATATTGCATTATAGTATGGAGAGTCACTGGAGGTAATTGATTAGGAGATTCTTCCTATGTTGCAGAGCTGGTCTGTGTCTGCTACATGTGTTTGTAACCTGCCAAACACTACACTGCACCACACGCAGAGGTATTTGACTGTGTTATAGTACGTTTGAGACAGAGGTACTGCCTCGCATTGCCCTATGCTGATAGGACTACTCCTTTCCTTATTCTATACCTAGTCATATGCTTAGTAATTTTTATTGTATACGGGACCATTCTAGGACTTTTTACTACACTTACCTGTACCCAGAAGAACAGCATATTTCTGATGTGTGACAAATCTCCAATATCCCACACCTAAACATATTTCTTGCCATGAAAGAGTTTATATTTCAGACTACAACAACCATTATGGTTTCCTTTGTTTTTTAAAGTAAAGACTATTACTGCAGACTTTCTTCATCATAGTCTACATCCTAATACTATTCAGGGTGCCGTTTTTTTTTGCTGCATAAAATCCTTTTGTTCCAGGGTGCACATCCATAGTTAAGTTATAGAGTGTAACATTTTTTCACCAGTATGTAAGTCATGCAGAGAATTCTAAAGTAACATGGTTTTGATACACATCATCATGCTGTGATTACTGAGCCACTTTTATTGCCATACATAAGAACCACTTACAGAATTGCATTAGCTTTACATCGTCATCTGAAAGTGATATTGTCATTAAATTGCAATTCATCTTCCATTGTATTTTGTATTTTTTTAACTTTTTTTTCTCAAAAATGTTTTTATCTTCTGCCATACTGCCTTTGTTTAATTAAAATTACCATTCAAGTATTTGTATTTATTTCCTACCAATTCCTTATTATCTTGTGGTTATATTGCTCCACGTCTTTTCCAACATTAATTCTTAAACAGTAAACAATTTGTTAAACACCACCACTTTTTGGCTTCCAGGCTATAAGGTCTGTCTTTAACAGTGTTAGGCAATCGGGGACAGAAGGACCGCATGTAGCTTAGTAAGCCTATATCTGCGGCCCCCAGCTCCTTCCTACGTTAACTACTTGTTCGTTCATTTATCTGCTTTATGCCTCATTGAACCCTGCTCTAATCTTTTGCTTTATGCCTTTCAGAGCTTCACCTGTAGTTGCAGCTCTCACTGAGAGGTGTTTTAGGGAAAGTTGGAGTTTTGAGAGGCATTTTGGGTAAATGGTATTCAAAAAGGGCACATAGGGATTTTGGGGTGAATGTCAGGGATCTGAGGGGTGATTTGGGTGAGTGAGGGGTTTATGTGGCACATGGTCTATTGTAATGATATGCTATTTGAGTAAATTATTGTTTTAGGGATTTAGTTTAATGTGTAACCCTTTAGAAGATTAGTGGGTAGCACATGTGGTCTTGGAATGTATCAGGTGCCCACCACAGGTCTACAGTAATATCCTTACACATTCTACTTAATCCTACATATAATTACTGAGTCACCACCTACATATTCTAAAACCTCTACACTCTCTACTAACCCACACAAAGACTGTCATCCTCTGCACTTTCAATGTTGCAAAAGGTTATGCCTAACATATGCTACATCCCTACCTTCTGTTTATTACATTAATCCAAAATATTACTTTTCAGTCACAAACCTACACATCAAACATACCTGTGCTGCAAACACTGCACAGCTTACCTTTCACAATCAATAAATAACATTGTCATAGTTTCATACCTGCCAACAGTCCTGATTTACCTAGGACTGTCCTGAATTTTGGTGGACAAAATTGGCGTGGCCTCACAAATGTGGGCTGCTCTATGCCATGTAACTTTCACTACTCTTCAGTATACTGTCTCACTGTCACCCTCATTTACACCACTACTTTCCTAGACACCCAAACGGTTATGCAGTTATGCAAGGGCGATGTCTGTGTCACTTTTGCTATTTTTTTTTATTATAATAAACCCACATATCATAGTTTGCACCAATGGAAACGTAAAGTAAAATAAGTACATACGTTTCGTATGTATTTTGAACACTTGATACAGCTGGAAGCTTATTCTTCTGTTTTGCAAAAGGACTTGGTGGCCACCATGTATTATTTGTCTTGGACCCACCAAAGACTTAAAGTGGCACTGATCCCACCCACACTCTCGTGGCAGCATTCCGATTCCTCCTCAGCACCAGAACCAACTTCTCTCCCAGTACACCCCTATAGGGGCTTCCTCTACCAACCACAAACACACCACTGTCTTCCCTTAAGTAACAGTGGTGTTGTCGCCAGGGCCGGTGCTAGGGTCCATGGCGCCCTAGGCATTTTTACAAAATCGGCGCCCCCCCCCCCAAAAAAAAATCGGCGCCCTCCTCCCCCTCACCTCGTCTTTCCTTACCTTGTCTCACCACCGCCGCCTCTCTGCTCCATCTCCTCCCCTCCACTCACTGACACTAGTGAGTGGAGGGGAGAAGACGGAGCAGAGAGGCGGCGGTGGTGAGCAATAGCCTCTTCCCCCCCCCCCCCCCTCCCCGTGCATCTGAATGCTGTGCAGCGGCCGTGACAGGTATGGTCAGCGGTCGCCGCACAGTTTTAAAGTCATTTACCATTCTGTGGCGCCCTCCAGAGCCCAGAGCCCTAGGCAAGTGCCTAACTTTGCCTAATGGGAGCGCCGGGCCTGGTTGTTGCAATTCTCTTACATAAGGGAGAATTATTATTTTTGTCAAGGAGGCTGGAACTGGCTTCAAAAATAAAAGTTTATTTACCAAGTTGGCATACATATATATCACATATTAATGTTTCACTTCTGACTGGCTATATTGATGGCTCCTTTTAATGCATTAGCTCCACCTTACATTTCACGTCACTGATGTTTCTTTACAAAGCAAATAAGATATGTCCTTAGACAGTAGATGGCAGAAGAGCTACATCTAACAGCATACAAATGTCTAAAAAAATGCAATACAAAAATAAGTAAAAGTTATTACATAGTAATATATAATATATTCTGCCTTATTAATAATGAATCTTTATCTATGTATTCAAAAGTTAGTATGAACCATCAATTCAAATATCAGAGGTCTTATCTTGTACCAGTAATCAATATCATTACTAATGGAATATTACAAATCGGTGGTAATCGCGTTTTTACGATTACCACTATTCCGACATGTTTAAGCCCTGCAAATAAAATCCGAAATTCTGAAAAACCGATGTGAAAATAAACAGACTTACCTTCAACCCGACGCTGGAGAATGAAAGCACCATGCTGACAGCAAGAGATTCCGATTGAAGAAGTGTTCGGCAGTGCAGGCTGACGTCTGTCAATAGAAATTTAAAGCGGCAATGTGGGGACCCATAAGGTTAAATGTTTAAACACTTAACCCGACATTGCCGCTTTAAGTTTCTATTCACAGGCCTCGCGATTACGTCAGCCTGCAGTGCCAAACACTACTTCAATCGGAATCACTTGCTGTCAGCATGGTGCCTTCATCTGAGATCTCCAGTGTCTGGTTGAAGGTAAGTCTGTTTATTTTCACATGGTTTTTCAGCATTTCAGAATTTTATTTGTAAGACTTAAACATGTCGGAATAATAGTAATAGATAAAGCGTACCCAACCCTTACAAATAATTACTTAGTTCAGATGGAAATTATAAACATTGTTCAGAACATTGGGTGAATGCATTATAGAAACCAAATGTATATGCCATACTTGCCAACTCTCCTGGAATGCCCAGGAGACTCCCGGATTCTGGGTCGGTCTCCCGGACTCCCACATTTGCTCACTTCCTAGTGAAGTGGGCAGAATTAAATTCAAAATGCCTTTATTCTCAGGGGCCTTTGGCCCCACTCACCACTGTAAAATGACGCAATTGCGTCATTACGTCACAGGGCGAGGTCAAAAGTGTGTGATTTGCATAGCCCCACCCCCGAAACTCCCACCTCTCCCCAGGCAGCTCCTAGATGCTGTAATGAAAAAGTCGGCAAGTATGGTATATGCATATAGAAATTTTCCTACCACTTCAAACAACGCTACCTCCACTGCTGCAGCACTCGTCGTTTTGTGGCATGTAAGAGTAAGCAGGTCATGTAAATTAGGCATGGGCGGGTCTGTGAATGTAGTGAAGGAGCATGAGGAGAATGGGGTAGCCTTAACTTGAAAAGAGAAATTGATCTTTTAAATGTTTTAAAAAAAAGAATAGCAATTGTAAAGAAGCGCTAATAGAACTCCTAGAAAGAGAGTACAAATTTTATAAGTTAAATACAGTGGGAAAGAGAGAAAGAGGGGAAGAAAAAACTTTGTTAGTGAAGTCTTGAATGCCTGTGACATATAAAGGAAAAATAACATGGTAGAAATAGCCATAGAGATGTTAGCAGAGCTAAGAGACAGAGGGCGTGATTCATTTAGAAATGTAAATGCCGATGCTTGCCGTATTTTGCGATAAATTGCACAGCGCTAGCCAAGAAACGAACTATGCGCTAGAGAATGCAAGTGTATGCAATTCATCTTCAACCGCAAAGGACAATAAAGGCAGGCTATGATTTCATGGGCAGATCATGGAGGGGAATAGGTGTATGCACATAGTCAATGTACAGTAAAGTCATGCCAATGAGGGTCCAATTTAAGCTTTGGGCATCTCTAAGATGTGCGCTGCACCAGCTACAAGTGTAAGTACCGAGTGATAGTGATGACGGGCGTGTATGTATGGTAGAACACGTGTTTGCAATCAGGAGCTGTAAAAATGCATTTGATGTACAGGAGACATCCTGATTAATGTATTTCATAAGGGGGAGAATAAACAAATATTGTTTTTTCATTAATGTCTATGTTATTAACTGGTGACAATAATTGAATACTTTTTCTCTGTGTTTTCTCCTGGGACTATATATTCCACATAACTGTTGTAAGTATGCTGCAGTGTATTGTGTCTGTCAGTGCAGAGCATACCTAGACCCATATCCAACAAGAGGTGTTTTTTCAGTTCCGCTTCTAGTTGAATACAGATGTATGTCAAATTTATGTGCATTATTTTGAAAAAATAAATAAAAAAAATGTGTTTGACTTGCATTTGTTAATGAATCAGTCCCAGAGAGATAAACACCACATGAGTCTAGCAAAGCGCATCAGATACGCACCTAAAAACATATTAGATTTGTACCAATTTGTACCAGTGCACCCTGATGGTTGACTCAGAACACTTCATGAGTCCACACTTTCTCTGTACACAATGAGTAACACTTCATGACTGCAGAGAAGTGGAAAACATTTTTGTGAGGTGTACTGTAAATCATACTTGCCAACTTTCTAAAGTTGGCTTCCAGGAGCCTGCCGGGGGAGGTGGGTGTGATGGGCCCCCGTGACGTAATGACGCAAACGCGTCATTTTGCAGCAGGGGGTGGGGCCAAACATTGCAGCGTTTTGGACGTAATTCTGCCCACTTCACTAGGAAGTGGGCAGATCCGGAAGATTGCCGCACTCTCCCGGGAGTCCGTGAGACTCACGCGAAATGCGGGAGTCTCCCGGACATTCCGGGAGAGTTGGTAAGTATACTGTAAATTCCTAATCAAAGTCTGCCCTCCAAACTTTTTAGTACCACCTAATACTGCAAATTTAGTCTTATTTATGATGTAAATAAATTCTGAGTAATAGGGGACATTTGTGCTGTCTTTATTAGATGTTTCATTTTGGCGCGTGTAAAAGCTTTTATTACATTGCTCAAAATGAGCTTAGAAATTACACTTAATTGATCCATGACTATATTACTAGATCACTTGTCATTTACAGTCTAAACTTGGAGACAGTCCCCATGTACAGTGCACTGGGTAAAAATAAAATAATTTTAAAAACCAGTCAGTGTGCTCCCTCCTAATCCTTAATGTACCCCAGTGGTAGACAACATGGACTGGTTTCCATTATAATACAGGGACCATGAGAATGGGGTTCCGTGTTACAGGCCAGTTTTCGAGGCTACCAGCCATTTGTTGAGAAGGACTATGAGGAACAAGATAATTAGCAAGATTTAGTCCCCTGGGTTGTCCACTTTGCAAACTCATTGGTAGAGGTATAAGAAAGGTATAGAGGTATAATGGATAGGTTCCCTTAAGCCTCCTGACCCTGACCATTATATCAAAAGACTAAAAAAATTGTAAATAAACAAACACAATTTTCGTATAAACTTAAATAAGTTTGACCAGTTGTTTGAGTATATTGGTGCAGGTAGGCTCCACCTCCTAGTGAAAAAAAACATTTTGCTGATAGTTTAGATTTATATTTAACATTTTTATGGTTTTCAAGCGGTAATATATTTTTTTGTTTCTTGGTGGCGTTCTGTTTTGAATGTTTAGTTGATTGGTTGTTATATTGTTTACAGAATCTCCAAGATTTTATAAAATTATTCATGTATTTATGACATACTGTATATTCTGTACATTACATTGTTGTTAAATAAAGACCACCTACATGGTTCAGCTGGTACTCCTATTTAAAGTAGTGCCTCAGAACTAAGGTGAGCGTTTTGACGACACAATCTTTCTCAGAGGGAACCTCGTGAGTACGTTTACCATAGGAATTGACCCCAACTCCAATGCCCCTATGGAGTCTGCATACAATTATTTGGTATAATGATGGTAATATTAGGCCACAATTGTTTTAGTGTTTTTATAATGCTTTCATTTTAAAAACTAATAAATAAAAGGTACTTGAGTCCAGGTGACTTCTGCCAATGTTATTTAACTGGTACTTTGGTCACTAGTCAGGTTTAATAAAGAACTTTACTTGTGAGGATTTATATGTAGTGACCTTTTACACTTCAGTTCTGCCACATTGTTTGGCCTTATAAGGTCACCAATCTTGGCTCATATTGTCAACTTGACTTAAAGTATCACCATGATTAAGAAAATACCCCTCCTTATCAGGTCATTTATACTCCCTTCAGATACATCTTCCTCATGATATTATTTGTCAAGTTAGGTCAAAAAGAGGATCAATATTCGCCACCAATGGGCCTCAATGATCAATTAAACTCTTAAGCCGGTAAACTATTTCTAATGAAAATAGCAGCACTAATACAAAACACAAAGCTGGTGGTATCTGTTGCCAACAAAGAACGTTAGTAACCTATAATCAGACAAGTTAATTATATTATATTTTATTTTATTTGTGCATATATTTATAACATCATTTTCTAACTAATTTTGAGAATGTTTTAGATAGCATAAAATTGTGCATGTATGTTTATTTTATTTTATTAAATAATTCTGGATTGCAAACCACCTTGCACTTGAATGGAGATTTTGCCTGTAGCTGACAAGCATGTTACATGTATGTTATAGAATGCACATATGCTGCTACTCTAAATGAAACCCGTGTACATGACTTTTGGGGAGTACTACTTTATGCTTTTATATGTTTCAGATCCTTTTTTTTTATTTACATTTGTGTACCATATTTTTTCCTACACATGGTCAAAGGGTGCTCTGCATAAGAGAATATTTGTATTGTTTCATATTTCCATGTTGTGCACAGGTGCCAATAAGGAAGAAAAATGAATTACATACTGCCAATGGGGCTATTTTTTGCTGGTAAGTATCAGAGCGAATAATGTCATGTTCATCTTTAGTGTTAAGGGTCATTTAAGTACCACTAAAGGTGCAGACCAGCAATGTTTCTTTATGTGAGCAAGTGTGCATAATTATCAAACTAGTGCATTTCAAGGTGCACACCTGCTTCACGGTTCTTGGAACTGACCCCAGCTTTGCAGGTTTGTGGATACACCAGAAAATGCACATGCTGGAAAGAGTGAAACGTCATCTCGCAGTTCAACCTACTAACATTTTAGTGACATGTATTTTCTAAGACACCATGCTGGGTAACCATAGCAGTGCATCTGCAACAAATATGAGAGTGGATAAATAATTAGAGGACAAGCTTATAGACAACGGTCAAAGTGGGCTAGTTTAAGGTGGTATGTCATATCTTCATTCCTACTGCTTTCATTGTAAAACTAACAAATTCCATTAATTTACATTTTCCATATTACTACTTCTAAATTTCCACTTCGACCACTGATTATGATATAAATGCTTTTATAAACTAGCTTCTCTAAGCGGTTTTATTTGTCTCAATCTTACTACTATTTTCGTAAAAAAGGAAAAAAAAATCTATGAATAACCAAAACGTAACTATGGATTTGTTTATGTAGACTGGCATGTGTATCCCCCAAACTCCCACTCCTAATATACGGTAAGATTTAGAAACATGTGGCAGAAAAATTCTGCCATCATAGGCCACTGTCTGTTATTATTTGATGCTTCTCCAAAATCTATTCAATGGATACTCATAATTAAATCATATAATTCCAATAAGTGGTTTCTTGTTAATGTTTTACATAAGAAAATGAAACTAATTTTTGTATTTTTCTTTACTCTTTATTCTTATTAAGTGCTGCAGGCATCCTGTGGACAGAAAATCACAAAGCTCACAGCCTGTCTAAGTGGTCGTGGTCCAACACTGCGATTAGACTGCCGCTACGAGAACAATACTAATAATCAACTGCGCTATGAATTCAAGCTGCAGCGTAAAGTAGAACCTGAGACCATTCTCAGCACCATAAACCTTAACTTCTTTACTGACAAATATCATAATCGAGCCAGCGTTCATACAGAACGCGGCCTAGTTCAACTGCACATTGAGCGATTCAATGCGTCAGATGTAGGCCAATACATTTGTTCTTTACTTATTCCTAATGACTTCACCATCAACCAAACAGCCTCCATCAATGTCAATAAAGGTAAGATGATAAAGACTGCAAAGGAAGTACATGAAATTGTAGACCAGCATGATTTTATGTACAAGCCTAATATTTTTTAACATTTGTGGAGATATTCACTAAGGTTCTCTGTTAGAATTGGATGTAAATATAAGCATTTCCATACTGTGTGTACCGAAATGTGTCCATATCTAGATTTATGCTTATCTTAGACTTGCAGCTCCTTACACCTGGAGAGACTAGATGGGGGCAGGCAAACATTAAGTTAAGTATCTTGAGAACATGTACAAGTAAGTGTAGCAAACACTCATAGATAACTTTTGTACTTAAAATAACACTGCCAAGACACTATTGTCTCTTATATTGTATATGAATAGGGTTACACAACTTTCGCATTTACCACTAACAATGTAGAGCCACATCTCTATGCTATCAGGGTCAGAGGTGGAATTAGCGAGCTGTGCGCCCCAGATTAGGGAAGAGGGAAGGAGAGAATCGGAGCCCACAGCTCGCTAGTTCCCCTGCAGTGGGCTCCATTACCTTCATGGGCCCCAGTGCACCGCACCTACTGCACCAGTATGCCTGACAAACACCTTACACAGAAATACAGCTGATATTGTGTTGGACGTATTGTATGATATAGCCCAGGGGCGGGCTGGCCCGGGGGGCAGGGGGGCAGCGGCCCCCTGGGCCGCTCAGCCAGACCGCTATTGGGGCCGGGGGGAAGGTCGCCCCCCCGGATGCAATATACCGCATCTGATGACACGAGATGTGGCCACGTCAGCGTACAGGCGGCCGCATCATGTGACAGGCGATGCGGCCGCGTCATCAATGACGCGGCCGCATCGCCTGTCACGTGATGCGGCCGCCTGTGTGCACCCCGGGTTTCCCTCTTCCAGCCCGTGCCTGATACAGCCGACTTAACATATACATCTAAGTATGCTCTTTTGTCAGCAAAATATTTTATGCCTAGGTATGGAGTGCAAAATGTATCCAACTCTAAATGCGCAGTAAAACTGGATGGTATAACCTGGCGCAAGAAAAAGATGTAAAATGGATGTAGATGTAATAAACAGGTTTATTAATGCTTGGCATATGAGGTCTATAGCAGTAGTAACTTGTTGGAAAAATGAGCCTCAATAACCAATGGTGTTCAGGCCACTTCCAATGACCTATACACTAAAGTGAGTAGAAAAATGCTTAAAAAAGGATAAAAACAATGATGTTAATATATGAAACATAGTCCTGGACATGTCAGATATTCTTAAACTCAAATAGAGAGTCCAAAACCAACTGTAGACATCGGCTGTAACCCAGCCCGATCTCAATACTGAAAGCTTTCAGAACAGGATAAAAAATGGTAAAAAGTCCTTCATATGGCACCAAAATAAAAGCAAAGATAAAAACTGACCTCCGTGGATGAGAAAAAGGGAGATGGATCCTGGTTCGGCGGTGTATAGTCCTCCTGTATGCCCGCAGCGTCTCCAAGGTCCTGTCCCTATAGTGAAAGATTTCCCATCTGCCCTTGGCTGGGTCCTGGCAGGTATATACTCCACGCTTATGCTGAAATGCGGTCTGCGCATGTGCAGAAACGCGATATAGAGCGATGTGTGGTTAAAGTATTGCTAGCAACACAAGAAGAGTAAGTGTCCGTTACCCTACGCGTTTCACTCATTAAGAGCTTCCTCAGGGATATGTGTAGATGGGAATATCCTGCCATATATAGAGAGGCTCCTTCAATGATTGGCTGCAATCTTTCAATAGGTCATTTTCTTTCCCCACGTCTCATAGGAACTGTTATGTCCCCAATAAGTGGCCATTTTGTTGGAGTTGGAGACCAGATTAAAGTAAATTAGTCCCATACTGTGATCTGCTATTTCTGAAAAATATCTAAAGTCCAATAAAAGTTGTAGAGATGAATACAGATGAACAAAAGGACAACACAATAAATATATATGAAGTTATAAAAAGGCGTTGAGATCATAAATGCGCAGTGAACACAAATATGGGCATATTATTGTACAGTTTTAAAAAGTTGTAAGTAAAGGAAATAATGGCACTTAGAAAAAAGAATCACCAACTATTTTTGTACTAATTCAAGTTCTCATTTCTGTGAAACTTCATGTTTGCCTACAGTAGTGTGTCCTCCATTGTCGTATGACAATGATCTATTACCAGGATGGGCACTTCTAATTAATAGGAGATTCAGGTTCTTTCCTCTAGACCTACTTGACATTTTATAGCAGGAAGAAACTGCTTTGATGATACTTCAGTTTGATATCAGTCTTTGCAAAGCTATTAGCATTAGCAACACATTCACTTTTACATTCCTGTCTATAGTAGATTTTAATCTTCCACCTCAACCAGTTCTCCAGCTCTGAAACCTGGAAACCTGGATATTCTACAAGTTTAAACAGTGCTGACAGGGCCTGATTAAGGGTTCTGGCCGCCCTAGGCTAATACGGCCGCAGCGCCCCCCCCTCCTCCGAATATATAGGTGTATAGGAACACTCCTGAATATGAATGTTCAGGTGTATTCTCCAGCATTCAAATTTAGACAGATTGTGCCATTGTCTCTTACCTGTTCTTGCTCTTCTCTCTTGCAACTTTGTTATCCTCTCGCTGGCTTCTGGAAAGTTGGTGTCCTGTTTTGAAAATGCAAAAATGTATTATAATGCAAACCCTGAATGATTAGGCCCTTTAGTTAAAACAAAACACTCCATTATGGCCAGCTAAAAGTACCCCATTGGACAGGCATATATAAGCAATATCTGAATATTTGTTGTCAATCAAATACAAACCTCTACCAGCCCCATCTCACTAATATTTAGTATTCTAGTGATTGCTGAGACCACCCATGTGACCACCACACAATCATGAGATTCTGCCCCCCAAAGCTGCTCTATTTTTTAAATACCCCCTGCAGCCATTTTCCTTAACCACAACACCCCCACAGCCATTTTCCTTAACCCCTGCTGCAGCCATTTTCTTTACCTCCCACCCTGCATCCATCCCACTTGCAGCTATTTTCCTTACCTCCACTCTGCTAGCTAGCTATCCCCCCCGTCACATCAAAACTCCCCCAGTCACATATATCAGCCCCCCTCCTCTGCCCTCCTTCATACATATCAACCTCTCTCCCTCCCTATAGATTTTCATGGCAGCCCCCCCCTCCCACCCTATAGATTTGTATGACAGTCCCCCTCTCCCTCCCTATACATATGCATGACAGTCCCCCCTCTCCCTCCCTATAGATATGCAGGGTAGTCCCCCCCCCTCCCTATAGATATGCAGGGTAGTTTCCCCCCCCCCCTCTCTATAGATATGCAGTGTAGTTCCCCCCTCCCTATAGATATGCAGGGTAGTTCCCCCCCCCCTCCCTATAGATATGCAGGGTAATTTCCACCCCCCTTCCTATAGATATGCAGGGCAGTTCCCCCTCCCTATAGAAATGCAGGACAGTTCTCCCCCTCCCTATAGATATGCAGGGCAGTTCCCCCCCTCCTTATAGATATGCAGGGCAGTTCCCCCCCTCCTTATAGATATGCAGGGTGGTCCCCCCCCCTCCCTATACATATGCAGGGCAGTTCTCCCACTCCCTATAGATATGCAGGGCAGTTTCCCCCCCTCCCTATAGATATGCAGGGCAGTTTCCCCCCCTCCCTATAGATATGCAGGGCAGTTTCCCCCCTCCCTATAGATATGCAGGGCAGTTTCCCCCCCTCCCTATAGATATGCAGGGCAGTTTCCCCCCTCCCTATAGATATGCAGGGCAGCGTCGCTCCTCTCCTCAGATCAGCAGATAGGAAGTGAAGACGTCCTGCTTCCTGTCTGCTGCACAGCAACAGGCAGCCTGGCGAATGGCTGTGTGTTGCTAACTACTGACCACCAATGCTTTGGATCGTCGAGCCCTCCACCCCCCGCGGCGACCCCCCCCCCTCCCCGCGGTGACCCCCCCTCCCCCACCCAAAAAAAAAAATGAATGAAAAAAAAATTCAAAAATTAAATAAATACCCACAGCGCCGCGCCCCCCGGGACCCAGCGCCCAGGCTGCAGCCTGGTCAGCCTAGTGGTTGATCAGGCCCTGATTATCAGGCAGTGGTGCTAGCCCATGCTATGGGAACCAACAGAAAGTGTTACATGTGATTGTTGGTAACTTAAGAGGGGGATTGCCATAATATGAACAATACCTATAGTTTCAGATCACCAATTTTGAAAAAAGTATGGACACTTGGGAAGTATTAAACTTTAAAAGAGACAAGGCTATAAACACATTCACCTTTCTGATGTATTCACAATTCTGCTATGCACATATCTACCTCGGAAATAGTTTATTTGCCCAGTGATCATTTTTAATACAGTGCTTCTAACTGTATGTAATCAACTGACTGCTCGTGTGTGTGTGTGTGTGTGTGTGTGTGTGTGTGTGTATATATATATATATATATATATATATATATATATATATATATATTCACATTGCAATTAAAAAAAATCTAACCACTTTTTTCATTTGTTTTTATACAGACAAGCTGGAGAGATGTGGAGGAGTCAGTCTACTTACTCTAAGTACACCCTGGCCCCTTGTTCTGTTCCTCTCGCTGCCATTACTTCAAGCTTCAGGCCTCTTATCTTTGTAAAGATCACACATTTTGACAGAGAAGCTTTTCACATATGACTCCAGACTAACGAGTGTTGCTCCCATGTAATTTAATGCACAATGCTTGTGTATTCTTCCTTGTATTGTCTGTAACTGTGATCGACAAATACCCCTTTCACTGTAATGTACGGAAAGTCACAAACACAACAAACAACTCAACCACTAATCTATAAGTGCAGTCGATTTTACAAATCCACAGCAATGGCGTTATAAAATTATGCATTATATTCACATTTGGTTATTTATTTCAAAATTACATATAAATCATTTTCAGAAATAAACAAAATGCCTATAGGATTCCAATGTATTAAAAATTGTAGTTTTTCAAAACAAAATTGTAATTTAAAATCTGTTATGGCAAAATGATAGATTGTAAGCTTGCGAGCAGAGCCTTTTTCCCTGTCTGTCTGTACTACTCAGTATTGTTTTATTACTGTGTTTGTCCTCAATTGTAAAGTGCTATCAAATTTGCTGGTGCTATATAAATAAATGTTGATGATGATACTGGTAGAGTAGGGTTTTTCACCTCCAGTCCTGCAGTACCACAAACAGGTCTTGTTTTGATGGTTTCTCTCTGTGAAAGGGAGCACTAATTTTCTACTCTGTGATAGGCCTGGAAAAGCTAAGAATGTTTTGTGTAAGCGATCTGTTGCACGTGGATGAGGTGGAACTGTGGGTGCCAGGAGATGCTCACAAAATTTAAAATGATTCAAAACTATCTTATTTTACTGCTTTGAGGGTCTCAAATATATTTACAGTATAATCTTGAATTTTTGCTGATTTGAATTTGCGGTTTAAAGTTTTTTTGCAAGCATTCATGTTTACCATTTGCCGTTTGGGTTTGATATTCACTGTTCATGCTCTCCATATGCAGTTTGTGTTCAAAGTTTGAGATTCACCATTCACATTTAGCGTATGCTATTCGAATTAGAACATTTTGAAAATGTATCTATTAATTTCAAATATGATTGAACCTCTTGATCTCACTCAAATTTAGCTCAAATTATAGCTGATTTAAATTTCCAGCTAATGTTTAAACTTTAGATCTGATAGGATGCCTGGTTCAAGAAAGTCTTTTTAAAAATTTGAGCATCTCTAGTCTCAATGGTTGTGTGCCTACAGGCTCAATTGATTCAAATCAAACCCTGTTCACTTATTTATAAATGAAAGACATTTTCGAAATATAGATACAGTTGGGAAACCTTGCTGTGCGGTCAATCGCGTCATTTTGACGAGTGAGTTGCCGTATGCGGGATACTTGCCTGCTCTCCCGGAAGTCCAGGAGACGTACCCGAATTTACAGAGTCTCCCGGACATACCGGGAGAGTTGGCAAGTATGACATAGCTTGACCAAGATGGCTGCTTGCAGTCATTTACTATGAAATGTATAATTCTCTAAGGTATCAATGACTCCTATTTCAATTAATATGTATTGTGCGTTCACCATGAAATCGAATGCAGCTCAGGACAGATTATGGGTGCATAACAAGCCCCATGTGTATGCATTACAAACATAGTTTTAATTTATGTCTAGTACAAATAAGTTGTCAGACAACAGCAATCTGTCATTTATTTTTGTCTAATGTATTTCACAATTATTCTTTCATTATTAGATTGTAGCCATCTGTCTACAGACAGTATTGTTGTTATTAGTTTTCTAGAACTTATCTTTAATACCAAGGTTCTGCTCTTCACACTCGCGTGAAATGTAATATAAAATACCACAGTGTAGTGGCTTGAGGGCGCTAGCTTATAGGTAGTGCTGGAACCAATGGAAATGTCACCATGCTAACACACCTTCTGGAGGTCACTTGTCTCTGCCTGACTTGCATGCTGGGAGTAGTAGTTCCACAGCAGGTTGATATTCTGATGCTGCTTGCAGTTCGCCCACCTCTGCCTATATGTATAAGTTTGTAATTGATGCCATGCACTTCTTATTTCTCACTGCCACGACTGTACTGAGCCTGTTCAAGGCTACAAAGAAAGTAGAGATGGTCACTGACCCCCGTGTTTTAGTATTTGTTTTGGATCTGGATTACCTTCGGGTTTTGGTTTTGGCAAAACCGCCCTTGCGTGTTTTGGTTTTGTTTTTGGTTTTGTTTGGTTTTGTTTTGCAATTTTGTTTAAAAATCAAAATTTTTTGGCCTAAATTAACCTAATTTAGTGCTCCTACCTGTTTCTTGGATAAGTAAGGTAATTCTAAAGCCAATAAATTAGGAAAAAAAACAGTTTAATCCCCGGTAGGCCGTCCTTAATTCTGCACACAAACCTGATTGTGTTCCTCTCCCTCTTAGCCTACTGGCAATGCAGCCATCGTCTTTGGGTGTATATTACACCCTACACTTATAGTTAAATATAAAAATAAATGGACAAAGGCAGTTTGGTTTCTGTCTGCATCAGCCCCCTCCCTCCACTTGTAGTAAAATAGAAAAAAAACAGCCAGTATAGACTGTACAATAGAAATGGACAAAGGCAGTTTGGTTTCTGTCTGTATAGCTCCCCCCCCCCCCTCCACTTGTAGTTAAATAGAAAAGAAGCAGCCTGCATAGAGACTGTACAATAAAAATAGAAATGGACAAAGGCAGTTTGGTGTAAGTCTGTATCCAGACCCCCTCTCCACTAGTAGTAAAATAGAAAACAATTCAGCCGGTCTAGACTGTAGAATATAAAAAGAAATGGACAAAGGCAGTTTGGTGCTTTATTGTGAAATTGACAAAACAGTAGCCTTTCAAGACTGTACGTGATATAGAAATGCCCCAAGTCCCTTTCCTATTTGGGGGTAGATTGCACCCTACACTTATGTAAACTTGTTTTTTTTTGGGTGTGTTTTTTTCCCTGATTTAAAAAGACTATGTACTTTTACATAGGCTTTACCAGATGATGTACAGGGCAGACTACCATCAGGACTGGTGCCAGCACCTGCTTGCTGATCCTGCTCATATGTGGCCTGCTTTGAATCCATTTTAATGAGCCCAAAGCACTTGTAGTGCAAAATATTCAATAGATTGTGCTGCTAGATAATACTTTATGCAGCCAGAAAATTTGTTGTTTCACACTGGGGAATATGGGACACCCCAAAGCACTTGTAGTGCAAAATATTCAAAGAAATGCCTTCTCTATCCTCCTCTCTTCCTGCTCTAACAATTGCTAGAAGAATTGCTAGCAGAATTTCAATAATAATAGAAAGAATAAGGTATACAATAATTGCTCTGTCCCTGCTGTAATGCAGCCTGTGACCTAACCCTGCTCTCTCCCTCTGTCAAATGGCGATGGATTGCTGCGGAGGCGGGTATTTATGCATTTCAAATATCGCGAGAACCGAGCTCTGAGATCCGACGACGTCACAATGACGTTTTGCCTCGATTTCCAATCCGAATGGGTGGGAGAGTATAGGATAGGTGAAGTTCGCGTGGGTTCAGTTCTCGGGGAACCGAGCTTGCCCATCTCTAATAGAAAGCAGCATTTACAGTGTATTTTAAATCGAAAGTAAAATAGCATACAAACTACATTGCACATCAGACACACTGAAATGGAACAAGCAGTATTAATAAAAAAATGTACTGCAGTGCAAGTCAAGATAAACACGCAAAAATGCAAATATGTGCTCTCTCATTTTGCACAATGTATTTTATTTTTGGCTTATGTATATATGCTGTTAATTTACATTAGGAAAGCATCTTAAATGCAGACTTTTAACGCCAGTGTGCATGTATACAAAAATCATGTTTCTATGAAGCTGAAGCTATCAAGTATAGTACAACGCGACTGTGAGTATGACGCACATGCAAACCTCAATACACAGGCAGAAGTAGGCAAGCCACAGGATGCTCTCCCAATCTCCTCTCTGTGCTTAGCAGCCAACGTGAGAGTGGCTCTGTCTCAGGATCAGGAATGGTGACATCTGTGTATGGAAATGGACAGGTGGAGGCAGAGGACAGTATGCTCTACAGGTAGCATAATCAAACATTGAAATGAAGGGAGCTGGAGAGCTCTAATGTGTGGGTGTGTCTAATTGTGTGATGTCATTGAGTGCATTAGATGTAAAGCGAATTACCATGTCCATGGCCATGGTATGGCCAGAATACACTAATTTCATTTACTTCTATGTTCAATTTTGTGGAGTTTTTAAACGTTAATTGTGCAAAACAGGCACATATGGTCAATTTTGCAAATTACCCTCCAATTTCATGTTGGCATTACAATGGCACATTGTTAGCATTGCTGCCTCAATCATGGGAACATGAGTTTGAATCTGACCCAGGCGCTATCTGTTTGTAGTTTGAATGTTCCCCCTTTGTTTCTGAGAGTTTCCTCCAGGTGCTCTGATTTCCGTCCACAGTCCATACTGGTAAGTTAATTTTCTTCTGCCAAAATGGGCCCGTGTTTATGTGGTAGGGAATTTGGTGCAGCTTAATATGATTGGCGCTAAGTAAACTATTATAATAACAATAATTAATACCAACTTGCCAATGGACTGACACACTATCTAGTAGATTGCATCCAATGAATACTTTGTTTCCAATTCTCCATGTTTTAGAAGGCTAAAGCCTCATCGCCCTAGCTGAGATCAGCGGAATAAGCTTTTCTATAGGTTTGTGACACATCTGTGGGGACCAGGGGGTAAATGTATGAAAGTCCTGTTTTTTCAACTCGCCGAAAATCGGCGACTTTACAGCTAAAATTTAAAGCGGCGATGGCTTGTAAAGGCAAGTTTGTCTTTACAAGCCATCGCCGCTTTAAATTTTAGCTGCAAAGTCGCCGATTTCCGGCAAGTTTGCCTTTACAAGCCATCGCCGCTTTAAATTATAGCTGCAAAGTCGCCGATTTCCAGCGAGTTGAAAAAAACGGACTTTCATACATTTACCCCCAGAGAACAAAATGATGCACTTTTAACCCCTTAAATTAAATTCCAGAAAGATTATATATATTTTTTTCCATTGTATAGTTTTGGTAACATTTTTTCTATTATTGGGCATCTGTTGTCTGGAATGATAGATAACAAGTTCTTACAGGTTTTTACTTTGCATTGTTGTTTTTTTAAGAGTTAAAGCCAATCTAAAAGCTCTGCCTAGATCACAACATGCTAAAGAAAAGGTTTATCATAGCAAAACAAACATTTTCAAATCATGACATTTTGTTTAATGAAGCAGATTTCAAGGTTCACTTAGAAAAAAGGGTATCGTAATAAAAATTCTCCTTTAAAACATTGGCGCAATCCCTAGATTAATTATACACTGAAGGTCAGTTTTAAAATAAAAGTGCAGTACAGAAATTAATATTTTGTTTTGCGTCTTACTGCTTGTACACTTATGTGTACGCCTACAACGTTCATATTCTGAGTACAGCCTACACCCTTTTCCCTCCTTTTATGTAACTTTCCCAAAGCACTGCTATTAGTTGACTCACTTAACCCTCATTTTATTATTCACCAACTCAGAGAATTAAATGGGCATGGGAGCTTTTTCAGTACTGTTTCATGGTTGTCCATTTTAACCTTTTTATTGGATTGTTTTCCAGTTTGGTAAAAATGTTTTGTGCCTTTATGCAAACACACTTCTTATTGAAAATATCACATTGGGACCAGTTGTGAAAATCTTTGCACTTAGTAAAAGCTCTGCAACCCCTCACAATGGACGCCTATCGCCTCTCTATTGCTGATTTTTATGTGTATTCACAATGCCACTGTCTTTGCATGCAAATCAAGGATAATATTGTAAAATTAAGTTAATTGCTATAATCCATTATCCACCATATCTAAATCTATATACATATATGGTATCTATGAATCTTATGGATATATTTACTAAGTAGAGGTTCTGAGGAACTACTGATTCTCTGCGCTTTGCCATCATTTTTTTTAAATGGCAATTTTATGATTGCAAAGCGCCGAGAATCAGTGATTCAGCAGAACTGTCACTTAATAAATATATCCCTTAGTGTTTAATGTAAGATGTTCTTTTCTTTAAATAATTCAAGATATCAATATAAAATGCTTGCCATAAATGTGTTCATCTTTCATATAATTGTCTTTTGTATTAGTTTTTTTATGATTAAAGTGTATCAGTGATTTGTGAATAAACAGTGTTTTTTTATTTTTTTAAATTACACCAATGTGTGGGCAATCAATAGAACTATGTAAAATATTGAAAGAAATTTACTCCAGGAAAAAAGTAATTTCAATTATTGGTGTCAACCACAGAGAAAATGAAGGTGAGTGATATAAACGCAAGGGTATGAACATATCAAAACATGATTAAAATGTAAATATTATTATGAACCCAAAACAATCTATATTGCTAAGTACAAAGGAAATGTGGAACTTTTGTCTATATGAATCTTGCATAATTAATCTAGAGTATAATAGTAGAAAGCAGACAAGTTGAGGTTCTGTTGTATATCATAATATATTTTATATTTGCATTGAACAGTTTATCTTTTTTTAACTAATGCATAGTTCATGTTTACATGTCACAGATATTAGGATCTGTGTCACATCTTTCACTAACTCTAACTGAATATGACCTAGAACTGCAGACTGTTATATTAAGTAAAAATGTACATTCCATGGAACAGCTCATTTGTTCTAACATCGGAAAGTATTTTATTAGATTCAACGATTTCGGGCTCAGAAACTGCTGCATGTTTCCACTTTATGTTTTTCAGTGAAATTCGTGAGATGTGCATATGGTGAATTGTTGAAGTCCACATGCCTTCATGCTCTGGAAGTATCACCTGTAATTCTATCATGGACTGGCCTTAAAGCTTTGCTAATGACTAGCAGGAAAAAGTCAATGGGGTATATTTATTAAACTGTGGGTTTGAAAAATTAGACATGTTGCCTATAGTAACCAATTCAATTATAGTTATCATTTATTTAGTACATTCTAGAAAATTATAGCTAGAATTTGATTGGTTACTATAGGCAACATCTCCACTTTTTCAAACCCGCAGTTTAGTAAATCTAGCCCAATCTGTCATTTAATACAAAACCTACAGTTGCTATAAATCAAACTACATGTTCTTTTTCATTGCCACCACCGAGTTTGTGTAAAATATACCAAGCTTTACGGCTTGGATCATCACAGTAAATATACAGGATTCTTTGCACCACTTAATTCTAATAATTCATTGTGGTCATTTATGAATGGTTGGCACAAAATTACTGACTATTTTATCCCAAGGGGTGATTTTATGTTCAGTTTGTTCGAACACTTTACATGGTCTTTGCACATTTTTTTCTTGGAATCAATCTGGATGGATTGCATAAATAAAATAAAATATCAAAGTATACCTTTGTATCATATTTTAACCCTAAAATGTGCTAGGTGGACAAGTAAGTGTATTTGCTTACATAAAGAAACAATGTGGTTCTGCATATTTCAGAATTCATAAATGACTCTTATTGGTTTATGTGCACATAATAATAGCTTGCTTTATAATTTGTGCCAAAGCACACAGCACTCCCTTAAACATAATGGAAAACTATTGGATAGGGCTACCTCCAAGTTTGTGATATAATCTCTGCTTTTTATACTGGTAAAAGTTTTGCAATGCCTTACAAAGTTGTGCACCTTCCATTTTTTAAGTCCTTTTTAAAAACTTGCATGCGGAACGAAATCTCATCTTTGCAAATTATGTAATCTAAATACACAAATCCATGTGCAGGAACATAAACAAAGCACAACCAATCTTCAACATGAACGAAACTACTAATGCCTCTGAGATATCATGTGGCTGAGAAATGACATCCAGTTCATATTTACCCTGTGCCTCATGCTCCTAAGCTTGGTTCTTATTTTAAGCCGGCCTTTCAACAATTTCTCTTTCTCTACAACGAGTCATTAAGTCTTTCTTTCACTCTTGTCATTTTCTGCAGCCTGTCACAGCAGTGGTCGAAGTGAAGATTTAGAAGTGCTGGTATGGAACTTACACTTTGAAATGAAATGTCAGGCTCCCCAAAACTTTAGGAATTTTGATAGAGTGAAATTAATTGTATTGGTATTTTAACACTCTATAGTATAATATAAAACATATTAAATTATGCAAGGCTATAGAGCATTCAGAGATAGGCTATGTCTTCCTTATACACAAGTACACAAACTATACCTCATATTATAGATTAAGTCTAACATGGAATTTTTATATGGCAAAGTACATTTCCTCCACATGCATCTTTGCTCTTGCTGACCAGATGGAACATTCCGCACAGATCTAACAAGATAGGACAATTTTTTTCATGTCCTGTTTATTCAGAAACGAACAGGATAACAACTTCTGTGTTTTAAAAATACGGGGATGACCTGAGGTTTTGCAGGAAAGTAGTATGGACTGCTCCACCTTCCTAGAATCTAGAACAAACAAGAGCCAAGCAGGGGTTTCTGGAGGGACTTGATCTTGTACCTGCGGTAATTGAGTTGAAAGGTCCTATGTAAGACCAGCTAAAATTGATTTAGCAGGAATTATGGGTAAATGTTCAGTTATTGGATTGTGCCCAGCATGAAAACCTCGGAATAAGGCATTTGAGTATCTTAGAACCCCTCCTTTATGTGATGACAGAGTTGAATAGGGTAAAGAGCAACACCCGACGAGCCTGCCTCAAATTTTGTCTTCCAGCCAATTCATTATGTAATGCCTCCATTTGTCAAAGGTCCATTTAACAGCAAGGAATTCCCAGTTATCACCGTCATAATTGGACTCAGTGTTAGTAAACTTGCGGTAAAGAGACACAGTAATGCAATCTCTTATCCACTGGGTCCATTTGAGAGAGGACTGCCCCTGCACTGACATCAGAAACGTCTACTTCCATGATAAAAGGTAACTTAGGATTAGAATAGTGAAGCACTGGAGCCAAGATGAACACTCCTTTCAGGTCAGTGAAGTCTTCCAAGGTTTGAGGGAACCAAACAGTGGTGTCGGCAAACTTCCTAGTCAAGACAGGGTTGGACGGTACCATGACTGAAAATGACCAACTAAATCTCCTGTAGCAAAAACCAAAAATCTCTGGATAGCTTTAGGTAGATGGGTTTACTTAAGTTATTGGAGAAACATTCAGGAAAGATGATAAATAACTAAGAATGAAACTTTAGTCAATTTAAAGTCTCTAATTTTTTCAAATCTTAATAACTCTTCTGACATGAACCCTGTGTAGTTATAGAGAAGAGAAATAGATCAGGATATCGTCAAGATATACAACAACAAATTTGCCTCAGAAATCACAAAAGCATCATTGATTAAATCTTGAAAGACCACATGAGCATTGCAAAGAGCAAAGGTGTCACAATTCCAGCAGATAAAGTGGGTGCACTTTCGCTGGATTAGCACTGGCAGTAACAGAAGCACAGAGTCTAACGAACCATCGGTTTTCACCAGGGACCAGGTTTTCAACAGGGACCAGGGACCTTGGCTTGTGTATTGGATTCCCTGTCTGCTGCTGGCCCTTGACCCTTGCCTGGACTTCACTCCGCTTTCCTGGGTTCTCCCTAGTCGGTACGCACTTCACAACCCTCTGCTAGTCTGCAGCCCAGTCTGTCCCCACCACTAGGGGCTCCAGTCAACACCTGAATGGCAGAGTAGACTCCGGCATGTGCTGTACCGGCTAGAGGGGTTCCTAACATTATAACCGGCCCAAAAAGACATTCTGGAGATGAAATTGGGATGGATGAAAGCGGAACCAAATTGTCTCCATTCCAAGCCCTGGCGGGTCATGTTGAGACCCTGTATCAGATGGTCCGGGGATTGTCCCAGCATTTGTCCGCTCAAGAGGAGGCCTCCCAGACTACAATAGCCAGTTCCGGTTCCACCGATGAACCCAAGTTAAATTTGCCGGATCGATTCTCCGGAAAATAGAGCCCTGTTACGGAACTTTAAGGAAAGCTGCAAGCTCTACTTTCGGCTGAAACCTCGGTCTTCCGGTTCGGAACCGCAGAGAATCGGGATTGTCATCTCCCTCTTGCAGTGTGACCCTCAGTCTTGGGCCTTCACCCTGCCGCAGTCTAGTCCTTTCTTGCAATCTTTGGAAGCTTTCTTTAACGCTTTGGGTCTGCTCTACGATGACCCTTACCGAGTTGCCTACGCTGAGGCTCATCTACGGGCTCTAAAGCAAGGACGACGTCCTGCAGAAGAATCCAGCACGTATTCCGCCTTAATGGACTCCCTACTGATATTGTTTCCGACCGAGGTTCCCAATTCGTAGCACAAATCTGGAAATCTTTTTGTACCCTTCTGGGAATCAAGCTTAGCCTTTCTTCTGCATATCACCCTCATTCTAACGGGCAGATTGAGAGGGTTAACCAGTCTTTGGAACAGTTCTTACGTTGTTACACTTTGGAATTTCACGACAACTGGTCATCCTTGTTACCCTGGGCGGAGTTTGCCTACAATAATTCATGTCACTCATCCATTCAAACTTCACCATTCTTACTGCAATTTTGGTTTTCATCCCAGGGCCAATTCCTTGTATTCCCTCAAATCCGCTGGCATTCCGGAAATTCGTTCTACTGCTGCCGATCTTAAGGTCATTTGGAGAAAAGTGCAATCCTCTTTAAAACAGGCCTCATTTTCTGCAAAAAGAATTCAGATCGCCACCGTACCACCTGCTCCTTCAAAGTGGGCCAGAAAGTGTGGCTTTCTACGAGAAATATTAGGCTAAGACAGCCCTGCCGGAAATTGGGTCCTAAATTCATTGGTCCGTTTCTCATTGTCAAGCAGATTAATCCCGTGGCATTTAGGTTGAGAATTCCTGGGTCATTAAGGATCCCACTTTCCATTGCTCCCTGCTCAAACCTGTACTTTATCCAAGTCAACCTCAGCTTCCAAGTTCATATGGACAGAATCGGAACAGGACTAAAAAATCGGTTGTTCAGAAGATTCTTGATTCTAAGAAGGTACAGGGTCAGGTGCACTATCTGGTGCAATGGAAAAATCGAGGTCTGGAAGAGTGGTCTTGGGTTCCGCTATGACAACTCCATGCCCCTAAACAGCTGAAGGAGTTCTTCAAAAAAATTTCCAAAGAAACCTGGTTGTTGGGGTCCCTTGACCCCTCCTCAAGGGGAGGGGTACTGTTATGAGCCGCGGCGGTGCCTCAGACCGCCGCGACTCTCTCTGCCTGACAGGAAGTCTCCATGACGACCGGGACATCACTTATGGTTTCTCCCCGGCCATTGCCTAGGCAATGACCGGGACGCGCTGTGGATGTAGCGCCGTGTCCCGGCATTAGGGGCAGCCGGGCGCGTGCGCAGAGCATAAGGAACAGAGTATTATAATTATTCTGCTCCTGGGGCTGATCAGCTGCTAGTTCCTCTGCTTGCCATTGGTCAGTGGTAGTATATAGGGCAGGGAGGGCTTAGCCTCCCTGCCGGTTATAGCTTCTGTTACCAGTCTGCTGACCTGCTCTGCTCCTTATTGTGTTGGATTGCCTGTGTATGACCCCTTGCCTGGATTTGGACCCTGCCTGTGTTTCTTGTGACCCCGACCTCTGGCGTGTTTACCGATTTTCCTGTTTGCTCGTCACCCTTGACCTCGGCATGTGTATTGGATTCCCTGTCTGCTGCCGGCCCTTGACCCTTGCCTGGACTTCACTCCGCTTTCCTGGGTTCTCCCTAGTCGGTACGCACTTCACGACCCTCTGCTAGTCTGCAGCCCAGTCTGTCCCCACCACTAGGGGCTCCAGTGAACACCTGACTGGCAGAGTAGACTCCAGGTTGTGCTGTACCAGCTAGAGGGGTTCCTAACAAGGTCACGGCCCTTTACACTGTCTTCAGGCAAGAGGAGCTGGTATCAAAGTGCAAGATTGGTCAACGTAGCCCGGACCGATACACAACGGGTCAGCAACAATCAGGAAAACACAGTACCAAACAGGCAGAAGAAAAGTCAGGAACAATCCGTGTCTGGACACAAAGGAATCAGCCACAATATGCACAGGAATGTTGGAGTAAAGCTATAGAGTCTAGTACTCTGAAACAGGCCTGTGCACTGAGCAGGTATAAATAGCTGAGCTGAAGAGCAGGGCAGAACACATGATCACAGACCCAGAGTTCTTAAAGAGCCAGGTATCTTCTGTTGTACAATGTATTACTATTATGGCACAAGGTTCTGTGCCTGGAGCAGAGGGATGAATAGAGGGAGTGTGCGGAACAGGGGGTTTGGAAAGTAACTGCCGGACTTAGTTGTGTGTCAAAAGGGCACAAAAAGATATTTGTAATGTCCAGATTGTGTGTTGTATGTATTTTTCTATTCATCTCCATCTTTTTGCAAATTAAATTATACGCTTTACAAAGGCCAATCTTAGAGATCCCTTAAGTTGGTTAAATAATACTGAGATCAGTTGTAATGAATATGTATTTTTAATGGTAACAGAGAAGCCTGCTCCAGCAGATAACTTGGAAGGCCTTATAAAGCCTTTATGAAGATTTTCTTGGAAATATTCTTCCATGGCCTTAATTTCAGGTCAAGACAAAGCATAAAGTCTACTTTCAGGCAGTTTGGCTCCAGGGACTATTTCAATAGCACAGCCTTAACTTCTGAGCTATGTATATGAAGAAGTAGCCTTCTTAGAAAAAAATATTAAGAAAGTCATGGCAGGGATGAGGAAGACCCTGTGGTGTAAGATGACGCATTCACAGAGGTAAATACAGGCAAAAGGCTGCACAAGATGATCCCCATCACATGATGTCTATACTAACCCAGTCAATAAGAGGATTATTGTGATAAAATCATAGATGGCCAAGCATAAGAGGAACTGTGGGACAATTAATCAGTTAAAGGGACAACTGTTCCAAATGCAGACTTTCAATGGATAAATAAACGTGTAAGTTGAGTCTTGCTTAAAATATTAGTCCCAACTAGGGGATTACCATCCAAACTACATACTATGGTTTCCATATTGAGAGAAAGAGAACCTGTGCTAGCAACCTGTAAGTAGCATGCTGTAGGAGATGAAAGTCCGCGAGATGAAGTCTATAAAATGTTACGAGCCGCGGCGGTGCCCAGCCGCCGCGACTCACTCACCTGCGTCCCGGCCGTCGCTATGGCGACCGGGAGGTCACTTCCGGCCCTGACCCGGCCGTTGCCGGGGCAACGAGAAGACGCTTCGGCGCTGCGTCCCGGCAATGAGAGGAAGCCGGGCGCAGCGCTCACCATATGTTCTAGCCTGTGGGCTAATTAATGCAGCCTATTAATTATGCTGGGGGCTGTGTCTAATTCAGAGCTAGGCTCTGATTGGTGGCCACTGGTATTTAAGGCAATGAGGTCTGCTGCCTCATTGCCGGTTATAGCTTCTGTGTTCCAGTCTGCTGACCTGCTAGTTCCTGTCCTGTATCCTGATATCTCTATTTGACTCCCCGTGTATGACCCTTGGCTTTGATTTGGACCTTGCTCGTGTTTCCTGTGACCCTGATCTTTGGCCTGTTTACCCTTTCTGCTATTTGCCTGTGACCCCTGACCTCAGCTTGTTCATCGATACCGTTGTCTGCTGCCGGCCCTTGACCTCTGAGTGGACCTGACTCCTCTTGCCTGGGTTCTCCCCAGCTGGTACGCACTTCACGACCCTCTGTCAGTCTGCGGCCCAGTCTGTCCCCACCATCAGGGGCTCCAGTGAACACCTGACTGGCAGAGTAGATTCCGGGTTGTGTTGTGCCGGCTGGAGGGGTTCCTAACATTATAACCGGCCCGCTCACGGAGACAAGGTTGGAATGGATGCAAGTGGATCCTCACCGTCTCCGGCACAAGCCCTAGCAGCTCATGTTGAGTCCTTATATCAGATGATCCAGGGATTGGCTGAGCGTCTGTCTGTTCAAGAAGAAGCCGCAAAAGTGTCACAACCCACTCCAAGTTCCGTCTGTGAACCTAAGATGAACTTGCCGGATCGCTTCTCTGGAAATAGGTCCCTGTTTCGGAATTTCAGGGAGAGCTGCAAGCTCTATTTCCGATTGAGACCCCGCTCCTCCGGGTCAGAGTATCAAAGAGTCGGGATTATCATTTCCCTTCTACAGGGTGACCCCCAGTCCTGGGAGTTTTCCTTGCCGCAGACCAGTCCTGCCATGCAGTCAGTAGACGCTTTCTTCGAGGCGTTAGGTCTACTATATGACGACCCGGACCGTACTGCCTCCGCTGAAACTCATCTACGGGCCTTGAAACAAGGCCGGCGCTCGGCAGAGGAATACTGCGCTGAATTCCGTAGATGGTCACCTGATAGTGGATGGAATGATCCTGCCTTGCGGAGTCAGTTCCGTCTTGGCCTGTCGGAACAGGTCAAAGACTCTTTGGTGCAGTACCCATCTCCTACCTCTCTGGAGGATCTGATGCACCTCTCCATTAAAATCGACAGGAGATTTAAAGAGCGGAAAATCGAAAAGGAGACATCATCACCTCTATCCGGCTTCATTCCTGTTCCCATGGATGGTGAGGAACCCATGCAATTGGGGGCGTATCGTCTCTCCCCTGAGGAAAGAGACAAGAAAAGATCACAGGGCCTATGTCTCTATTGCGGCACAAAAGGCCACTTCTCCCGTTCCTGCCCGAATAAGGGAAAAGAGCATGCCTAGGGAATGAGGGGAAAGTTCACCTAGGTCTGCAGATTGTCTCCCCGAAAAACGCCGTATTGATCCCTGCACAGCTCATGTTTAGTGCTCGTTCAATGGACCTGTCTGCCTTCGTTGATAGTGGAGCTGCAGGCAACTTCCTGGACATCGGGTTCGCCCGCGCTGCTAAAATTCCGATGGTAAAACTCAAGTCCGCTATTACTGTCTGTGGCTTAGATGGAGGTCCGTTGCCTGGTGGCAAGATTTCCTGGGAGACCTCGCCACTACAATTAAAAATCGGAGCTCTCCATTCAGAGTCAATAACCTTCCTTCTTATCGATTGTTCATCAGTTCCCTTGATCTTGGGTCACCCATGGCTTTCCCGTCATAACCCTGTCATGGACTGGGTAAAAGGAGAAATTGTCCAGTGGAGCTCTTACTGTACACAGTCCTGCTTGTCACTGCCCCTGCGGGTGATTCAGTCTATTCCGGAGCAGCTTCCCTCACAATATCATGAGTTCTGGGATGTGTTCTCCAAGAAGGCTGCTGACACCTTACCACCACACCGTGACTTTGACTGTGCCATCGAGCTTATTCCTGGTTCCAAGTTGCCTAAGGGTCGCCTGTACTCTCTCTCTGGTCCGGAGACCAAGTCCATGCAGGAATACATTGAAGAAAATCTGGAGAAGGGCTTCATCAGGCCATCTAAATCTCCCGTAGGAGCAGGATGCTTCTTTGTATCCAAAAAGGACGGAGGACTAAGACCCTGTATTGATTACCGGGGATTGAATCTTATTACAATCAAGAATACCTATCCCCTTCCGCTCATCTCCTTAGACACCCGGATCCAGCTAAACCATTTGTTCTTGAGGTCGACGCCTCTGACGTCGGTGCTGGGGCTATACTATCACAGAAGGACCCTCATACTAATCGTCTACACCCGTGTGCCTATTTCTCCCGTCAGTTCTCTTCAGCAGAAGCCAACTATGATGTCGGGAATAGGGAACTGTTGGCAATCAAATGGGCCTTCGAGGAGTGGCGACATTGGCTGGAGGGTGCTCCACATCAGATCTCTGTCATTACCGACCACAAGAACTTGCAATATATACAATCGGCCAAACGTCTAAATCCCAGACAGGCCCGTTGGTCGTTGTTCTTTACCCGGTTCAATTTCCTGATCACCTATCGACCGGGTTCCAAAAATGTCCGGGCAGATGCTCTGTCCAGAAGTTTCTTGGCACACCACGTTCCAGTTTCGAACCCAGAGCCTATTATTCCTCCTTCCATAATCCATGTTGGATTAACCCAAGATCTGAGTATCACACTTCAGAGATTCCAGAAATTAGCCCCTGATACTACTCCGGAACAACGTCTTTTTGTTCCAGTCCATCTAAGGAAGGCGGTTCTTGCAGAGGCGCATAATAGTAGGTCTGCTGGACACCCTGGAGTTTATAAGACGCTGGAGATCCTTTCCCGTACGGTCTGGTGGCCATCCTTGTCCGCTGACGTCAAAAGTCATGTCCTCTCGTGTGAAATTTGTGCCAGGAACAAAGTCCCCAGGACTCGCCCGGTGGGTCAATTGCTTCCATTGCCCATTCCTGCAAAACCTTGGACACATTTGTCCATGGATTTTATTGTTGATTTGCCACCTTCTGCAGGACATAATACTATTTGGGTTGTGGTGGACCGTTTCAGTAAAATGGCACATTTCATCCCATTAACCAGGCTTCCTACAGCTCGAGATCTGGCCATTCTCTTCATACAACATGTTTTCCGGCTCCATGGCCTTCCTTCCGATATTGTTTCTGATCGTGGTTCACAATTCATAGCACAATTCTGGAAATCCTTCTGCACCCTCCTCGGAATCCGGATCAGTCTGTCATCTGCATACCACCCTCAGTCTAACGGGCAAACTGAAAGGGTTAACCAAGCACTTGAACAGTTCCTCCGATGTTATTCCTCAGAATTCCATGACAACTGGTCATCTTTGCTGCCTTGGGCAGAGTTTGCCTACAATAACTCATCTCACTCATCTACTCAAACTTCCCCGTTCTACTGTAACTTCGGTTTCCATCCCAGGTCTAATTCTCTGTACTCTCTCAAATCTGCTGGTATTCCGGAGATTCATTCCACAGCTGCTGATCTGAAAGTAATTTGGGGGAAAGTTCAGTCCTCCTTAAAAAAATCCTCATTGTCGGCCAAAAAAATTTCGGATCGCCACCGTACCACCTGCCCATTCAGAGTGGGCCAGAAAGTATGGCTATCAACTAGAAATCTCAGGCTCAGACAGCCTTGTAAAAAACTAGGGCCTAAATTTATTGGGCCGTTCATGATTACCAAACAGATCAATCCGGTAGCTTTTAGATTGAAGATTCCTAGCTCACTAAAAATTCCGAACACATTTCATTGTTCATTGTTGAAGCCGGTATTGTATCCTAGCCAATCCTCAACTGTGCCTGGGGGAAGTTCGAGGAAGCCACTAAGATATGTGGTTCAAAGGATTTTAGATTCCAAAAAAGTGCAAGGACAGGTGCACTTCCTGGTGCAGTGGAGGAATCGCGGGTTAGAAGAGCGATCTTGGGTTCCGCGAAGACAACTCCATGCCCCTAAACAATTGAAGGAATTCTTCAGGAGGTTCCCAAGAAAACCTGGATGTCGGGGTCCCTCGACCCCTCCTCAAGGGGGGGTACTGTTACGAGCCGCGGCGGTGCCCAGCCGCCGCGACTCACTCACCTGCGTCCCGGCCATCGCTATGGCGACCGGGACGTCACTTCCGGCCCTGACCCTGACCGGGGCAACAAGAAGACGCTTCAGCGCTGCGTCCCGGCAATGAGAGGAAGCCGGGCGCAGCGCTCACCATATGTTCTAGCCTGTGGGCTAATTAATGCAGCCTATTAATTATGCTGGGGGCTGTGTCTAATTCAGAGCTAGGCTCTGATTGGTGGCCACTGGTATTTAAGGCAATGAGGTCTGCTGCCTCATTGCCGGTTATAGCTTCTGTGTTCCAGTCTGCTGACCTGCTAGTTCCTGTCCTGTATCCTGATATCTCTATTTGACTCCCCGTGTATGACCCTTGGCTTTGATTTGGACCTTGCTCGTGTTTCCTGTGACCCTAATCTTTGGCCTGTTTACCCGTTCTACTATTTGCCTGTGACCCCTGACCTCAGCTTGTTCATCGATACCGTTGTCTGCTGCCGGCCCTTGACCTCTGCGTGGACCTGACTCCTCTTGCCTGGGTTCTCCCCAGCTGGTACGCACTTCACGACCCTCTGTCAGTCTGCGGCCCAGTCTGTCCCCACCATCAGGGGCTCCAGTGAACACCTGACTGGCAGAGTAGATTCCGGGTTGTGTTGTGCCGGCTGGAGGGGTTCCTAACATAAAAGTTCCAATAAGTTCACAGAGAGGCATCAGAAATCAGCAGTGTACCATCTGTAGTTCCAGTGGATCAGGACCCATAGAGTAGCCAAATGCAATGCCAGGGATGAGGAACCAAAAAGCAGCCGAATTTAATGTCAGGCATCAGGAACTAGGGAGCAGCAGACTACAATACCATGGCTCTGGAACCAGAGTGTAGCTGAATACATTGCCAGGGATCAAGAACCTGAGTGTAGCAGAATACAATGTCAGGGATCAGGAACCAGAGTGCAGCCAAATACAATACCAGGGATCGGGGACCAGATTGTACAGCAACCAGGATTCTCGCGGTATTTTGGACCGAATTCTGCCCACTTCCTAGTGAAGTGGGCAGAATTCCGTACTTCCGTACTCTCCCGGGAGTCCGGAAGTCCCACCCGGAATCCGTGAGTCACCCGGACATTCCCTGGAGAGTTGACAAGTATGGGGATCACCCTTCCTCCATACTATGATTCATGTGTGCTATTAAACAGAACAGATCCTCTAGTCAGAGGAGCAGCTGATTGTCTCCACTTACAATTTTTCACAAGCCCACTTCTGGCTCCTATCTCCTCCCATGTTTATGTTTACTATGTGTCTGTGTCTCTTGCCCCCCCTCCAAGTGTATCTGTCTCTATCAGCTTCCTCTATCTCTATGTGTGTTGTCTCAGTTTCTCCAATTTTGCAATTGTATCCCTCACTCTCTCTCTCTGTATCCCTATGTGTGACCCCTTTGTTATGTGTGCATAGTTCTCTTCCCTTTGTGTGTTTATGTCCATTTCTGTCTTCCCAATTGGGTGCCTGTGTCTCTGCCTCCCCATGTGTATTCCCCTGCCCCCCACCCTTGAGATTTACTTTATCTGTACATTGTGGTTTTCTGTCCCTTTTATTTTCCTTCCTGTTGTGTGCATGTATTTCTCCCTATGCCCTCTCATTGCATCTGCACAGTATGCTGAAGCTGTCTGCAGTCATGGAGAGTTCAGTGAGAAAGAAAGCATGATTTCATCCCTGTCACGTGAGGCACCTGGGTGTAACACAGCAGAGATGGTGCTCCATATACCCACACAACACGACAACAGATTTTCTACTGAGAGGAGAGTGGCTGTTAGTATATTGTAAACTATATTAGAGACACTGGGGTCTATTTATTAATAGGGCCCCTACTCCAGCGATAAGAGTTTTATAGCGGTAAACTATGATATGACTATGCTTTTGATTACAATAATGTTGAAAGAATAAAAGTTACAAAAATAGATTCAATTGATTAAAATGCTTTATTAAAAGAAAGTAAAAAATCAAATTATATTACTCTGTTGTTTCCATCCTGAGATAGCAATAACAGAATTGAGAACAGGTATTGTTGCAGTACATTTACCCATAGTTGGCAGGTTAAGTTCCGGGAGGTTCGGAGGTCAGGTGGGTGTGTGAGGGCGGGGCTCAAAGAATTGCACCGTTAGCCCCACCCCTAAAGCTGTCACCACCGTTTCGTCCAATAAAACAAGGGGGCGTGGCCACAATGACGCGGCCGTGACACCGTTAAGCCCCACCTCCTCCATTCACTTACCACCGCTGCCCGGGAATCGGGAGAATTGCCCTCTCTCCCGGGAGCCCGGGAGACTAACCCAGATTTCGGGAGTCTCCCGGATATTCCGGGACAGTTGGCAAGTATGCATTTACCACCATGATATTTGTTAAATAGGCTTCCCCATGCAAACATTTGTAATTCCCCCCCACCTCCTTGCTCTTGAAATCCTGCATTTGTGCCTGCAGGCAGGAGAAATAGTGCAGTTTACCAATCAATATTCAGAGGACAGAGCACCTGCACTCAGGACTAATTTAAAGTAGAGATGCTCAGGCTTGGTTCCCCGAAAACTGAACACACCTGAACTTAGCAGATCCGAGTACAGAGCCGAGCAGGCTCGGTACTTTTGCGCACCCTCGGAATTTAAATAGTGCAGTTTACCAATCAATATTCAGAGGACAGAGCACCTGCACTCAGGACTAATTTAAAGTAGAGATGCTCAGGCTTGGTTCCCCGAAAACCGAACACACCTGAACTTAGCAGATCTGAGTACAGAGCCGAGCAGGCTCGGTACTTTTGCGCACCCTCGGAAATGAAAATGAGGCAAAACATCATCGTTACGTCGTCGGATCTCGCGAGTTTTGGATTCTATAAATACCGCCCTCCATGGCAATCCAGAGCCATTTCACAGAAGGGGTAGTACAGTTCTTGGCAGTCTGTAGAGCAGTTGGGTAGTGTCATAGGCAGAATAGACAGAGGAGGGGGTAGCAGTGTTCTTCAAAGTCTACAGTGAAATTCAGGAGAGCTCCATTGCTCGATTGCTTATTGTCATTGCTGAAATAGAAAGACTTACTAGGTTTGGCAGCCTTGCTCTTCTAAATCTGCAGTCCCATAATGTACAGTGTTATATAGGTAACACACAAAGAGGAGAGATCCATTGCTAATTGCACCACTTTTCTTTACTGACACTGCTGTGTGGCAATGTTTCCTAGATGTGCTAGGAACTGCAGTGTGTTTGAGTCATTGTTCTGTCGGTTAGCATCCAGCCAGGTCGCTGCAGTCTTTGCTTGAAAGTGTATGAAAATAATATTGTGATCTGTGAGGTGGTCAAAATTGACTGCAAATGACTTGAAATTATTGTTATTGAGTTTGATAATAATGAAGGGGGGATAAAAAAGCAAAAATATGTGATTTTAGCACCAAAAAAATAGGGATTTTAGAAAAAAAATTGGTATCCAAAACCAAAACACACAAGGGCAGTTTTGCCAAAACGAAAACCAAAACACAAAGTTAATCCACATCCAAAACCAGAATACAGGGGTCAGTGAACATCTCTAATATATATATATATATATATTGTTATGCACGTCTAGTTGCTAGCCAATAACGATTGTCGGTTGCCGATATGTGGTTCCAAAGCACAATGTGATTTTATAGCCAAAAGTAGCAGAATAACAGATCAGAATAAAGTAAGTACAGCCATTACTTATCGCAGGCACTATGGATCCAGTGTACAGTGATTTAGGTCTGAAGGCTGTGGTCAAGTAGACTAACTACTTGGTCCAGAGCCCCTGCTTATATACAGTCAGTGAATACAGTAAAACAATGCAGATGATGTGGCTTGCTTCTATAGGTCCAGCATTCAGGAGAGTCTAGTGTAATGCAGGTCATGGGCCAGTTCAAACGAAAATATCCAAAGGTGGGGGTCAGCTCTCCAGGGGATGCACTCTGATTTTCCCGCCAAGAATCCAGTTTAAACTAGTCTATTACCATTACGCAGACAGTATCATTTTAAACATTTATTCTCTATCATCGCTAACTAGATTATGCAAAGTGCGATCTCGAAGGCGAATGAACCAGACAACTGAGGATAAATAGGGGATTAAAATTATACTAAACATGCCATATTTCCTGTAACCTGAACCTTTGATTTCACTAACATGTATATAACTTATAATATTAACCGTAAATATTGCTACATTTCGACAAAAATAACTATGTGTTGCCACTACAATTAATGTGTACTAATTACAAATGTGTATGTCCGTGTGTATGCGTGTAAATGTGTAAAACCTGTTATTGCCACGTGTTGTGGCTGGATACGCTTCTCCACGCCATAGCGTGCTCTACGCATAATTTTCTGACAAAGACAACCAAGTTTGCTAGATATTAATTGAAATTACTTTATCCAATTTGCTGACTTCGACAATATATATATATATATATATATATATATATATATATATATATATATATATTGTAATAGAAGACAGGAAGGGCGCCTCAATGTGTATTATCACTTGTATAGCGTAAATGAATGTAATATCATGCGTACCATGAGGTATTGGTAGGTCGTCTAATCAGAGAGGGAAGATCCTCTTCATAGATTGTTCCTCCCAGTTAGTCAAGTAATGGACAATGCAAAAAACAGAGCACAACATAGAGTAGTATTGTCAGGATGTGCAATCACACAACCTGTGAAATATACACCACCTATGGGACTTCCTTAGCGTGCAAAAACACTTACACCCAGAAATCAACAATTTTAATATATAGGACACCCGTGTGACCAGCCATATAAAAAATATATGTAAATAAAAACTGCGTACCAGATGGTCTCTCCAAATTGGCACAAGATTAATATTAATTCTTTAGAGGATCAGTTGTATAATCCCTCTCTTCCAGTCTCAGTCATTGGCAGCAATAATGACAAGAAAGGAGGTGTAAATAGTACAATAGCGCTTTATTAAAGAATAAATATATGCACTTACATCAGGGAGTGCAGATAAATGCTGAGGTATTAGGCTCAATGCGTTTTGTCCCGGTAAAACGGGACTTCATCGGGAGCGAGAAATAGCAGATACATATACCGCTGAATTACCGGCTTTAAATAGAGCCCAGACGCCATCTTGGGGCATGCGCGGATGAAGCCACTCACCGCGCATGCGTCAGAACAACTTTATTGATCTCCACAAATACACTGAGTGGATCAGTACTGAGATTCCGTATATAGAATATTCAGATGGAGCCACATTTATGACCCATATAAGACAATAATGATGTATCAAGATATTTTCTCTCATCTCATCAGCAAAATTATGTAATTAAGGAATATGATCGCACACGCTGCATAATTCCCATAGCGCCAGAAGGACTCATGGCATAACATCTTAAAAACATTAAAAACAATAATACACAATATACATATACAATATATACAAATACACACACATATGTGCATGCACATACATACACACACACATACATACTGATCAAATCTATCAAATAGTAGGTCAACCCATAACCGTTATACCTAAACTAGAACCTGGTGATAATTTACCAGATACAGCTACCAAAATCACTACATAATATATGAGATCTACCTGACTAAGCACTAGCAGAGATTATATCCTAATGCTATAGATTGACACCTTATAGCTATATCTCTGACCCTTGAATATTAATATCTAGTAAGAGCGATAGTGTTACTGAAACTACTACCACCCATTAAATATGCATCCTCTTATTGGACCCATGACTATAATTGTACCATATATTAAAAAAGCTCAAACATCATATGTTTGCCAAGGAAACCCTACTGAATGACCTGGGTTTCAATCAGAAAACTATTGATGGCTTGATTATATAACAGAGATATATTACCAAAGAAGAGGGAGAAAGGAAAAGGGGAGGGAGGGGATGTGCACATCCGTACTCTCTATTGTATCTTATTAATATATAGTAAGTCACCACTGCTTAGGAATTATTACATTCTATATTGCAGACAGAGTGCAAGCCCAACCTAGAATATAAATCACCAGACAGCACCACAATGGATAACAGTATGAAAAATGTTTGAAAATATGCAATAAATATCATGGAACCCAAACCTTCACACTATAAAAAAGGGGCCAACTCATAATTCTCATTGAGTCCAGATGGAGTCATAGTGCCTAATTGAAAAATCCAAAACATTTCTCGTTGAGAAAGTTTACGCTGTAAATCTCCTCCCCTTGAATTGAGAACTACTCTTTCCAGAGCCATAAATTTAAGACGTTTTGGATCCCTATTATGGTTTAACACAAAATGTCTAGAAACTGAATGGCTTTGAACTCCGTTTTTAATGTTACGGATATGCTCCTGAATACGTCATTTTAGAAGTCGTTTGGTCTTACCAACGTACTTCAATTTACATGAGCATTCCAACATATAAACAACGGAAGTTGTTAAACAATCCATCCGCTGCGTGACATTAAATTTCCTGCTGTTATCATGATTGTAAAAAAAGGTTACCGCTGGATTCATGTACTGACATATATTACAATGAGTACACTTCACTGATCCTATCCTATCAGGTATAAAACTAGAGGATCTCTGGGTAGTTTCATTATTTGAGAGTAGACTTGGAGCTATCAATTCCTTCAAACTACGATTTTTCCGAAAAATTAAAAATGGTTTATCCGGGAGTATTGTGGAGAGAATCGGATCTCTCTGTAGAATACCCCAATGTTTTCTTACAGTTGACCTAACCAAATTTTCTCCACTATTAAATTCCGTAATAAACTGTATAATTTCACCTTTCTCTGATTTAGCAGTATATCTCAAAGTTTCAATCCTATCCTTCTTATTAATTTTCTTAAGTAGCCTCGTTAAGAACCTGTTGTGGGTATCCCCTTTCTTTAAAACGATCAACATAAGTACTGAGTTGTTGCTCAAAGTCATTATTACGACTACAATTTCTTTTTATCCTATTGAACTGAGAAAACGGAATATTCTCCTTCCATCTTCTCTGATGACAGCTGTTAAAGTGTAGATAGCTGTTTGTGTCGACAGGCTTAATATCGTTTTTGGTAATCACTTGTGTATCTTTTGATGTTAAAACGAGATCCAGATATTCCACTTGTATATTACTTATGTTGGCTGTGAACTTAAGATTATATTTATTCCTACCAATATACTCGAGGAACTCCTCAAATTCTTCACGAGTACCATTCCAGATAAGTAGAATGTCGTCGATATATCGTTTATACAACTTAATTTTATCTGAAATAGGATTAAGTTGATATATATATTTAGCTTCCCAGCTCCCCATATGAAGATTGGCGAAGCTGGGTGCAAAGGTGGTACCCATGGCTGTACCCCATGTTTGAAGCTAAAACGTATCTAGAAAATTCAAATAATTATGAGAAAGAATAAAATAAATAAGATCACACAGAAAATCTCTGTGTTCTACTGTAATAGAGCTATCCTGACTTAAAAACTCTCTGCAGGATTCAATACCCTTCTCGTGTTGTATGGAAGTATAGAGGGATTGTACGTCAATAGTAACCCAATGATAACTACTGTCCCACACAAAATCTTGTAGTATCTGTAAGATACTCGTCGTATCCTTGAGGTATGAATTCAAAGAACTGACATATTTTCTAAGAAAAAAGTCTATATATTTAGACGAATTACAAGTAAGGGAATCAATGCCCGAGATGATCGGTCTCCCTGGTGGCTTCAACAAATCCTTATGGATTTTAGGGAGATAGTAAAAGGTTGGGGTAACAGGACAAGATGTAAATAAAAACTGGAACTCCTCCTTAGTCAGGATGTTATCATGGAGCCCTTTTGATAGTAGCTCCCGTATATCAGAGATATAATCAGTGGTTGGATCCCTTTCCAATTTTCGGTAAGAAAGATGGTCCCCCAATAATCTATTGGCCTCAGCCACATAGTCTGATTTATTTAGAATAACAGTGCCCCCTCCCTTATCAGCCTGTTTAATGACAATGTTATTATTAGACTGTAATTTTTCCAAAGCCTGTTTCTCATACTGGGTCAGGTTCCCATATCCCTTTATCTTATGATCGGTACGACATAGATCTTGGATAACTAGATCCTGAAAAATATGTATATAGTTACTCTTAGATTCTAAGGGGTAAAACTTAGACGTCAATTTTCATACCTGATTTTGATGATAAATGATGGTTTTCCTCATAGTTTTTAAGGCAGGTCACGTCCTTCCTTGCAAAGTGTCTTTTTAGAGTCAATTTGCGAACAAATTTATGTACGTCTATATATACCTGAAATTTATTAAGATGTCTAGTAGGAGCAAAAGAAAGACCCTTATTTAGTACAGATATTTCAGGCTTCGACAGTTGATGTTCTGACAAATTAAAAATGCCCTTTTTTCTTAACTCATTGCTAGAGGTCACAAGAATCTTTTTTTGTGAATTCTGGACTCCCCCTCTTCTACCTCGTCGTCTATATATCTCCTTTTTAGGGGGGAGGCTACCCTTGTATTTTCCTTGAAATAGGTCTTGTAATGTAGCAGCCTTTCCCGTTTGGAAGGACCCGGAGATAAAAAATCATCCGTCTCACTTTCAGATACTGAAAAAGTTGAGTACCTATTCCTGAGTTGGGGTTCAAAATGAACTTGTTTATTAGATTTGGGACTGGATGACATATTCCCCCTTCCCATTGGAACCTTATTCCATTTGTTAGTGGAAACTCTTTTGGATAATTCACCATATGAGGATTTATGATTAGTTTTAGATTTAGACCATATTTTTATTTTAGCCTGTGCGTAGTGTCTTTTATCTCTCTGAAATTTACGCTCTTTAGTTCTAACCACCTCCGCTTCAATCCTGTCTAATTTTTTATTTAATACAACCTCATTGGCTTTAAAATTTTCATTTTCCCTAAATGGTTGTAAAATGAGTTCTTTGGCTTCTAATTCTTTTTCAACATCCTTAAAAATATTGTTTTTTTCAAGTATGATTAACTTGATCAATTTCAATGAACAGTCATGTAATACATTATCCCATTCCTTAATAAAGGTATGGTTTTCCTGTCCAAACGTGGGTGTTTTATTAAGTCTAAGACCCCGAGGAATCCTATTGACCTCAAGATAGGACTGTAGACATTTAATGTCCCACCATGCTTTTGTTTCCTTAACCAACAGTTTTTCAATGTCCCAAAACAATTGATCAAGCTCATCGTTCTTATTAATGTTCTCAATATTATCATCAAAGATTTTTTGACAGCAATCCTTTCTCTGATTGATTCTATTAGTTGATTTCCACATTGTCCTAATCTATTTGGAAAACGTGGGTTTTAAGCAGCCTATATCAAATAACCATAAAGGATAAACAACAAACAAACAGATATAAAATGGCGCTCACAACCACAACGTAGTCACAATAATGCAGTATAAAAAGCAGAAAAGTTCCAGATGTACAGATAGCTCAAGTATGAGCGGCAGCCACGATACCCTGTAGCCAGATGGTTAATCCGGAAATGGAGACACTGTAACAGAAGACAGGCAGGGTGCCTCAATGTGTATTATCACTTGTATAGCGTAAATGGATGTAATATCATGCGTACCATGAGGTATTGGTAGGTCGTCTAATCAGAGAGGGAAGATCCTCTTCATAGATTGTTCCTCCCAGTTGGTCAAGTAATGGACAATGCAAAAAACAGAGCACAACATAAAGTAGTATTGTCAGGATGTGCAATCACACCACCTGTGAAATATACACCACCTATGGGGCTTCCTTAGCGTGCAAAAACACTTACGCCCAGAAATCAACAATTGTAATATATAGGACACCCGTGTGTACCAGCCATATAAAAAATATATGTAAATAAAAACTGCGTACCAGATGGTCTCTCCAAATTGGCACAAGATTAATTCTTTAGAGGATCAGTTGTATAATCCCTCTCTTCCAGTCTCAGTCATTGGCAGCAATAATGACAAGAAAGGAGGTGTAAATAGTACAATAGCGCTTTATTAAAGAATAAATATATGCACTTACATCAGGGAGTGCAGATAGATGCTGAGGTATTAGGCTCAACGCGTTTCGTCCCGGTAAAACGGGACTTCATCAGGAGCGAGAAATAGCAGATACATATACCGCTGAATTACTGGCTTTAAATAGAGCCCAGACGCCATCTTGGCGCATGCGCGGATGCCGCCACTCACCGCGCATGCGTCAGAACAACTTTATTGATCTCCACAAATACACTGAGCGGATCAGTACTGAGATTCCGCATATATAATATTCAGATGGAGCCACATATATGCCCCATATAAGACAATAATGATGTATCAAGATATTTTCTCTCATCTCATCAGCAAAATTATGTACTTAAGGAATATGATCGCACAAGCTGCATAATTCCCATAGCGTCAACCCTACTGAATGACCTGGGTTTCAATCAGAAAACCATTGATGGCTTGATTATATAACAGAGATATATTACCAAAGAAGAGGGAGAAGGGAAAAGGGGAGGGAGGGGATGTGCACATCCGTACTCTCTATTGTATCTTATTAATATATAGTAAGTCACCACTGCTTAGGAATTATTACATTCTATATTGCAGACAGAGTGCAAGCCTAACCTAGAATATAAATCACCAGACAGCACCACAATGGATAACAGTATGAAAAATGTTTGAAAATATACAATAAATATCATGGAACCCAAACCTTCACACTATAAAAAAGGGGCCAACTCATAATTCTTATTGAGTCCAGATGGAGTCATAGTGCCTAATTGAAAAATCCAAAACATTTCTCGTTGAGAAAGTTTACGCTGTAAATCTCCTCCCCTTGAATTGAGAACTACTCTTTCCAGAGCCATAAATTTAAGATGTTTTGGATCCCTATTATGGTTTAACACAAAATGTCTAGAAACTGAATGGCTTTGAACTCCGTTTTTAATGTTACGGATATGCTCCTGAATACGTAATTTTAGAAGTCGTTTGGTCTTACCAACGTACTTCAATTTACATGAGCATTCCAACATATAAAGAACGGAAGTTGTTAAACAATCCATCCGCTGCATGACATTAAATTTCCTGCTGTTATCATGATTGTAAAAAAAGGTTACCGCTGGATTCATGTACTGACATATATTACAATGAGTACACTTCACTGATCCTATCCTATCAGGTATAAAACTAGAGGATCTCTGGGTAGTTTTATTATTTGAGAGTAGACTTGGAGCTATCAATTCCTTCAAACTACGGATAAATAGGGGATTAAAATATACTAAACATGCCATATTTCCTGTAATCTGAACCTTTGATTTCACTAACATGTATATAACTTATAATATTAACCGTAAATATTGCTACATTTCGACATAAATAACTATGTGTTGCCACTACAATTAATGTGTACTAATTACAAATGTGTATGTCCGTGTGAATGCGTGTAAATGTGTAAAACCTGTTATTGCCACGTGTTGCGGCAGGATACGCTTCTCCACGCCATAGCGTGCTCTACGCATAATTTTCTGACAAAGACAACCAAGTTTGCTAGATATTAATTGAAATTACTTTATCCAATTTGCTGACTTTGACAATATATATATATATATATATATATATATATATATATATATATATATATATATATATATATATATTTATTTTAATATCCCCTACCAACCAAATATACTGAGGATGGTAAGGGAGAGAGGAGATCTAGTTTGTGTACAGGGAGGAGAGAAAGAGTACTAATGAAGGGGAGGAACAGATCAAATTCAAAAATGAGGCAAGACACCAGGAAACACTGCACTGCTCAGGCCTATATTTTGAATATGCAAACGTCTGGACATGAGAACTGCCACTCCCAGGGACTTATTTTCAGAATTATTACTCGTGAATTAATACGGGTAATGGTGGCTATGGAACCGAGGGGCTGTCCCTTGTTTAAAGTGCGTTTCATGTAGGAAAGACACATCAATTTTCTTAGTTATGAGATCTTGAAGCAATCCGGACCGTTTTTCTGGTACATTTAACCCCTTAACATTAAGGGTAACACATCTGAGCTTACTCGCCATTACCAAGCGACTCTAGATAATACCACGTTGACATCCAAGGAAAAGAAAGATAAATGAACCCATTAGTGTATATGAATAAGGGTGGGTAGGAAAGAGGGGAGGGAAAGAGGATTAGGGAAATATAAGTGCTTGAACTGAAATAACAGTACAATCGTAGAGCATAAAATCTTTAGCAAGTGTATAAGACCGTTCCGGAAGGCCAGATAGGACCGTAGATCAATCGGTCTAGGGGCACTGAGGAGAGCAAGAACAGCGTCAATCCAACATGACAAATGGTATGCACTGCACCTCCAAGGAAGCCCAGGATGGTTTACACCCAGGACCACAGCACGGAAGAGCAGTACAGCTACTTAAAAACACCTATGCACTAACATAACCGTTCTTGTGATATAGCATTGCATGAACACATAACAATAAAAATATCTCGAACATTGTAACAAGAATAAAAAGGATAAAATAATAATGAACTAAAGAGCTTCACATTAAGTACTGAAAAAGGGAGAAAATACATTCAACAGCAAACATAACTGCGCTGAACCTACAGGACAATCAGCACTAGAGGGGCGATGACAAACAGAGCTGCACAAAGTTAAACTAATAAGCTTTGTTACAAGTGCAAAACTTCACCAAAATCTAAGTTATATCATCTCAATAGGGATGTACTGATCGGACAACCAGGCGGCCAAACTCAGCTTGAGGACCTGTAAATATAAAATTGAGAGCACAGAGAAATAGAAAAACTAGTAATGCTAGAAATGTCTGCCCGGGAATTCTCCTAGGGGGCCGAGGACCTCCTGTAGAACGGTAAGCCAACATTCACAGGTGCCGGGGAAAGCTACATGTAGATCCCAAAGAAAGTCCTCCACCAAGAAATAGTCCGCACTCAACATGTACTTAGAAGTGCTCCCTTGGCCCTGCTGGTTCAGACGCTTTTGTGGTGACCGTTTTGGTCTTCCTGGCAGTTGGAACCTCTCTTCCTGATGATCCTCCATCGACGAATATAAGTGTCGATGACACTCCTGCCACTCGCTAATGTCACAAATCGGTATCTTAGCCGCACTTACCTCATCCGCCGCTGTCATATCACGGCTACCTGGGTCCCTTCTGGTCATCTGCAGCATTCCCGTTCTCCACACCTTCATTTGTAAACAAACACATACTGTTTGTCCTGCTGCATGGGCGCGGCCATCTTGGATGCAGTCAGGTGATCATTCATTCCAAACCAACCAGATTCAGAAGCTGATCAGCCAATAGTTGTTTGGGACATCCTATTTAAACCTGCTGCTGTGATCTGTTCATTGCCAGAACAACACACTTCTCTCCAGAGGATAGTTCTTGGCTTCAGTGTTCCTGACTGCATTACAAGTGCAGTGTTCCTGTCAGAATTACAAAGTGCACTGTTCCTGTCTGCATTGCTAGTGCACCTGTCAACATTTCTAGACTGCTCATTCCTCTGCTATATTCTACAATGAGCAAAAAGATCATCCAGGCTGCTAAGTTCTGTTTCACTCATGCTCCAGCTAGTCACAAGGGTCCCGAATCGGATCAAGACATTCAGACGACCGTGACAGTTTGTTCTGGCCTAATGGATCCGCTAGGGGAACATACCCCGAGGGAGGACTCTGTCCAAATATTAGCTGAACGCATTGAGAGACAAGAAACTAACCAGGGGCAAATTTTGAGATTGCTGCAGGATGTTTCTACACGTATGGATACCTTGCAGTTATTCCGCAGTCAACCATCCCATACTCCGCCTGAGCCAGTAATACCTGCTTCACTACTTACTTCATCCAGACTCCATCTTCCCACGCCAGCTAAATACAATGGCGATCCAAAGAATTGCCGCGGGTTTCTCAACCAGTGTAGTATACACTTTGAATTACAACCCGGAAATTTCCCCACTGCACGTACCAAAACTGCTTATATTGTTTCGCTACTATCAGGGCAAGCTCTGGCATGGGCATCACCACTCTGGGAAAAATCTGACCCAATTTTATTTGATATTGATAGCTTCCTGCCTACCTTCCGCAGAATATTCGACGAGCCTGGAAGAACAACGTCAGCCGCTTTAGATATTCTGCGCCTTCGGCAAGGGCAGCAGTCTGTGGGCCAATATGCCGTTCAATTTCAAACACTTTCCTCTGAACTATCTTGGAATAACGATGCTCTTGTTGCGGTTTTCTGGCAGGGCCTGTCTGACCACATTAAGGATGTATTAGCGTCTCGGGACTTACCTACAACGCTAGACCAATTGATTACCACCTGCAATCGGGTTGATCTTCGGTTCAGAGAAAGAGCTCTAGAAAAGAGGAAGCTGAAACACCCCAAGTTCCACCCTATTCAACGGGTCCGTGTACCGTCTCCTTTCCCTGAAGGACCCATGCAATTAGGCAAAGCACGTCTTTTACCCACCGAGCGAGAACGGCGAGTTAGAGAGAAACTTAGCTTATACTGTGCCAGTTCCGGACATCTGTTACATCATTGTCCTCGTAAGCCGGGTAAACACAAACTCCTAGCTGACGATGAGGAAGTGAGCCTAGGAGTGGCTCTTCGCTCCCCACAAGGCAAGGACTGTATTATCCCAGTCACTCTGAAACACGCTCAAGGCTCCCAATACATTTCAGCCCTGCTGGATTCTGGAGCAGCTGGGAATTTCATGTCTGCCAGATTAGCTGCTGAACTAGCCATTCCACTAGAGAAAATTCCAGTGACCATCTTTCTCTCTGCGGTTGACGGTAGCCGTATTCCAGGGGGTACCATTACGCATCAGACTTCTCCAGTGACGCTCCAAATAGGAGTTCTGCATTCCGAGTCTCTTACCTTTTTGGTCATCCCAGAAGCCACTAGCCCTGTGGTTCTCGGGTTTCCATGGCTCCAAACGCATAACCCCCATATTGACTGGTCGACTCCACAAATCCTGGCGTGGGCTCCAACTTGTTTCGGGTCCTGTTTATAACGTGTTCTTCAACATTGCTCCACCTCTGATAAGGAAGTTTTGCCAGTTCCTTCTGCCTACCAAGAGTTCACAGACGTTTTCAGTAAGCAGGCCACTGAAACTCTACCACCTCATCGGGATTGGGACTGTCCCATTGATCTTGTTCCGGGTAAAACCCCACCTCGTGGCAGAGTCTACCCTCTTTCTATCCCTGAGACAAAATCTATGTCTGAATATGTAAAAGAGAACTTGGAAAGGGGCTTTATTCGCCCATCCTCTTCACCGGCAGGAGCCGGGTTCTTTTTTGTAAAAAAAAAAGATGGTGGATTACGTCCCTGCATCGATTACCGAGGTCTCAACGACATTACCATCAAGAACCGGTATCCTCTGCCCCTCATCACAGAGTTATTTGACAGAGTCAAAGGTGCGCAAATATTTACGAAGTTGGATCTCCGCGGGGCCTACAATTTGATCCGTATCAGGCGTGGTGATGAATGGAAAACCGCATTTAACACCAGGGATGGGTACTACGAATATCTTGTCATGCCATTCGGTCTGAGCAATGCCCCAGCGGTTTTTCAGAATTTCATAAACGAAATCTTTCGGGACTTACTGTACCATACTATTGTGGTATATTTGGACGATATCCTCGTTCTCTCCTCTGATATCCAGTCCCATCGCAGACATGTTAAAGAGGTCCTCAGCCGTCTCAGAAGGAATAAACTGTATTGCAAGCTTGAAAAATGCACCTTCGAAGTTGAATCCATTCCATTCTTGGGGTATATCATCTCGGGCACCGGTCTCCGTATGGACCCAGAGAAGGTGCAAGCTATTCTTAACTGGCCTCAACCATCTACACTAAAGGCAGTACAGCGATTTCTGGGATTTGCTAACTACTATCGAAAATTTATTCGTGGCTACTCTACTGTAGTAGCACCACTCACCACCCTCACCAAAAAATGAGCTAATCCTGCCAAGTGGTCTGAAGAAGCCCAATCTGCTTTTCAACTTCTGAAACAAGCATTTATTTCTGCTCCCATACTGAGGCAACCAGATTTAACCTGTCCATTCTACTTGGAAGTTGATGCCTCATCTGTCGGAGTAGGGGCAGTTCTCTCCCAAAAACCAGCTGATGAGCAATGGCATCCCTGCGGGTTCTTCTCCCGAAAATTTTTACCAGCTGAACGAAATTATGCCATAGGGGACAAAGAGCTGCTTGCCATCAAATTGGTGCTTGAAGAGTGGAGACATTTACTTGAGGGAGCTCATTATCCTGTCACAATATACACGGATCACAAGAATCTGCTCTACCTTAAAACTGCACAGTGCATGAATCCACGTCAGGCCCGATGGGCACTATTCTTTTCTCGATTTGATATCCATGTCACCTTCCGTCCCGGTTCCAAAAATCGCAAGGCTGATGCTCTGTCACGTTCTATGGTAAAAGAAGAAGATTCCATCATTGTGGATCCACGGCCTATTATCAGCCCACTCAGCATCGCAGTAAGTAGACCCGACAATACACCTCCCCAGGGAAAAACTTTTGTTCCTGAGAATCTGCGTAAAAAATTGCTCCAATGGGCACATTGTTCCAGATTTGCCGGTCATGCTGGCATCCGCAAAACTCAATCTTTCATATTGAGAAGCTACTGGTGGCCTACGCTTCATCAGGATGTTCAGCAATTTGTTTCCGCATGTGGCAGCTGTGCCCAACATAAAAGTTCAAGACAATCTTCAGCTGGTCAACTTTTGCCTCTGCCTATTCCCACCAAACCCTGGACCCATATTTCTATGGACTTTGTTTCCGATTTGCCCAATTCTAATAATTTCAATACCATCTGGGTCATCGTTGACCGATTCTCTAAAATGGCGCATTTTGTTCCTCTCCGTGGACTCCCATCAGCACCTATCCTGGCTCAGCAATTTATAAAGGAGATCTTCCGTTTGCATGGGTGTCCTGAAGAAATCGTCTCAGATAGAGGAGTTCAGTTTGTGGCGAAATTCTGGAGATCCTTGTGCCAAGCACTACAGATCAAACTAAACTTCTTTTCGGCCTATCATCCCCAATCCAACGGGCAAACGGAAAGAGTTAATCAAGACCTAGAAACATTTCTCCGTTTGTACATATCCTCTTCTCAAGACGACTGGGTAGATCTGCTTCCTTGGGCAGAATTTGCTCATAATAATCATTATCACGAATCTTCTGCTTCCACTCCATTTCATACGGTCTATGGCCTACACCCCAGGGTACCCTTGTTTACTCCACTTCCTACAGCCTCAGTACCTGCCTCTGAAGTTTTCCTAAAGAATTTTTCAGGCCACTGGCGCCAGGTACGGGAATCTCTACTTAAAGCGTCCCAACGCTACAAAATTCAGGCCGACAAAAAGCGACGAGCCATTCCAAGCTTGAAACCCGGAGACAGAGTCTGGCTGTCTACTCGCAATCTACGCCTCAGAGTTCCATCTATGAAATTCGTTCCTCGCTTTATTGGACCATTTAACATCTCCCGAGTCATCAATCCAGTGTCCTACAAATTACATCTACCATCTTACCTCAGGGTACCCAACACCTTCCATATCTCTCTCTTGAAACCACTGGTGCTAAATCGGTTTTATACACCCAAACTGGTTTCTCCTGAAGTGCAGACTGAACATGGTGACGAATATGAAATTAAAGAGATCTTGGACTCTCGGTTTCGACATAAAACCTTACAATATCTAGTCGACTGGAAAGGCTATGGTCCAGAAGAGAGGGCCTGGATCAAAGCTTCTGATGTTCACGCTCCATCTCTCATCAAAAAATTTCACCGCAAGTTTCCAACTAAGCCCCAATCTAAGTGTCCAGTGGCCACTCGTAAGGGAGGGGGTACTGTCACAAATCGGGATCTTAGCCGCACTTACCTCATCCGCCGCTGTCATATCACGGCTACCTGGGTCCCTTCTGGTCATCTGCAGCATTCCCGTTCTCCACACCTTCATTTGTAAACAAACACATACTGTTTGTCCTGCTGCATGGGCGCGGCCATCTTGGATGCAGTCAGGTGATCATTCCAAACCAACCAGATTCAGAAGCTGATCAGCCAATAGTTGTTTGGGACATCCTATTTAAACCTGCTGCTGTGATCTGTTCATTGCCAGAACAACACACTTCTCTCCAGAGGATAGTTCTTGGCTTCAGTGTTCCTGACTGCATTACAAGTGCAGTGTTCCTGACTGCATTACAAGTGCAGTGTTCCTGTCAGAATTACAAAGTGCACTGTTCCTGTCTGCATTGCTAGTGCACTGTTCCTGTCAACATTTCTAGACTGCTCATTCCTCTGCTATATTCTATAATGAGCAAAAAGATCATCCAGGCTGCTAAGTTCTGTTTCACTCATGCTCCAGCTAGTCCCAAGGGTCCCGAATCGGATCAAGACATTCAGACGACCGTGACAGCTAAGAGGGATTAGCGTAATGCTCAAAATAGAACAGAAGTGCGGCAAGTCCGGCGGGTTCCTGAGAACTGCTGATTTCCCATCATGTGTAACCTGCAGCTGGAGCGGAAAACCCCAACGATACTTAATGGATCTCTTTCGGAGTTCCTCCGTGAGGGGCTTGAACATCCTTCGATATTGTAATGGGTGCCAAGAAAGGTCTTGAAAGATGTGAATTTCTTGGCCATTAAACTCCAGACCTTGAATACCTCTACGCTTGCGCACTATCTCATCCTTCTGAGTAAAATAGTGAAAGCGACAGATGACGCCTCTGGGTGGTGCCAATGGAGCTCCCTTAGGACGTAGAGCCCTGTGTCAAATTCATTTACATTATCTGGTGGTAATTCCAGGACTTCATTGAACACCTTTGTTAGAGCGTCTATCAGACTCTGGGTAGGGACGTCCTCCGGTAAGCGTCATATTCGTAAGTTGTTTCGACGGCCTCGGTTGTCTAAGTCATCCAACTTATGCTGGAACCATTGCAGAGCCTTCGCCTGTTCAGCCACAGTATGTTCTAGGGCTGTAAAGTGATCTTTGCCTTTGTCCTTGTGTTCTTCTAAGGCCACCAGACGATGACCAAGGTGGGCGATGTCTGCTTGCAATGAGATCACTTCTTGATGGACAATTTCTTGAAGTTTAGCTTCTAGAGCCTCGAAATCTCTTTTGGAGGGTAGCTCTTGTTTAGTAGGAAGAGACTTAAGCATTTGCAATACTTGAGATAGTTCAGGCTGTTCCTTTGCCACAGGCCTGACCTGGCGCCGCTTGCTCTCCTGATGCGAATCAGGGGACGATGAGTTTGAAGCAGCAGGGGAAGATGTCATTTCGAGACCTTCTGGAACTAAGGTAGGTTTCAGATATGAACGTAGATCAGTGCGTTCAGGGGTTTCCTGAGGTTTTTTTAAGGTCTTTCTTGGCCGAACTCTTCCAGTCTTTACCCATTAGGGCATTTAGAAATCATGTTCAGCAACCTATAAAAGGTATAGGGGTCATTACTGGTAGTACACAGTGCTAAGAAAGTGTTGCCGCCATTCTCATCTCCTCACATTTGGCCTAGGCAGCCATCCCCTCGAGATGTAGACCATGGTCTACATAGAAGGATAGCACAATGTGTCCAATATTCTCTCGTCCAAATAAATGGCCAGCTTCAGAGGCGCATACTTAAAAACTTGTACACTTGTAATCTTGGAATGAATGATGTAATATTGTCAGTGGTGCTGCACGTAAAGATTAAGGGTGTGCACCGGCCACTTTTGGGGTTTTGGGTTCTGATTAGGTTGAGGTTTTGGGTTCTGATTTGTTTTGCCAAAACACCCCACAAAAGGTTTTGGTTCTGATTTTGGGTTTTGGGTTCTGATTTTTTTTTAAAAAAAGCATAAAAATTATTATTAACCTCAATAACATTCATTTCCACTAATTTCCAGTCTATTGTGAACACCTCACACCTCACAATATTGTTTTTAGTCCAAAAGGTTGCACCGAGGTAGCTGGATGTCTAAGCAAAGCGACACAAGTGGGCGGCACAAACACGTGGGCCATCGTAGGTGGCTGTGAAGGCTTGAATGACTTTTTTCCCGCTCCTCCATCCTCTGCAGCATATAGAGGGTGGAGTTCAAGCACGTCACTACCTCTTGTTTTAATTGATGGCAGGGCAGGTTCATGCTTTTTTGATGTAGCAGGAACAGTGAACGTCGTTTAATATCTGATACTAATATTTCTGCACTGCAGGAACAGTGAACGTAGTTTAATATCTGATACTATTATTTCTGCACTGCAGGAACAGTGAACGTAGTAATATAGATTGCAGTTCCTATTTTTTGGGACTGAAGAAACAGTGAACGTAGTAATATAGATTGCAGTTCCTATTTTTTGGGACTGCAGAAACAGTGAACGTAGTAATATAGATTGCAGTTCCTATTTTTTGGGACTGCAGAAACAGTGAACGTAGTAATATAGATTGAAGTTCCTATTTTTTGGGACTGCAAGAATATATTGCTCTAGAATATTTTTTATACTTTTTAAATTATTTTTTTATATTTTTTTGAAATTATTGTTTATTTATTTTTATCAATTTTTAAGATTTTTTTATAATTATAAAATTACTATGGACTTAGCAGAAAAAAACGCAGGACAAAAGCACCACTGGACTCAGCAGGACAGACACTGGCCAAAGCACCACTGGAATCAGCAGGACAGAGCACTGGACAAAGTACTACTGGACTCAGCAGGACAGAGCACTGGACAAAGCACCACTTGACTAAACTAATCAGCAGGACAGAGCACAGGATCTCAACAACCTCCCTCTTCAGTGATCGCAGGGAGAATGAAGATGGCGGCCGCGAGTGGGGCATTTCTGACATCCGAGTCTCGCGAGATCCAATGCGAGACTTGGATGTCATAGCCTCGTTTTGGATTCCTTTGGCGGCCGGAAGTACCCGAACAGTGCTCGGATCCCGTCGGATCCGCACTGTTCGGGTGGGCTCGGATTACTGAAATCCGAGCCCGCTCATCTTTAGTAAAGATCTGTATCCAGACACCGGGACTTGGTCGTCTCCCCTGTAGGGGTGATTCCCAAGAAGGCTGTGGGAAAGTTCCGGCTGATTCAGTACCTTTCTTTCCCACAAGGGGCATCTGTGAATGACGCTATACCTAAGAAGTTGTGCAGTGTGGTGTACCAGTCTTTCGAAGAGGCATTAGATATGTTGAGGAGTTTTGGGCCCAGGGCCGTTATGCCAAAAGTCGACATTCATTCAGCTTTTCGTCTTCTCCCATTCCATCCGGACATGTTTCCCTACATGGGTTTCAGACTTGATGATGTATATTACGTGAACAAGTACCTCCCCATGGGATGCACACTTTCCTGTGCATTCTTTGAATGTTTTAGTACCTTCCTGCACTGGTGCATCTGTTTTGGCACTGACTATCATGGTGTCGCACATTACGTTGACAATTTCCTTGTGGTTGTCCCAAGCCTGTGTCCAACTTTCAGGGAGATTTTTTTTTCGGTGGTGGCCTTATTACAGTCACTGGCTGTCCCGGTCGCGTACGATAAGACGGAAGGTTCTACTGCACGGCTATTGTACTTAGGCATCGTGATTGATACTGTCTCGGGCCTCTATCGTCTCCCGCTGGACAAGGTTAGGAAGCTGTGTGGGCTTATAGATGAAGTGCTCAGGTCTGCAGGAGTGACTTTGAAACAGACCAAATTCATACTGGGGCTTTTCAATTTTGCTTGCCGCATGGGATCCAATGGGGCAAGAGTTCTGTTGGAAGTTGGAAAGGGCGACAGCGGATTTGGCAATTTGGGATCTCTTCCTGTAGGATTTCAATGGGGTGCGTTTGTCGTCTGCTCCCCCTGTGTCTAGCCAGGAAATGGACACAGTTGGTGAACATTGGTAGCAGGATATCTAAGACACAGCAACAAAACAAAGCACAGTTTCAAGGTAACAACAATCAATGTTTGGGGCGTCAATATATTAAGTCAGTGTAGCAAGTGCAGATGATCAAACAGGTGATGAAGATTAACTCCTGCAGGTGAAGTGCAATGTCCATAGTTAATAATAGCAGCACCTCTGGTAACACAGAGGTATTACAGACCAAGTACAAAATCGGAACAGTTTTGTCCACAGATAATAGAAAAGATGTTCCAACGATAATAGACAGTAAAGGTAGAATAGGCTGTTAAAGATAGGTATGGTCTGTATATTAACAATTAGGTAGATTGTAACTCCTTGTAAAATCATCATCATCATCATCAACATTTATTTATATAGCGCCAGCAAATTACAATTGCGAACAAACATTAATAATACAATACTGGGTAATACATACAGACAGAGAGGTAAAAGAACCCTGCTCGCAAACTTACAATCTATGGGACAATGGGAGTTTGAAACACAAGGGCATTTGCTACATCATATTGCACACTGGACCAGCTAGAATGCAAAGTTAAAAGTATTGAGTGGGCTGTGTGATCAATCACACAGCAATGTTGGTCAGAGAGTTGTTGTCTTGGTGGTTGAGGAATATCATAGGCTTGCCTGAAGAGGTGGGTTTTCAGAGAACGCTTGAAGGTTTGAAGACTACAGGAAAGTCTTAATGTGCAAGAGAGGGAATTCCACAAAGAGGGTACAGCCCGAAAAAAAATCCTGTAACCGAGAATGGAAGGATCTGATGAGAGTGGAAAAGAGAGGCAGATCATGTGTAGAATGGAGGTGTTGAGTTGGGAGATATTTTGAGACAAGTGAGGAAATGTATGTCGGTGCAATTTTGTTGATGGCCTTGTATGTTAGTAGAAGAATTTTATATTGGATTCATTGAAATACAGGCAACCAATGTAGAGAATGACAGAGTGGCTCAGCAGAGGAAGATTGGTTTGCAAGGAAAATCAATCTAGCTGCTCCGTGAAAAATAGATTGTAGGGGTTCAAGTCTAACTTTGGGAAGACCAGTAAGGAAGGAATTGCATTAGTCGATGCGGGAGATGATGAGTGCATGACTTAAGGTTTTTGTGGTGTCTTGTGTGAGATATGTGCATATTCTGGAAATGTTCTTTAGATGTATGTAACATGATATAGATATAGAGTTGATGTGGGGAACAAAGGATAATTGTGAGTCAAGGATTACACCTAAGCAGCGAGCCTGCGGGGTGGGATTTATGGTCATGTTATCAACAGAAATAGAAATGTCAGGCAGGAAGCTTCTGATTTTGGGTGGGAATATTATTAATTCAGTTTTTGAAAGATTGAGTTTGAGTTGGCGAGAAGACATCCAAGATGAAATGGCAGGAAGACAGTCAGTAACGCAGGACAACCACAGCTGGTAAAGATCAGGAGAGGATAGATAGATTTGTGTATCATCTGCATAGAGATGATACTGAAATCCAAAGGAGCTTATTAGTTTTCCAAGAGAAGTGGTGTAGATAGAGAAAAGCAGAGGACCTAAAACTGAGCCTTGTGGTACTCCAACTGATAAAGGAAGCAGAGATCCAGGGAAATTAACACTGAAAGAGCAATTAGATAGGTAGGATGAGAACCAGGATAGGACAGTGCCTTCAAGACCTAGGGATTTTAGTATGTGGAGAGAGTGGTCAACAGTGTCAAATGCAGCAGAGAGATCCAGGAGAATTAGAAGAGAGTCATTTTTACTTTTTACTTTGATCAAATCATTGACAACCTTGGTCAGCGCAATCTCTGTGGAGTATTGAGAGGGAAAGCCTGACTGAAGAGAATCCAGTAGGTTGTTTACTGTAAGAAAGTGTGTTAGGCGAGTGTAGGCATTTCTCTCGAGAAGCTTCGAGGGGCATTGACGCTGAGAGATGGTGTGGTAATTTGAGAGAGAGTTTGGGTCAGAATTTTGTTTTTTAAAATGGGAGTAATCACTGCATGCTTGAATAGTGATGAAAAAATATGAGTAGAAAGAGATAGATTACAGATTTTAGTTAGAGAGGGCATGGGCATAGAAGACAGGGAACTACTAATTTGTGAAGGAATGGGATCAAGACGACAGGAGGTAGAGGAGGAAGATGAGAAGAAACTTCCTCTTCATTTGTGGGATCAAATGAAGAGAGTGTGTCAGAGAGTGCTACAAAGGAACTGAGCTGATTGCTTGTCGAGGGAGATGATACCATTTCAAGTCTAATCTTATCTATTTTATCCTTGAAATAGGACGCGATCCTGGGCACTGATGGTAGTTGGAGAATTTGCGGTGGGAGGATTGTCCAGAGCATTTCTATAGGAGTGGTAGATACCAGTATATGTGATGAAATCATTAGAGGTACAAGATTTAAGCCAGTGGTGTTCTACTTTACGAGAAAATTTTTGTAGAGTTTGTGTTACTTTAGTGTGCCACGGTTGGCAACGAGGTCTACGTAGAGTATGTAGTGTCGCTGGAGCCACTTGATCAAGGGCAGTTGCTAGTGTTTGCTGAAAATGGGGTACTGCCCGATCAGGGGAGGAGAATGTAGAAATTGGGGAGAGAACATGTTGGAGAGAGGTGGAAAACTGTTGAAGATCAATAGAGTTGATATTCCTGCGGTTGTGAGGCGGCTTGGAAGAGTTTTTGACACTAGGGAGGGTAAAGAACTAGGGGTGAGCGAATAGCTAATAAGGTGATGATCCGAGAGGGGGAAAGGAGTGTTAAGAAAATCAGAAACTGAGCATAGTCTAGAGAAAACAAGATCAAAACAGTGGCCATCCTGATGAGTAGTGGATTCAATCCACTGAGAGAGGTCAGGTGAGGATGTTAGAGAGAATAGTTTGGAAGCAGCATTGGAATGTGGATTAGAAATAGGGATGTTGAAATCACTCATGATGATGGTGGGGATGTCAAAGGATAAGAAGTGAGAAAGCCAGGCAGATAAGTGTTCAAGAAATTCTTGGTGTGGTCCAGGGGGTGATAGATGACAGCATCACTCATAGAGAACGGGTTAAAAATCCTAACAGCATGTACTTCAAAAGATGTGAACGTGATTGATGGGACATTTGGTAGAACTGTGAACGTGCACAGTGGGGAGAGAAGTAGTCCAACCCTACCTCATTGTCTGCCTCCTGGTCTGGCGGTGTGGGTGAAATGGAGATCACCATGTGAAAGGGCTGCAGGTGAGGCAGTGTCTGATTGCGTGAGCCATGTTTCTGTTATTGCTAGAAGGTTTAGGTTGTTTGATAGAAAGAGATCATGTATGGAGGTAAGTTTGTTACAAACAGAGTGTGCATTCCAAAGGGCAAATTTAAAGGACTTTGGAAGAGAGGGGAGATAGGTGATGAGTTTTAGGTTTTCTGGATTTCTGTAGTGTTCAGATATATGCGTGTGGGAGAAGTGAGGGGAACATTGATTAGGTGATATATCACCAGCTAATAGAAGCAGGGAGAAAGAAAGGTAGGAAAGATGATTGTAAGATGTGTCTTTTTAGTTTCTGGTGACAGGGTGAGGCTGTTAAAGTTATTCAATTTAAATAGAAAAAGAGTTCATGTGTGTTAACTAGAGGTGAGTGAAGTAATGAAGGGACAATGTGGACATAGGTGTGCGTTGCAGGATGGATCCGGGATGATATAGTCCTAAAGATAATGCCATGAAAAGAGAATGAAAAATATTTTGGCCAGCATTGGGATTTATGAGTAAAATAGCAAAAAATTAGGGAATTAAAGGGATTACCTAATTGCAATGTCCCGTGTTATCAGAGAAGTAGTGCAGAACTAGGCTGCAGCAAATGTAGTTTATTCATGGATGTCTGGATAGTATAGAGTAATGATGTGGGGAGCCATGTGGGGGAGTGGGTGGAAGTGTTGAATGGAGAGTAATAAATAACAGGTGATTGAGTAGCTGAGTTCTTGCAGAGTAATGAGAGAGGAGAGTGGTTCAAAGTCAGTATCATTCCTTCCTACTTATGATGGCAAACAAAGGCTTGAGTAGAAATTAAAGTACAATGATGAGATAGGGGACTGAAATAGCTGTAGCATGGGTAGGAAGTGGCTCAGCAAGGTAGTACAGCAGGCTGATTAAACAGAGGGGATTTCGCAGGGATAATAAACTGATAGATAAAACAAACTATCATGAGTTGAGTAGAAAATAGGAGCAGACTCCAAAACTGTGTTCTTGTGGTGTGAAGCTTGTAGCCAGGGTGAGATGGAAACATCAAGAGTAGAATATGGAGTTTCGTGTGAATACTGACTGCTGTTCTTGTGTAGCTGTGGTAATAAGCAGAATGTTCTTCTCCTGTTTCCTCCTGTTTAACTTCAATATAATTCCGAATTATGCTATTAAAATTTTTTTTTTACACTTGTAACTATACACTTAGAACACTAACTATGCAGCCATCGCTGGCTTACAGCCATTTTACAAAAATGAATATACTTTTACTTATATGAAATCCCATTGCATAATAAACAAATATTGGTTTCCAAAATACATATCATAAAACATAAATAAAAAAATACAAAATGCAGAAATGCGCAATATAGCTGGTAACACAGAGGTACTGCAGAACTGATACAGAATAGGAGTCCTGACACTGGGCTCAACAAAACAGTGCTAGAAAAGTAGCCCCATGGAATCCAGCCAGGGCCTGATAAACCACTAGGCTGAACAGGCTGCAGCCTGGGGCGCTGGGTCCCGGGGGGCGCGGCGCTGCGGGTATTTTTTTTTTTTTTTAAATTTCTTTTTTTTCTTCATTCATTTTTTTTTCGGGGTGGGGGAGGGATTGTCACCGCGGGGGGGTCGCCGCGGGGGGGGGGGGTGGAGGGCTCGACGTTTAAAAGCATTGGTGGTCAGTGGTTAGCAACACACAGCCAATCGCCAGGCTGCCAGTTGCTGTGCAGCAGACAGGAAGCAGGACGTCTTCACTTCCTGATCTGAGGAGAGGAGCGACGCTGGCAAAACTACAGGTAAGTGAAGGGGGGAACTGCCCTGCATATCTATAGGGAGGGGGGGGAACTGCCCTGCATATCTATAGGGGGGGGAACTGCCCTGCATATCTATAGGGAGGGGAGGGAACTGCCCTGCATATCTATAGGGAGGGGGGGGAACTGCCCTGCATATCTATAGGGAGGGGGGGGGACTACCCTGCATATCTATAGGGAGGGAGAGGGGGGACTGTCATGCATATGTATAGGGAGGGAGAGGGGGACTGTCATACACATCTATAGGGTGGGAGGGGGGGGCTGCCATGAAAATCTATAGGGAGGGAGAGAGGTTTATATGTATGAAGGAGGGCAGAGGAGGGGGGCTGATATATGTGACTGGGGGAGTTTTGATGTGACGGGGGGGATAGCTACAGAGTGGAGGTAAGGAAAATAGCTGCAAGGGGGATGGATGCAGGGTGAGAGGTAAAGAAAATGGCTGCAGCAGGGGTTAAGGAAAATGGCTGTGGGGGGGTTGTGGTTAAGGAAAATGGCTGCAGGGGGTATTTAAAAAATAGAGCAGCTTTGGGGGGCAGAATCGCATGATTGTGTGGTGGTCACATGGGTGGTCTCAGCAATCACTAGAATACTAAATATTAGTGAGATGGGGCTGGTAGAGGTTTGTATTTGATTGACAACAAATATTCAGATATTGCTTATATATGCCTGTCCAATGGGGTACTTTTAGCTGGCCATAATGGAGTGTTTTGTTTTAATTAAAGGGCCTAATCATTCAGGGTTTGCATTATAATACATTTTTGCATTTTCAAAACAGGACGCCAACTTTTCAGAAGCCAGCGAGAGGATAACAAAGTTGCAAGAGAGAAGAGCAAGAACAGGTAGGAGACAATGGCACAATCTGTCCAAATTTGAATGCTGGAAAATACACCTGAACATTCATATTCAGGAGTGTTCCTATGCACCTATATATTCGGAGGAGGAGGGGGGGGGGGGGGCGCTGCGGCCGTATTAGCCTAGGGCGGGCAGAACCCTTAATCAAGCCCTGAATCCAGCCCTGTGCAGACCTGCCTGGGCTTGGTTGTCATTATGGCAGGGGGATCCCATGCTGTAGATTTAGCTGCTATAGTGCCGTCAGCCCTGGCTGAAAAAAGCCTAGTGCTGGTATTGGTAAAAATTAGAGGGACCCCATGCTTTTTATCCCCCCAATTTTGCTAGTTCCAGTCTAGGCTGGCAGCACTAGGGTTAATCTGCTTGTGGGGCGAGGGGCAAACTTTTTTATGTGTATTGTGTCGGCGAGTCCGCTGGTTGCATTGTGCCATTTGAATGTCAACTTTAGCAACTGTCGACAGTCACAATGTCGCCATTTTAACCATGTCGACATGCTGAACCTGATGACAGTCAGACTATCGATATTTCAGTGTCAACAGGTTCACCATCAACAGATCGTACCCAACAGGCGGTGTCATGCTATCATTATGTGGCGGGAGCTCTTGCTTTCAAGAGTTAGTATGCGTCGTTGCAGCTAATTTTTTTTTTTTTTTGCCAAACAAGGACCCCTCTGGATTACTCTTTTTTTGTTTCAAGCTGCAAGACCCGAGAATGTGTTGGTTTTTTTTTTCATGGCTTTTATTTTAGGTTCAAGCTGCCAAAACAAGAGATATCATTTTATTGACTTGGCTTTTTTTTTTAGGTTCAAGATGCTAGATTGAGGGATACATTTTTATGAACATGGAGAATCATGGATTACAGATTAAGTACCTGCATGATGGTATTACAGGGGTGGGTATTTTTTTATTTATTTATCTCAAGTCAAATTTTGTTTAAAATGACGTGTGAAGTTTATTTACATTTTGGCTTGGTGCACTACAGGTCCCAGTGAGTGGTTTCCCAAGTGCCAGCATATCCTGGCAGTCATGGGAATGCTATTGTTTGTGGTACTACAAGCACCGCCATGCCCAAACTGTTAATGGCAACCTGAGCTCGCTGGAACCTGTAGTGCCCAAGCCAAAATGGTGTGTTTACTATCTATACTTTTTTATTAACCCATACCCACTGCCTCAAACCCCATCTCTTTAAGGAATGCAGCCCTGTGCTGACCAGTCTGGGGTTGGTTGTCATTATGGCAGGGGGACCCCACGCTGAAGGTTCCCCTGCTATAGTGACACCAGTCATGGCTGACAAAACCTAATGCTGGTATTAGTAAAAAAAAAAAATCATTCCCCCGATTTTGCTAGTACTAGCCTAGGCTGGCAGTAGTAGGGTTTATCTGTCTGTCTGGCAGGGTGCACACTGTTTTTTTTGAAAAAAAGTTGTTTTAACATTTATTATGTGTATTGTGCCGGCGGGTTTACCGGCTGTATTGTGCCAGTGGGCCTGCCTGCTCGCAGTGTCATTGCTGTTGAATGTTGACATTGTGACCGTCGACATTAGCAACTGTTGACAGTCACAATGTTGCCATTTTAACCATATAGACCAGGGGTTGGCAACCTTTTTCTATCGTGTGCCGGAAAAAATCTAGCCGAGCCCAGGTGTGCCATAAATTCATATTATGCCACAATAGTGCCCCGAAATCATATTATGCCACAGTAGTGCGCCCAAATCATATTATGCCACACAGTAGTGCACCCAATTCATATTATGCCACATAGTAGATCCCTCAGTTCTTAATACGCCACATAGATGTGTCCCCAATTCATCTTATGCCTCATAGTTGTGCCCCCAATTCACAAAGTAGTACCCTTAATTAATATAATGCCACAGAATAGTGACCACAATTTATATTATGCCTCATAGTAGATCCCCAGTTAATATTATGCCAAATAGTTGTGCCCCCAATTCACATTATGCCACAGTAATGCCCACAATTAACATTATGCCACAGTAATGCCCACAATTCCTATTATACCACACGTAAGTGTCCCAATTACTATTATGCCGAAGTAATGCCCCCAATTCAAATTATGGTTCACATAAGTGCACCAATCACATTATGCCTCACATAAATGCCCCAATTCACATTATGATACACATAAGTACCCTCAATTCCTATTATGCCACAGTAATGCCTCCTATTCAAATTATGCCTCACGTAAGTGTCCCCAATCAAATTATGCCTCACATAAATGCCCCCAAATCACATTATGCCTCACAAAGGTGTCTCCAATTAAAATTATTGCATACATAAGTGCCCCCAATTAATATAATGTCTCATTAGGCAGCTTACCCTCTCTTTCTGTCTCTCCTTGTACCCTCTCTTTCTGTCCCTATCTGTTCCCTCTCTCTCTGCCTCTTTGTCACTTCTCCCTGCCTCAACTCCAGGCTGTCACCCACACACACTATCTCACCCTCTCTCTCTGTGTATACCCTCTCAGTATGCCTCTCTCTGTCTCTCCCTGTGCCCTCTCTCTCTGTCACTCCCCCTGCCTCCACCCCACGCTGTCACCCACACAAACTCTCTCCACATCCTGGTTGCTGTCACTTCCATTCCACTTACTGCTATATCCCACACTGATTCTACCAGCCGACCACTTTACCTTGTGCTGCCACACTGCCGGTTCTGACCTACTACCCCCGTGTACAGCTTATCTCTCTCTGCCTCTCCCTCAATAATAACAGGCAGGAAATTGGGGATGTTAGTGATACTGGGGACTGCACTGCATTGATAACTATTAATGCACTCACCTCCCATCCGCTCCTCAACGGTGCCCTTGAGAACTGCTGTGCATGCGCAGCAGTTCAATGTTAGCGATGTCCTGCAGTGACAGCCCGCCTGGCGTGCCAGACTAGAGGGCGCTGCGTGCCAGGGGTTGCCGACCCCTGATATAGACAGTCGGACCATCGCCATTTTGGTGTCGACAGATTGATCGTTGACAGGTTCACCATCGACAGATTGTGCAAAACCCTTAGCTTCCCCCTGTATGTATTGCTCTATTCCTTAGTTGTTGCTATTTCTTTTTATGTGTGGTTCTTGCTGTTCCAGTTTGTGCTAGTTATACTCTTTGCTGTGTATGCATATCATCTCTTAATTATTTAGTTTGTTTGTGTACTCATTGGTAGGGTTAGTTGCTCATTTACAGGGGTGTGTACAGAGAGAAAGAGTATCACGCGCCGGGTGTTCAGGCAGCGCACCTGACACCCGGCAGACTTACCTCTCATCGGCGCTCCGCTTCCCGCTGGGCGCCGCCATCTTGGATTCGGGTCTCTGCATGCGCAGACCCGGCGATTACTCTAATTCCCCTGCTCTCTGCTGATTGGCCCTTCTCCCTGGCGGCAAGTTTAAAAGGCACCTCCTCTCTATCTTCAGTGCCTGTTCTTTGTGTTACCTCCTGGTGATTGAAGTGGCTTCCTGTTACTTTCCAGTTATTTACCTCTATTCTAGACTGCAGAGCTGACGCTCATCTTCAGACATCTCCACTACATTTGTCTTCAGAGCTGACGCTCATTCTCCTGAACTTCTACCACATAGTGGTCTGCAGAGCTGACGCTCCCTCTACCGAACTCTCCGCCACATAGTGGTCTGCAGAGCTGACGCTCACTCTACGGAACTCTCCGCCACATAGTGGCCTGCAGAGCTGACGCTCATCTTCCAACATCTCCACTACATTTGTCTTTAGAGCTGACGCTCATTCTCCTGAACCTTACACCACATAGTGGTTTACAGGGTTACACCGATCTGCATTATCTTCATTGCCATTACTTATTGTATTGACCATCCTTCCTACGATACTACTGCCTGTAGTCTTCCCAGGGACTTCCGTACAGTGCTCTAGTAGAGACCGCGACCTGCGAGGTAGACGCAGCTAAGCCCATACCGCTTTGTGGCGGTTCCTGGTGAACACCGTCTCCTCGTTAGACTCCGCGCCCTGTTGGAGTAGTGCCAAACTGTTCGAATCTCTTGGTTTCGCTACATCTGCCGAGTCTCCTCGTAAGAACTGTGACAAAGAGGATAGGTTTGTCTAGTTAAGATCCAGCCCTGCTGTTCAGTACTGCACATCGTGATAGGGGGTGGGTACACTTTCCCATTCTTGCCAGCTGACCTCCCCAAAAGGAATTGGAAGAAAATGCAGGAGTGTGTGCACTCTCAGAGTCAACTTTTAACGTAACATATTGGGGGAAATTCAATTGGCCTGCCCAATAATAACCGATATTACGGTAATAGTGTGCATTATTACCGTTAATACAGCAATCTTTAATGATGGTTTTTGCTCGCAAACAGAAATCAGGGTTAAAATAACCATATTAACTGTAATATAATTAACGCCGCATTGAGCGCGGCCAAATTGAATCTCCTCCCACTGTATCTGTTGATTTTGTTTTATAAACTTCCTAGAAATCACAATCAATGATGATGCGCTATTTTTTCAGCAGATGCTTACAAGAGATAATGTTCACAGATCTGAAGGTAAATTGTGTAGGTGTGTACACATGAAACTGCATGCTCATCGGTATTTTCAATCGTTGGTGATTGTTAGAGTAATTGCATCTTAAGTATAATCACACAGGTGTAGCTTTACATTCAGGCACTGACATTTAGTTACAGCTACATTTTTATACATGAGGTCATATGTTCTTGCATGGCTACAACGTCAGAATTTCAACACTTCTTCCAGACAGCTGGTAAATATAGGACAACAAACATTTTTTAAAAGAACAGTTGTACACCAAAGACAGTGTTATGAATATACCCTACTGTGTTTTGGACAAACTGGATTTTTCCATGCTAATTATATGCTATATTGCTAAAATGGAAATGTTAAGTCTCGTCATTTGTAGTCCCATCATAACACCATTCGCCAAATTCTCTTTCTGTTCCCAATATAATAAATACAGAGAAAAGTAAATTTACAGATACATTATATTAAGATAATTATTTAAATTATGCAGATACTCATTATTTCAGTACCTCTGTCTGGAAGATGTGTGGTTAATTACCGTGAAAGGCTGGAATTTGAGATAGTGAGCAGAGAGTCAGCAGCTATATTTATCCTGACTGTAACCTGAGCTGAGGATTCCTGAGGGAAGTTTGTGAGTCTCAGTGTGCAAGCAGACCCAAGCTGGACAGATCTGGGGTTATGAATATGAATTGGTTTGTAATCCTCAAATTTCTTCCAGAGAAGAGTTGAATGGGATTAAAAAAGTGCGAGATCTAACCACAACCAACAGCTCTCATAAAGCAGGTGAGACAAAGTGTTACCATGCACTAACCAAACACATTCCCAGAGATACTGTAGATCATATTATTGAAATAATTGAGACCACAAATGCTTTTTTACCAGTCAGGTACAATGTTGTGTGTTAAGCCAATTCAGAAATATATCTGATTAACTACCCAACATATTGGGTTATCTAGTGCTGTATAAATAGCAATCCATTTGAAATGTATCATGTTATTAACACAAATCACAAGTTACCTATTATAAAGTGCTGTACAATATGCCGGCACTTTATAAATAAATGTTAACAGGGGCAGGCTGAGCTGGGGGGCATGGGGGCATCTGCCTCCCGGGCTGTTCCTATATTGGGCTACCTTGGGCTGGGTCACTGGGCCACCCGCATTTTTTTTCTTTAAAATAGGCTGCTGAGTCGTGTCTTGCCCCCCGGGCTAAAATTTGCCAATCCTCCCCTGAATGTTAATAATAATAATACCTATCCCCCTTATTCCCCTAACCCAAGTTCCAGATGAGAATTTTCCATGCACTTCAATATCCTTGATATTTTCATTTCTAGCTCACAGGGTTTTCCTTACATATTTTCACATAAATATGTCACCAGTACAATTTATAAATTAAATGTATCTGGTCTCTCTACATTACATCAATATACATTTGCACTAATTTCACTAGGTTCTAAGCTAAGCTTAGTTATTAATAATTTACAGTACTTAGTGCATAAGTCAGAACCCCAGTGCATTAATGTATTTTCTAAAAAACAGATGTTGGTTTAATAGTTACAATTGTATTGCTGTATGTCGCATACCTGCCACCTGTTCTAATTCAAAGGGACAGTCATAGGTTCTAAAGATGTTTCCTTTGGAATGCATGCCTCTAAAATGTCTCTACTCTTTAATATGAACCAACTCTACATTACAATTCATATATAATTCACGTTACCCTGTATTTTGTTTATTCTAAGTGCTTTATAACTTAATAAGTTTTAAGAAAAGTATTTAAAGAAATAAAAAGTATTAACAGATGGGGTAACTTGGTTTGGGACAAATGGTTTTATTCAGTGCCCATTGCAAGACCAATGATATCCATACAACAAGACTATATCATCCTTTATTCCCCACATCGATTCTATAACTAAATCATATAGCACACATTTAAAAAACATTTCTCAAAGGGTTACATATGTTATATAGACAATGAACATGTTGAAAAAATGTGGACCCTCCCTCCCCCCCTTCTAGGTGTACTCATGCTGGGAAGTGGGTGTGGGGTAGTAAGAATAGTAAGAATATTTTTAAGGTAATAAAACATTTTGTCCTTGGTGCACCCCCATGGCCAAGCTGTCATTAAGAGTCTGGGCATGCTGGCACCTGTAGCACTAAAAGAACTAGTATACCCATATGACTGCCAGGACATGCTGGCACTTGGGGACTCACAAGTGCCAGCATGCCCTGGCACCCACTGGGAGCTATAGTGCATCAAAGGAAATGAAATAAAACACGCACACCATTGTAAACATTACTTTAATTGAAATAAAACCCTATTTATTGCTTACCTACATCCAGGGTTTTCATCTATAATAGATCAAATGATCCTTGCTTGTTGATATTTCGACATTCATAATGTCAACACCATAAGGTCGACAGTCAGAATGTCAACATCATAAGGTCGACAGTCAGAATGTCGACAAAGTTAAAAGATTGCCATTCAGAATGACAACATGTTTATTGTCAACATTCCGACTACATCCCTTGTAGAATACGCACATATCTCACACAAGACACTGTAAAAACTTTAATTCATGCACTCATCATCCCAAGCATTCACTATTGCAATTCCCTCCTTACTTGTCTTCCCCAAATCAGACTCTCACCCCTACAATCTATTTTGCACACGGTGGCTAGATTGATTTTCTTTGAAAATTGTTTTTCCACTGCTGAGCCACTCATTGGTCGCTTTATTTTCTACTGAATCCAATATAAAATACTTCTAACAACATACAAGGCTATCCGCAAAACTGCACCAACATAAAGCTCCTCACTAGTCTCAAAATACCTCCCAACTCAATACCTCCATTCTGCACAAGATATGTATCTCTCATCCACACTCATTACATGCTCCCATTCCCGGTTACAAGAATTTTTTCGACCTGCGTCTACTTTGTGGATTTTCCTTCCTCGCACAATAACATTTTCTGGTAGTCTTCAAGTGTTCTCTGAAAACCCACCTATTCAGGCAAGTTTATAAAATTCCTCAACTACCCTCTTAACCTTCCTAGGTTACCCTATTATCAACCTTTACACAGTTAACACAAGACAAGAACCCTTTGACCAATATTGTCATGTCATTGGATCACATAGACCACTAGGCACTTTTTACCTTTGAAATCTGGCTGAACCAATATGTAGTATATAGCACTTCATCTCATTTATTAAACTCCCAGTGTCCCATAGCTTGCAAGCAGGGCCTTCTTATCTCTTAGTCTGTCTGTATTACCCAGTATTGTTTTATTACTGTGTTTGTTCCCAATTGTGAAGTGCTACGGAATTTTATGGCGCTATATAAATAAATGTTGATGTTGATGATGTTCACCAGGTGCTTTTTGCCACACTCAACGCAGGGTTATGTGAGTTGACACATAAAAAAAAATGCTATTTACTGCATATTGCAGTCATTTAGACAAACTCGTGTTTGGGAAAACACAATTTTTTCCCAAACCAGTGCATTCCTTCCGTATTACCATGATCAGTAAGCATGTCATTATGTGAATTTTAGTGTACCAAGAACCACCTAGTCAACAGTGCATGTAAGTCCAGCAATATAGTATTTATGTAATTGATATTGAAATGTTGCAATTGTCTAGCCATATATTTTTTATTGGTACTACAGCACTCAGGTTTTGGACAGTATCAGAGTAAGGCTCTACATGTCTGTGAAATACAATTTTACAGAATAATAACTGTGACTGGATGGGCTTACTTTGCCAGCGGTCTGTTGGGGAAGAGGATCAATGGATGTTCTTCTTACACAGTTTTTCTGGGTTTCTTTTTCGCTGACAGTTACTGACAGTTACTGACCACTCCTGCTGGTGTCTCTTTGCCACCAGACACTCGCTGACTGCGAATGCCAAATGCACAATAGTTGTAGGAGAATCTCGCGGCCACCACTAGGCTCCCCCACGGCACCTTGAACTGGTTACTTCTAGGTAGCTGATATAGCTGCTACAGTGCCTATATGTTGTGGGTTGGCTGATACCTCCTCACTGTTTTTATGGATCAGCGGTCAGAGCATTGACACAGAGAGGCCGTGTTCAACACAGGACAGTCAGGGAACATATTAGAGCGTAAGTTCCTATCTGTTGTTCAAAGGATACAGCAGGCAAAAGGCATCAGGCAGAACTTTCAAGCAGTGATGTTTATTGCTCAAATGTCCTGACAAGGACCTTTACACACTAGCTAGAGGTACTAGTGAACTCCAGAAGTTCAGATGGTATAATACATTACATGGTCAAACAGAGCTCTTTATATACTGTTTCTGACACATATGTTGGCAGGCCCCCATAGTTCTCCTCTTGTCTCTTACCTTTGCATTTTAATCATTGCTCTGATCCTGTTAGTTGCACACATATGGCTGTGCACAGGTTCAGCTCCACTTAGTTCACTCCACACCTCTCCACCGCATTGCTATTTTCTTTTAGCTTTGTATTTCACCTATACCTGTTCACAGCTGAATTGATTTTAATTCACTTTGTTTCTGTTGTTTGAACTGCCTTGTATGCTGTGTTCTGTTTTACCTATGCTCTATGTACGACACTGTGGACCCTTTGTGGTGCCTTATAAATAAGATAATAATAATATGTGCATTTATCATAAGTGGAATTAGTCATAAGATATATGTCAAACTTACATACTAACCCCTTAGAAAAGTTTCTGTAATAAAATAGTGCCCCAATACTATACTTAATAATTTCATATTTGATAATAATCTGTGTGTAAACTTGTGACTAATAGATTGAATGTAAAATTATATGTTTAGGATGTACCAAAGAAAAAATAATGCATTTTAAAGAAATCCTTAAAAGTATTGTTTTGAAAAGCCATAAAAGATTAGCCTATGCACAGCCTTCTCTCTCAGTGACCTCATAAGGGCTGGGGCTAGGGGGGAAAACAATTTGTTTTAGAAAACATGAAAAACTGTTATAGCTAGTCTAATGAAGTGAACTGGAAAAAATATGGTTTAGTTGATTTTCTGAGATGTGTAGTGCCTCAAATACAATTGTCATAAATTACTCAAAACTGAAAGCTCCTTTAGCAGGTGATTCCCATCATGATCCCAAAATAAAACGTTGGGGATTTATTAAAAACAGTATGAACAATTTTTTAGATGTTTTTTTATTAAAACATACTGTTGCGTTATACATCACATGGAAGCCCATAAAAAGAGGTTTAAAATGAGACCTTGTTCACCTCTCTTGCTCAATCAGATGAGATGCAAAAGCAAGTTAAAAAACGTTAAAAGCAAATTTTTTGGTAAAAAAGTGCAACTTTAAAGGCGTGTAACTTCAAAACCAGTGCACATATCAACCTTAGATTTCTGGGTTTTCTTTACACCCATGACAGCATTTATTATACCAAATTTCATTAAAATTTGAAACGGTCAGTTTGAAACCCTGTGTTGATTTGATGTGGAATAATCCAGACGTCCTCCTCTTCCTGCTCTTTTCTTCCTCATCCTCCTTCCTCTTGCACTACGCCAGCACTCAGTTACTACGTGTGCTGAGCTCCTCCAATTTGGCAAAGCATGCACTGCTCTAACACTCAGGTTCTTGTGACTGAGGATGAGAGTCAGATGAATGTGAGATGAGTCCCAACTGGAGGAGCTCAGCACATATAGTTCCTGAATGCTGTGGTGGTGCAGTGCATATACCGCCACAGTTGCATTCTAACAGGCGCCCGTGACATGGATGGAGGGAAAGGGGGGAACGGACCAGCCCAGGGCTGATCTGCAGAACTTTTAATAAGATGGCTGGTCCCTGGGAAGCAGCCAGACACTAAAAGGCAGCCTTGACCTGCCCCATGGCCTATCAGGGATGGGTTGCCTGGAGCTGGAGCTCCATTGGCCCCATTGTTAATCCAGCCCTGATCTACACTAGGGTATCAATTTAACTAATCAGATCACAATTCTATTTTTCTTTAAAATTCAGCCCTTCCTGATGAATCAAGTTCTTGAAAATAGGACTGGGATTAGGAACATGAGTGTCCAGGCAACTGCCCCTTTTTAATACAAAGAGGAGTATCAGGCAAAGTGGGTATTGAGTCTCAGGTTGTGAATTGTAGTGGTGATGACAATGTGTTGGTGTATATACATATTATCAGTAAAACAGCATAACAGGTAATGCAAGCAGGAGTGGTAAATAGATCTTTGTACATTTTTACTAGGGATGAGCGCACTCGGATTTATGAAATCCGAGCCCACCCGAACGTTGCGGATCCGAGTCGGATCCGAGACAGATCCGGGTATTGGCGCCAAATTCAAATGTGAAACTGAGGCTCTGACTCATAATCCCGTTGTCGGATCTCGCGATACTCGGATCCTATAAATTCCCCGCTAGTCGCCGCCATCTTCACTCGGGCATTGATCAGGGTAGAGGGAGGGTGTGTTAGGTGGTCCTCTGTCCTGGTAGATCTCGTGCTGTGCTGTTTAGTAGTGTGCTGTGCTGTGCTGTGCTGTGCTGTGCTGTGCTGTGCTGTGCTGTGTTCTGCAGTATCAGTCCAGTGGTGCTGTGTGCTGTGCTCTGTCCTTCTGAGGTCAGTGGTGCTGCTGGGTCCTGTGCTGTGTCCTGTTCAGTCCAGTGGTGCTGTGTCCTGTGCTCTGTGCTTCTAAGGGCATAGTTATTTCCCCAATATTCCCCTGTGTTTAAAAAAATAAAAAAAAGTTTTTTTAAAAAATACCAAAAACTACTTTAATTTTTTTTAATTACCACAAAATTTGCACAACCAATCCTGCAGTATAAGCCCATTGGTACTGCAATATTACCAAGTTCACACATTCAGCAGTAAAAGTCCAGTGGTACTGCAATATTACAAAGTTTACACATTCTGCAGTATCAGTCCAGTGGTGCTGTGTCCTGTGCTCTGTCCTGCTGAGTTCCGTAGTGCTACTGGGTCCTGTGCCGTGTCCTGTTCAGTCCAGTGGTGCTGTGTCCTGTGCTCTGTGCTTCTAAGGGCATAGTTATTTCGCCATTATTCCCAAGTTTTTAAAAAATAAAAAAAAAGTAAAAAAAAATAAAAAATTTAAAGAAAAAAAAAAATATATAATAATTATAACCAAATTTGCAAAACCAATCCAGCAGTATAAGTCCATTGGTACTGCAATATTACAAAGTTCACACATTCTGCAGTATCAGTCCAGTGGTGCTGTGTCCTGTGCTCTGTCCTGCTGAGGTCCGTAGTGCTGCTGGGTCCTGTGCCGTGTCCTGTTCAGTCCAGTGGTGCTGTGTCCTGTGCTCTGTGCTTCTAAGGGCATAGTTATTTCCCCATTATTCCCAAGTTTTTAAAAAATAAAAAAAAGTAAAAAAAAATAAAAAAGTAAAAAAAAAATAAATAAATATAATAATTATAACCAAATTTGCAAAACCAATCCAGCAGTATAAGTCCATTGGTACTGCAATATTACAAAGTTCACACATTCTGCAGTATCAGTCCAGTGGTGCTGTGTCCTGTGCTCTGTCCTGCTGAGTTCCGTAGTGCTGCTGGGTCCTGTGCCGTGTCCTGTTCAGTCCAGTGGTGCTGTGTCCTGTGCTCTGTGCTTCTAAGGGCATAGTTATTTCCCCACTATTCCCAAGTTTTTTAAAAATAAAAAAAAAGTAAAAAAAAATAAAAAATTTAAAAAAAAAAATATATATAATAATTATAACCAAATTTGCAAAACCAATCCAGCAGTATAAGTCCATTGGTACTGCAATATTACCAAGTTCACACATTCTGCAGTATCTTGTGCTACATATAATGGAGACCAAAAATTTGGAGGATAAAGTAGGGAAAGATCAAGACCCACTTCCTCCTAATGCTGAAGCTGCTGCCACTAGTCATGACATAGACGATGAAATGCCATCAACGTCGTCTTCCAAGCCCGATGCCCAATCTCGTAGTACCGGGCATGTAAAATCCAAAAAGCCCAAGTTAAGAAAAAGTAGCAAAAAGAGAAACTTTAAATCATCTGAGGAGAAACGTAAAGTTGCCAATATGCCATTTACGACACGGAGTGGCAAGGAACGGCTTAGGCCCTGGCCCGTGTTCATGACTAGTGGTTCAGCTTCACCCACGGATCTTAGCCCTCCTCCTCCTCCCCCCCCCTACAAAAAATTGAAGAGAGTTATGCTGTCAGCAACAAAACAGCAAACAACTCTGCCTTCTAAAGAGAAATTATCACAAATCCACAAGGCGAGTCCAAGGATGTTGGTGGTTGTCAAGCCTGACCTTCCCATCACTGTACGGGAAGAGGTGGCTCGGGAGGAGGCTATTGATGATGTAGCTGGCGCTGTGGAGGAACTTGATGATGAGGATGGTGATGTGGTTATTGTAAATGAGGCACCAGGGGGGGAAACAGCTGATGTCCATGGGATGAAAAAGCCCATCGTCATGCCTGGTCAGAAGACCAAAAAATGCACCTCTTCGGTCTGGAGTTATTTTTATCCAAATCCAGACAACCAATGTATGGCCATATGTAGCTTATGTAAAGCTCAAATAAGCAGGGGTAAGGATCTTGCCCACCTAGGAACATCCTCCCTTATACGTCACCTGAATAACCTTCATAGTTCAGTGGTTAGTTCAGGAACTGGGACTAGGACCCTCATCGGTACAGGGACACCTAAATCCCGTGGTCCAGTTGGATACACACCAGCAACACCCTCCTCGTCAACTTCCTCCACAATCTCCATCAGATTCAGTCCTGCAGCCCAAGTCAGCAGCCAGACTGAGTCCTCCTCAATACGGGATTCATCCGAGGAATCCTGCAGCGGTACGCCTACTACTGCCACTGCTGCTGTTGCTGCTGTTAGTCGGTCATCTTCCCAGAGGGGAAGTCGTAAGACCGCTAAGTCTTTCACAAAACAATTGACCGTCCAACAGTCGTTTGCCATGACCACAAAATACGATAGTCACCCTATTGCAAAGCGTATAACTGCGGCTGTAACTGCAATGTTGGTGTTAGACGTGCGCCCGGTGTCCGCCATCAGTGGAGTGGGATTTAGAGGGTTGATGGAGGTATTGTGTCCCCGGTACCAAATCCCCTCGAGATTCCACTTCACTAGGCAGGCGATACCAAAAATGTACAGAGAAGTACGATCAAGTGTCCTCAATGCTCTTAAAAATGCGGTTGTACCCACTGTCCACTTAACCACGGACATGTGGACAAGTGGTTCTGGGCAAACGAAGGACTATATGACTGTGACAGCCCACTGGGTAGATGCATCCCCTTCCGCAGCAACAGCAACAGCTGCATCAGTAGCAGCATCTACAAAATGGCTGCTCATGCAAAGGCAGGCAACATTGTGTATTACAGGCTTTAATAAGAGGCACAACGCTGACAACATATAAGAGAAAATGAGGGAAATTATCTCCCAGTGGCTTACCCCACTTAGACTCTCATGGGGATTTGTGGTGTCAGACAATGCCAGTAACATTGTGCGGGCATTAAATATGGGCAATTTCCAGCACGTCCCATGTTTTGCCCACACCATTAATTTGGTGGTGCAGCATTACCTCAAGAGTGACAGGGGTGTGCAGGAGATGCTTGCGGTGGCGCGCAAAATTGCTGGACACTTTCGGCATTCAGCCAGTGCCTACCGCAGACTAGAGGCACATCAAAAAAGCATGAACCTGCCCTGCCATCACCTCAAACAAGAGGTTGTGACGCGCTGGAACTCCACCCTCTATATGCTGCAGAGGATGGAGGAGCAGCAAAAGGCCATTCAGGCCTACACAGCCACCTACGACATAGGCAAAGGAGTGGGGATGCGCCTGAGTCAAGCGCAGTGGAGACTGATTTCCGTGTTGTGCAAGGTTCTGCAGCCATTTGAACTTGCCACACGAGAAGTCAGTTCCGACACTGCCAGCTTGAGTCAGGTCATTCCCCTGATCAGGCTGTTGCAGAAGCAGCTGGAGAAAGTGAGGGAGGAGCTGGTAAGCCATTGCGATTACAGCAAGCATGTAGCTCTTGTGGATGTAGCCCTTCGTACGCTTTGCCAGGATCCGAGGGTGGTCACTCTTTTAAAGTCAGAGGAATACATTCTGGCCACCGTGCTCGATCCTCGGTTTAAAGCGTATGTTGTGTCTCTGTTTCCGGCGGACACAAGTCTACAGCGGTGCAAAGACCTGCTGGTCAGGAGATTGTCCTCTGAAGAGGACCGTGACATGCCAACAGCTCCACCCTCATTTTCTTCCACATCTATGGCTGCGAGGAAAAAGCTCAGTTTTCCCAAAAGAGGCACTGGCGGGGATGCTGATAACATCTGGTCCGGACTGAAGGACCTGCCAACCATTGCAGACATGTCTACTCTCGCTGCATTGGATGCTGTCACAATAGAAAAAATTGTGGATGATTACTTTGCTGACACCATCCAAGTAGACATGTCAGACAGTCCATATTGTTACTGGCAGGAAAAAAAGGCAGTTTGGAAGCCCCTGTACAAACTGGCTCTATTTTACCTGAGTTGTCCCCCCTCCAGTGTGTACTCGGAAAGAGTTTTTAGTGCAGCGGGGAACCTGGTCAGTGAGCGGCGAAGGAGGTTGCTTCCTCACAACGTTGAAAAAATGATGTTTATAAAAATGAATAATCAATTCCTCAATGAAGTACAGCACTGCCCTCCAGATACTACAGAGGGACCTGTGGTTGTGGAGTCCAGCGGGGACGAATTGATAATGTGTGATGAGGAGGAAGTACACACTGTAGGGGGAGAGGAATCAGAGGTTGAGGATGAGGACGACATCTTGCCTCAGTAGAGCCTGTTTAGTCTGTACAGGGAGAGATGAATAGCTTTTTTGGTGTGGGGGCCCAAACAAACCAATCATTTCAGCCAAAGTTGTTTGGTAGGCCCTGTCGCTGAAATGATTGGTTTGTTAAAGTGTGCATGTCCTATTTCAACAACATAAGGGTGGGTGTGAGGGCCCAAGGACAATTCCATCTTGGAACTTTTTTTTTTGGCATTATATGACCAATCAACAGTCGTTTGCCATGTTCAAAAAGTAAAACCAAATTTTAAAAAATTCAAGAAATTAAACCAAAAGTAAAATGCCGTGTCATAATTTAAAACAAGAGTTTTTGACGTGCTCTAAAACTACTGTATTGTTGTTTATATTTTATAAACACTACACTTGAAAGCTTGAGTCTTTCAATAAAAAAGTAACTGTCCATTGCACGAATATTTGCAACAGGGACAATTTTAGGGTTAAGAAAGCCAACTGATAACACTTCGACGCTGTCTGTCTTTATAAACACTACACTTGGAAGTTGGAGGAGGTATTGTGGCCCCGGCACCAAATTTACTACCGGGGCCACTCCACTGTGCAGTCCATATTTAGGTGTATCAGATATTAAACAACGGTGACAGTTGATGCCCAATTTTTTAATTATATTGTGGCCTCGGTACCAAATTGTGTACCGGGTTCACCACACTACGCAGTCCAGATACTTGTTTGGTGGAATTCAGACCAGTTGAGGGTTTTATTATTATATTGTGGGGACCACTCTATCTATACCACACTACAACTCTATACCACTCTATTTCATACTTTAATTCTATTTAATACTTTAATTCTATTTCATACTTTAATTCTATTTAATACTTTAATTCTATTTCATACTTTAATTCTATTTAATACTTTAATTCTATTACTAATTACCATAAAGAGGAACAAAATAAACCAATTTTACCAAAAGTATAATGTGACTTAGACTTACAAACACTACACTTGAAAGATGGTGCCTTTAAATGAAAAAGTCAGTCTTCATTGCACGACTATGTGCAACAGGGACAGTTTTTTGGTTTACAAAGTCAACCAATAACACTTGGACCCTGTCTGTCTTTAACATACTTGATGGGATCTCAATGACGAATTGTCTGTACCATGTTTGGAGGAGGTATTGTGGCCCCGCTATCAAATTGGGTACCGGGGCCACCCCACTACGCAGTCCAGATACTTGTTTGGTGGAATTCTGACACGTGGAGGGTTTTTTAATTATATTGTGGCCTCGGTACCAAATTGTGTACCGGGGCCACCACACTACGCAGTCAAGATAGATAGATGCGTATCATAGATAAAGTACATTCAGTGGTGTGGGGCAAATTGAAAAATATTCAAAATGCACTGACATTATCAAAAACAAGAGGTTGTCACACGCTAAAACTCCAACATGTATATGATGGAGAGGATGGAGGAGCAGCCGTATGTGTAGTGTAATGCAGACCTGTTGAAGGTTTTTTATATATTTTATTGTGGTGCCCAGTGCCCACTCCTCTACGCAGTCCAGATACATTTATTTGTGCGAATCATAAAAATTCAGGGTTTTTAATATATTGTGGTGACCCACTCCTCTACGCAGTCCAGGTACATTTATTGGTGCGATTCATAAAAGTTCAGGGTTTTTAATATATATTGTGGTGACCCACTCCTCTACGCAGTCCAGGTACATTTATTGGTGCGATTCATAAAAGTTCAGGGTTTTTAATATATTGTGGTGACCCACTCCTCTACGCAGTCCAGGTACATTTATTGGTGCGATTCATAAAAGTTCAGGGTTTTTAATATATATTGTGGTGACCCACTCCTCTACGCAGCCCAGGTACATTTATTGGTGCGATTCATAAAAGTTCAGGGTTTTTAATATATATTGTGGTGACCCACTCCTCTACGCAGTCCAGGTACATTTATTGGTGCGATTCATAAAAGTTCAGGGTTTTTAATATATATTGTGGTGACCCACTCCTCTACGCAGTCCAGGTACATTTATTGGTGCGATTCATAAAAGTTCAGGGTTTTTAATATATATTGTGGTGACCCACTCCTCTACGCAGTCCAGGTACATTTATTGGTGCGATTCATAAAAGTTCAGGGTTTTTAATATATATTGTGGTGACCCACTCCTCTACGCAGTCCAGGTACATTTATTGGTGCGATTCATAAAAGTTCAGGGTTTTTAATATATATTGTGGTGACCCACTCCTCTACGCAGTCCAGGTACATTTATTGGTGCGAATCATAAAAGTTCAGGGTTTTTAATATATATTGTGGTGACCCACTCCTCTACGCAGTCCAGAAAGATACCTTGTTGCAACGTTTTGGACTAATAACTATATTGTGAGGTGTTCAGAATACACTGTAAATTAGTGGAAATGCTTGTTATTGAATGTTATTGAGGTTAATAATAGCCTAGGAGTGAAAATAAGCCCAAAAACTTGATTTTTAAACTTTTTATGTTTTTTTCAAAAAAAATCCGAATCCAAAACCTTAAATCCGAACCGAGACCTTTCGTCAAGTGTTTTTTGCGAGACAAATCCGAACCCCAAAAATAACGAAAATCCGGATCCAAAACACAAAACACGAGACCTCAAAAGTCGCCGGTGCACATCCCTAATTTTTACAGAAAGGCCACCGCTTGAGAAAGGAATGGAACAAGGGAGACAAGCAGCAATATTTTATTGTGATTAATATGCAAAAAAATGTGCATATGGTAGGTGCATCTACCACCGACATTTAATCTACGGACTGAAGGTCTAAGGACTAAATTGAATATCATTTGTAATGTTCATTTTATCACTACCAATAAACATTGTCCAATGCGATTATCGTGGTTCCAATGCACAAAGAGATGTAATAGTCAAATGTAGCAGGATGACAGCAAAGCAAGATAATGAATAGACAGTAAATAAAATAAAATATAATAATAAACAGGAAATTATAAACTGAATAAATTACACCTGCACTTCCCCTGATCCCAGGTTCAGCTACAGTCATGTTGTCTGTTGTCAGAAAGAGAGGAAGAAAAACACTGGCCCAGGGAGCTGATATGCAGCTTGAATTAGCATAAAGAGTGACGATGTCATGAATATACACAGATAACACCAAGAGAGGTCTTCATTGGTCAAGGGTTGTCTGCTGGTCATATGTCAGTTTATTTGATCTTTTCCAAGGGTGGGGGCAACTTACTCCAACTGCTGCCTACTGTCTTCCCAACGATAAATCAGTTTAAACTGACCCACAAACAAAGTACTTTTGAGTAATAATCTCATATTGCTCATAACTTGCGACCACTAGATGTGATCGCTACTCTGTCAAATGCTGGTGAAAAAAGCTTTAATATGAGACCAAATTCTTAACCTTTTAGAGGACCTGGACCATAAATACCTTAACTTTAATATTATCCATGTATAATGAATCTCTAATACATTTTACTAATAAATAAATGTGGATTGGAACCTTAATAAATATGTATTATTTACAAGTGGAAGTGGAAATGTAAATGTGTGTTTTGCTAATCCATACGATTGCATTATTACACGTGGCGTACTAATCGCAATCGCACAGTAAAACAATTTTAATCAATTTAGTTTACTTCATCCAATTTTTTGACTTACACACATTATTCCTTTTTGGGAATGTCCCTTTGATGGACAGCATATTACTCTATTAATTCATACAAGTTATTTATATTTGTGTTATTATGTTCCATCTACTTTAATATACTATCAATGTTTCACTATTTTCCATATTTATAACTACCTATATTAAGTATTTCAAGTATGTATGTTGCTATGTTATGCCCTTAATTTATTTACTCCATGTAATCAATTTACCTTCAAAGCTTTATAACTTTATAGCAAAGAAGTTTTCAATATTTTTAGTTGTCTAATTACTTTGTCGTCTGTGAAGAGATTATGCACACACTATGCACCCAAAAACACAGACAAGGGTGTAACTAACACAGTAGCAGAGTGTCCTAGTCCTATGGGGATCTCAGCTGGGGGGAGGGAGATCATCACCTACCCTTCCTTGCCTTCCCGTGTCAGAATGCGTATGTGTATTTTTCAATCATGGGTGATACATGGTGACTGTTACAAAAGTTTGTTATGAGACCCACAAATGTCTAGTTGTGCCCCAAATATAAGGTAGATCTGATTTCTTTTATTCTGTATGTATAGTCATCAGAACACTTTCCTGTGTTGTATAGATACCAGAATCACCATTCTCTGTCATAAATGAGAAAGACTCGACTTTCCAAGGGTTACAATTTTATAGCATTTTATTTTAGAGTAATATTGCAAGTAAACACTTGAGTCAAATGTTGCTGAAACCAACCTCCAAATCTGTCCGTGTGCATTTTATGTCCCGTGCTCATACAAGTCAGCGCATTCACAGAAAATTGAGCCTGCATGAGACATCCAGTTCTCAACCAACTCCTCTTCTAATCACATGCTTGCAATGCAACCTGATACTAAATATCACAACATCTTTCTACATGTTATTGCAGCATGATGATGCACTAATATTTACTTAAAATTAAGACTACATTGCATAGAAGTTCAACTGTCTTTTTCAGATTCTCACTTTAAAATAAAATACAGTCTTACATTCACATACATACATAATATTAATATGGCTATAAGCTTACACTATGTGCAAAACAACCTTACAGGTTAGATACCCTCACTGCTGAAACACGGATAAGAAAACCACTGAGAGGCACAAGATGTGCCTACACATTGCTCTTCTCACATTGCTGACACTAAATACTGAATTGACAGGAACTGAACAGGGGAGAGCAGCTTGCATGTGCCTAAATGGGGGTGTAATAGTAAAGTGTCATTTGGTGTGGAAAGTAATTTATACTGTAGTGTAGTGTGTACAGCATAGTATTGCGAGTAATTTAATTTAGTGTTTGGAGCAGGATTAAACAACATGTTGTGGAACTACAAATAAAAGCATGCTAGTTGAAAAAAAATGGACAGTGAAAGGCACCCTGGTGTAGAGTGTAGTACAATGGCATAATTATGAACATGAGGTGTTGTGGTATACTATTGTACTGACACTGCCTGAAGTCCTGCATAGCAAGCTTTTAATTTAATATGAGCATTGTAGACTTGATTGATTACTCAGGACATTTATAAGATTTAATAGACACCTGTAATAATCCCAATTGCCTTACCCAATGCTCACGCTTAATTAAAAGTGCAGTGCAAGGGACTTGAGGCACAGGTTTAAGTAAAGAAAAGAATCATCCCTGAGCAGTAGTAGGAGAATTATTGTTCAAGATATCTATGAAGATGAGTAGAAGGTAATTTTTAAATCTGATGAAAGAAGTGGGATGGGAGGATCTGGATTAACAAGGTGGCAGTGCCATATTAAGATCCCACAGAGTCCTAGGCAAAATAGTGTTTTTTCACCCTCCACCAGCTATGTCCATACAAAATGCCTTTCCCAGACACCTTTCCACCATGCCACTGAATTTACATTGCTTACCCTATACATACCCCCAACATTATTTCCAAGTTTTCTTGTATTCAACATTATGACATATACTGTATATACCTATATTCATGTAGTCCCCTAGATAGCACTAAGCACACTCATGTCCTCCCACATGAACATAAACATAGAACTTTATCCCGCGCTGCCCTTTATACATACACAGACACAGCGTTACTCAGAGATAAAACAGAAACTAATTCACATATGTCCTGTGGCCCCTAATCAGACATTATCATATTTCCAAAGAGGTCTACTTCCCACACAAAGTCATAATAATTTTTAATTTGTTGTGTTATTTCCCTGCTTCCTGATGAGGTTAGTATAATTTGTCATGTGGCTAGTTCCACTATGTACAGAGGTCTCCTAAAACACAGATAATAAAAGTGCTTTAATGTATTGTGTGTAGTGGATTGAACTGGTTCATTGTTGATTCCTGGAACTCTTTCCTGAAAACTCTGTGTATTTACCACTTCCTGGATCTCCTTATGAGAGATCACTGCTGCAACACCACTATCCAGAACTGGAGCGTTGGACTCTGCTAGATCAGGAAGAAAACATTTTGCACTCTCCCTCTGACCTGTCTCCCCGTCAGAATGTCTCCTGAAATTGTGATCCAATATCTTCTCCATATATTTCTTTACATGTACAGGGCCAACGCTGGGTCAACCCCCTGTAAATTTCTTGTATCTATCCCAACCTGAGTCTCCAATTGGGTGCTGACTAAGAGAAAACACATCTTTCCTCAGATGAATTTGTGTGAGACACCCTCTCCCACTTGTGGCACAGAGGAATACATCACTCAACCTTGGCATTACCTCCCAGTTACTGACATAGGGACACATTACCCTTTCCACACTTTCTGTTGTATGTATAGGATTAAGGCTGTGGTCACATACTTGTGAACCTATCACTACCTGGGCAACCTCTTAGGGGTTGGCTGAGAGAACACTTTCCTGCCCGCTAGGCTCATTTATGTTGGGCCACACCTTATCTGCTACAGAGAATTTAGACAATTCTGCTTCAGACACAAATGGGTGCACACTCTGCCATCCATCCCAGTCAGGCAGCACCCCTGCCTCAGGACAGGGAAAAACAGCAGGGTTAACAGCGCTATTCCAGCATTCTACCTAAATTCCCTTTTTCAAATAAGTGTGCCCCTGATTTCTTCAACATTATTTAAATGGAGTTTAATATGACAGTTAATGTCACAACAAGTTATTGAATAAAAAGACAAATTGGCATTCAGAAACACAATGCATTCACACTTTTTAAATAGTTTTTTTCCATCCAAATATGTATTCCTTAGGAAGTTATGTTATTTAGATGCTTACTAATAGGGGTAGTATCTATTTATGATGCATATCATGTGATTATTTCTGCTGTCTACAAATAACTACAGAGGTCTCCTGAAACACAAGTTATAAAAGGCAATTCTTTGTTGTATTATGTTTCCTATATGGATATATAATGTCCAGTGGAATGACCCCACTGGTTCTTTCCAGTATAAGAAATTTCTGAAAACTTTTAACATCTGGGACAATACAATAAAACATAGTTTGTGACATTTAGACCTCTCTGCAAGAACACTCCTTGCTGAGTGACACAATACAGACCTCTCAAGTAACAAGATATATTAACCCCTAGTTTACCTACACACAGGGATGTCGCAGAATAAAAAACAACTATTATCTGTTGGAGTAATCATGACCACACTTATATATTATTTTCCTAATTCCCGATTAGGCAATAATTACAGTACATTATAAACTAGGAGACCAAAATGTTTTTTCTGTTAAGGCACTCAAATCCACTGAATAAAGCTGAAATATTAAAGTTTTATTGTTTTAATTCTAAAACACACCCTCAATTTTTTATTGTATTTTGGAAGCAAAATATTAGAATAAAAATATATGAAGTGAAAAAGAATAAAAATATGCTTGTTATGTATTAAATATGATTGTATTCAATAAAAGCCCATTAAACAGGTCAGGAAAGAGTACATGTTTAAACTTATTTCATTCCAAATGCCTTGTTTGTTCAATTTAATCAGCACATGAGGCAATTATTATTGTCACACTGGTTTTATTCAATTAGATTGTTCAAATATTAAAACTGACTGTGAAATGTACTACTACATAGTAAACTTGATATTGCTTTCATGTGTTTGTCAATGTTATGCAATGTTCTATGTATTTTCACATTGTATGTTGGTTGCTTAGTTTTCAAACCATAGCCCAAAAATCATCTCCTTTCACTGCATGCATTACACGGCTTTTCAATATTTTGCTGTTATGCTTGTATTGATGCTGCAGTGATGTATAATTTATTACATAACATTGTGTGCAGGTTGGTTAGTTATCAAATCAAAACAATAATCCCCTTTTTCTGCATATGTTGTACCATGCATGTATTAATGCTGCAGTGATGTGCAGGGTTTGAAATCATTAACATGTGTTGATTGAGAGCACAATGTTTATTCTATAAGTAAGACTTTAAGCATTGTGTTTAAAGATATCTGTGATAATAAGTATTTAATTTTATTCATTTTCTTCTGCCTTTGAAACATAATTTCGTATTTGCTAGCTAAAAACGCTGTGTTTATTTTGTAGCTACGACACTGACTTGAACACTGTATTTGCAGTTTTAGTTATACATTATGTTTGCTTTCACATTGATAATTTGTAATATGTATAAAATATATGAAAACGCTGGACCTTGTTGAAACAGTAGGCGGAGCCTCTAGGTATTTAGTAACTGTGACAGGATGGACCGCCTATGCCACCTTGTCTGCTATTGCTGGGAACCGGCTGGGCTTACTTTGCCACCATCCCCTTTCATTATTACAAATACACCCCACCTGTCGCAGAAGGAGGTGCCTGCTACCACCACTGGACTCCTTTATGGCATCCTGAACCAAGTTTCTTCTGGGTAACTGTCGCTGCTAGTGTACTCCCATGCTGGTACACCTGGGCTGGTACCCCTGACCACTTACTATGGATCAGGGTGCTGTGGATGGATAAGCCCTGGCCTATCACACTGGCCAGAGCTGCTGGGCAGCGTGCAGAGCTGTGGTATTAGGAGCTGGGTCCAAACTTCAGAACAGCTGGAGGACGGATTAGATTTAGGGTCTAACCTGTAAGTCACAGGAATACAGAAATATTAAAGAAGTTGTCAAGCAGGGTCTTGAAGCAGAGTGATGTTTATTTAGCTCAAGTGTCCTGACAAGGACAGTTCCACTGATTAAAGGTCTCAGTGGTCAGGTCAGATGGAACATCAGAATTTCAGTGTACAAGGGCTCTCTTTTTATAATACAGTTTTAGAGACTAGACTTGGCAGGGAGTAAGCCAGCCCCCTGATCAGAGAAGGCTCCGCACAGACTGCGATATTTCATTCAAACATTAACATCAGGTTGTACTCTAATCCCGCATCTAACACAATTTAACTTCCACATCAAACTGATTACCTCAGATTTCCATCAGATTTCAGGATGTTCTTAAACTTTAAATGCAATTTATACTTAAAAAACTTACACTTCTGTGATATCCTACATCACATGATGTTAACAATATTCAGACAGGTTCTAACACCCTTAACACCTCAGTAACTCACAGTAAGGACCTCCTGTGGTGTGTTCAAGTGTTGGTCACTCACATTGAATAGACTTAATTAGCTTTAATGAGGACACCCTCTAGAAACTACAGACACTGCCTCAAATAAATGCTTCAGAAATCAAACATATACCTCAGACATGAGTGCATTTCCTCTAGCAAAGTTAAAACAAACAAGTTTCTTCCGAAGTCTCAGAAATAAAGATTTCCCTTACCAAAATATACACAATATCAAAAATAAGTGCATTTGCAATTAGATAAACAAGCATCCTGTGCCATTTCCTTTAAATAAATTTATACCATAAGTTACTTGTAAGTGATCCAGTCAGAGTAACATTGCGTAATCTAAATTAATGGGCATTGTGCAGTGGAGGGCTGGCAAATTTTGGCCCGGGGGTCAAGATTCGATTCAGTAGCCTGTTTTAAAGAAAAAAAAATGAGGGTGGCCCAGTCACGCAGCCCAAGGTAGTCCACAATGACACCGGACCGGGGGGCAAATGTTCCTCTGCCTCCCACCCCAATAATCAATGCTTGTAGGAAGACACTATTATTGAAATTTCCATCTATCTAAAGCTCTATTTTAGTTCTAATATCAGATATATGTATGTATTGTTAATAAATTCTTAATACTAATCCCAATTGATTGGTTATAAACGTCGTTGTTGTTGCCCCCACCCCCTAGGTTTCCCAGAACTATCCACTATCCTCCAGGATAGTTTATTTAAAATTTTATCAGTGCCTCTATAACAAGATTCCTACTCAGATTTTTTTTTACAAAATGTATTAATTACTGTTCCATATAAGGGATCTACTATATAAATGCCTAGTGGCGTGTGTGAAAAAAACAAAAAAAACAAGCTGCAGCGCCACCTGCTGGGCAGAGTTATACACTGACCTATATATTTCTTGAAGGAGAAGTGACAGTTGGGAGTGGTTGGTGGTTGCCGGGGGTGACAGTGGGGAGTTTTTAACACCTTAAGTAGCTTGATGAAGGATGTGGCGATGAAGATGAAGGATGAGGTGATGGAGAAAAATGATGAGGTGGTGACATGTGGACAAAACCACGTTAAAAAAGGGCGCTTGCGTCGGGAAGTAACGCTCTTCCCCTGAGGAGGCCTGGGCTAGGCCCAAATGCATGACAAGAACCTTTTTAACACCTTAAGTAGCTTGATTTGACTAGAATGCATGAGTATCATGCACGGGTTAACTTGTATTACATATATGGTGAACTATTGCCCTTTACTTCTTTATTGTACCTTAAGTTATAATGAAACAATGTCTTAAGCTAGGTACACACTGCCTAATTTTCCACCAACTTTTTATGCCGATTGATTTAACATCCGATCGATAGTCCGATGACTAGGTCTATAGACTGCATATACATTAGCCTCGTTTTAGCAGCTTTTACAGTCATGTTGTTGTTGAACAATGATTTTAATTTCGTACACACAGAAGCGACACTTGCAGGTCATGTAATGACATACCAAAGACATTAGCATAAAGGGGCAGAACTTTCACTATAGTTAACACCCAAAAACAGAAGACACTATGTTGTTTATTCTGGGTATGTTACAAATATTAGTTAATAAAGGTTAATAATAGTTTATAAAGTTTATAAGTTTATTAGTTTATAAAGGTATAAGTTTAGAAAGGGTAAATATGGATAGGTTCCCAATATAAATGTAAAGGGTTACATAACACAAGTGTAACGGTCTGCAACCAGACAGGTACAATACACATTTCTTTAGAAATGAGAGAGAGAGGAAAACTTATGTCAACTCGCTGCACTCCAGGACTAATGTATTTAATTAAATAAGATATACACTATAGCTTTATTGATATTCATTAAGATACGCTAAAAAATTAATATTTCATCAAAAGAATCACCTAGTGAAATATTAAAAATTGATAAGTAGAATGAGCTTCCAAAATGATCAAACAACTGTTAAAATGCAACAAAAAGCTGCTGGTCACATTTGTACTTCCTAAATTTCAATAAACAATCCTCAAATATTGACTCAAAACATTCTCTAAATGGTAATATCCCATATAAAAGTGTTGCTGTTTGTGTGTGTTTATTATTATTATTATTATTATTATTATTATTATAATAATATAGGGCTTTAAAATTCAATGATATAAGGAGAATATCCTATTATTGGACTTCACATGGTACCCCAGTTACTAGTATAGCTGCTTATTTTCCTTCCTTATAAGAAGGATTACTATGTTGGGTCAGAATTTAGGTTAAATCCATCCCGATAAACTTTCAGCAGTTGACTAGTTACATACACACACACACACACACACACACACACACACACACACACACACACACACACACACACACACACACACACACACACACACACACACACACACACACACACACACACACACACACACACACACACACACACACACACACTCTAGATGCTTATCATAATTCAGATCAGACTTAAAGAGGTTTGTTTTAGAACATATATATAGTAGGAGTAATAAATGTGGCGTACCGCCAACGCGTGTTTCGCTAGTGGCTTTATCAAGACTAACCGAGGGGTAAGACCTGCCGGCTTTTTATCATTCTTTAACACACCTCCTTCATTATTATTCACAGGTTTAATTCTCTGCTCAGCCAGTCAGATGTGAGATCCCGCCTTCAAAGTTATTCCCATTGGCTAAGTTTGTTTGTTTACATTCAGGCACTGTTGCGAGCAATATAAACAAATGATTGCTCAATATTATTGGACAGTATGGTGAAATGGTCAATATATAATTAACAACATTTTATAAAGGTAGGTATATAATTATAATACAATAATAGATATGTAAATAATAATAAAGACCAAGGGGTCTGAATGATCATAATAATTTTATGGTGCTCCTATAGGGAGTCATCTGCTTTGTATTATCAATTTTATTAATAATAGGATGGATGCATTGACTTCATTGTACATGCATCCTGCATTTTACAAATTTCATTATTTGGACCAGCAAATGTTGTTAGAAACAAAAAAATAGTATAAACAGTAATATAGAACTATAAAAACAACACACAAATCAATGTGTTTTTCTCTGACTAAAAGAGACCTTTTATAATTAAAAATAATATAGACAGTTTATTACATTATTATTTCACTTCAATTTAATTGTCAATATTGACATCTTAATTCACTTCAATAAACCATTTTCACTAAATTATACATTTCAATTGTATTTATTTTTCACTTCATTTTAATTTCACTATTTGTTCATTTTAGTGGCATAATTTATCTATTGTATATATCAGGACAACTTAGTTCATGGTCAGCGTTCATATATCTATTAAACCTTGTATTATATTTATATACCTACCTTTAGGAAATTTTGTTAAATATATATTGACTGTTTTACCATACTGTCCAAGCAACAATATTAAGCAATAAAATTATTATGATCATTCAGACCCCTTGGTCTTTATTATTATTCACATATTTATTATTGTATTATAATTATATACCTACCTTTATAAAATGTTGTTAATTATATATTGACCATTTCACCATACTGTCCAATAATATTGAGCAATCATTTGTTTATATTGCTCGCAACAGTGCCTGAATGTAAACAAACAAACTTAGCCAATGGGAATAACTTTGAAGGCGTGATCTCACATCTGACTGGCTGAGCAGAGAATTAATCCTGTGAATAATAATGAAGGAGGTGTGTTAAAGAATGACAAAAAGCCGGCAGTTCTTACCCCTCGGTTAGTCTTGATAAAGCCACTAGCAAAACCCATGTTGACGGTTTGGCACATTTGTTACTCCTACTATATATATGCTCTAAAAGAAACCTCTTTGGGGAGTATTCAATTCTCCGAAAGTCCCGCGGCATTAAAACTATTACTGTTAATACGGTAATAGTAAGCTGGATTTCAGCGCGCAGAATTGCGAGCTGCAATCCAGCGAGAAAATTACCGTATTAACTGTTTTTCCACGCACTATTACCGTAATAACGGTAATAGTGCACCGACCGCGGGATTTTCGGCGTTTCCGCCGGGAATTGAATATGCCCCTTCAAGTCTGATCTGAATTGTGATCAGCATCTAGAGTGTGTGTGTGGGCGCAGCCAATTCAAATGAGCTTATCTGTATGAATGTGTCTCATGGATTAAAAAACTAGCCAGCTGCTTCTTGCGATAAGCAAATATACTATTAAGTTATTAGCAAGCTGAGAAGTAATACTTCACTGAATGTAGAACTGGTTAGGCAGTAACTAATATCTAACTGCTAAAGTTTGGATGTTACTACAGCGAAACACTACAGTGAGGCATGTGCTTTATTAGCATTTCTACCATGTGCAAGTGGAAAGTTTATCGGGGTGGATTTAACCCCTTATTGTTACAGACATTTCTGAGCCAATATAGCAATCCTTTTCCGAACATCGCCCGAACATCGCGTCTCCGTTGCTCAGGGCCGCTTCCTGTCGGCCGACTTCCACTCCCACCAATGATTGGCGGTAGCCACTATTTAAGCCAGACTCTGGCACCACTAGGGTGCCAGAGTATCTAGTCAGCTAGCCTGTCTCTTGGCTCCTTTGTTATATATATACAATATATATATTCATCCTGCTTGCATCTCCGGATTCCGGATATATATAACCTGTAAAACACCAAAATCAGATTAATAATAGAAATCACAAGCGTTCATAATAATATAATAATAGTGGTCTATATTTTCCAAGTAGAAAGGACTTGCACTGTATTACAGTATACTAGCACAGCTGCTTGCGCTGTCCTAAAGGCAGGAGGGGTACTGAACCAATACCCTCTGATTTTTGGATATTGGAAGGACAGTGGCTGTCAGGGTTGCCAAGGCAAGACCACGGAGAGAAACTAGGTGAACGAAGTGGTTTATTAGAAACACTGGTAATACAGGTTCAGGATACAATAAATAGTAAGGCATAAATAAAAACCACAGTTCATAACAGTGGAATAGGCAATATTGTAAAGCGACGGAGAGATGCAGAAACCAACAGGTTGCAGGGTGGTTACCTCTGGAAGAGGTGGAGAGACGAGTAGCCTGCGGGTTGCAGGGTTGGATAACTCTGGAAAGGTGGTGAGACAAGTATCCTGCGGGTTGCAAGGTTGGATACCACTGGAAAGGTGAAGAGACGAGTAACCTGCGGATTGCAGGGTTGGATACCTCTGGAAAGGTGGTGTGATGAGTAGCCTGCAGGTTGCAGGGTCAGATACCTCTAGAAAGGTGGTGAGATGGGTAGCCTGTGGGTTTTAGGGTCAGATACCTCTATAAAAGAGGTGAGATGAGTAGCCTGCGGGTTGCAGGGTTGGATACCTCTGGAAAGGTGGTGAGAAGAGTAGCCTGCGGGTTGCAGGGTCAGATACCTCTATAAAACTGGTGAGATGAGTAGCCTGCGGGTTGCAGGGTCAGATACCTCCATGAAGGTGTTTGGATGAGAAGCCTGGGGATTGCAGGGTTGGATACCTTTGGAAAGGTGGTGAGACGAGTAGCCTGTGGGTTGCAGGGTCAGATACCTCTAGAAAGGTAGTAAGATGCGTAGTCTGTGGGTTTTAGGGTCAGATACCTCTATAAAAGAGGTGAGATGAGTAGCCTGCAGGTTGCAGGGTTGGATACCTCTGGATAGGTGGTGAGATGAGTAGCCTGCGGGTTGCAGGGTCAGATACCTCTTCAAAACTGGTGAGATGAGTATCCTGCGGGTTGCAGGGTCAGATACCTCCATGAAGGTGTTTGGATGAGAAGCCTAGGGGTTGCAGAGTAAGATACCTCTGGAAAGGTGGTGAGATGAGTAGCCTGCGGGTTGCAGGGACAGATACCTCCATGAAGGTGTTTGGATGAGAAGCCTGGGGGTTGCAGAGTAAGATACCTCTGGAAAGGTGGTGAGATGAGTAGCCTGCGGGTTGCAGGTTTAGATACGTCTGGAAAGGTGGTGAGATGAGTAGCCTGCGGTTTGCAGGGTTGGATACCTCTGGAAAGGTGGAGAGATGAGTAGCCTGCGGGTTGCAGGGTTGGATATGTCTGGGAAGGTGGTGAGATGAGTAGCCTGTGGGTTGCAGGGTCAGATACCTCTATAAAACTGGTGAGATGAGTAGCCTGCGGGTTGCAGGGTCAGATACCTCTATGAAGGTGTTTGGATGAGAAGCCTGCGGGTTACAGGGTAGGATACCTCTGGAAAGGTGGTGAGATAAGTAGTCTGCGGGTTGCAGGGTTGGATACCTCTGGAAAGGTGGTGAGATGAGTAGCCTGCAGTTTGCAGGGTTGGATACCTCTTTAAAGGTGGTGAGACTCAGAAACCAGGTAATCCTTAAACACTTGAGAGCAGACAATAGGTAATGGTGGAAGTAAGCTGAACAGGTTACACTGAGAAGCAATGAGCTGTAGAGAGCAGAAGCACAGAGATCCACACAGGTGTATATCGTAGGAACCAGATAGAGGATTGTGTCTGCAGCAGTGGAATGAACAGCAAAACCACAAGGTCAGGTACACAGGTAAGAATAACCTGGGACATGAGTCAAAGGATTGCTTCCTATCAGGTTGAGTGACCTGATGATCTCGCCCAGACTGCTGGGCGAGGCTGTTTTATAAGGAGTAGTGGCAGGTGTGAATCATCCTGAGAAACGAACTTAGCTCAACAGGAAGAGAAACCGTTCAAGCAACACAGTGGCCCTTTGGTGGCATGGTGGTACTGCAGGCTAAATGTATCCAGAAATACCAACATAGCTCCTGGCAAACAGGAGCTGCAGGAGGCAGATCGTGACAACCGCAAGCGCTGAGTATGATCATACGTGACACGTGTGAGGCCATCATACAATATCAACAGGGACAATATATGATGGTTGTATGAAATACTCAGATTGTAAAAAAAAAATTCTCATTAAAATAACTTCTTAAATATAACTGTGAACAGATGAGCTTACTTTGCCACCAGGTCTGTTTGAGGAAGAAGGATGAAGGGATGTCCTTCCTGTACAGTTAATCTGGGCTTCTTTCTCACCGTCAGTAACCGACTGTTACTGACCACTTCTACTAGTCTATCATTGCCATGGAATAATTCATTGCATGGTAAAACAGGGTTCTTTTTATACAGCCTGTCCTGGCTGGAGGTAATCCAGGCTTTTGCCCCTTTCATGAATCCAGGTTCCTCTCCTTCCCTGATGCCTATGAGTCTACTGTGGTAGAAATTTACCTTTACCTCTTGCACCCAAAAATACCTCTAGGGACTCGGCCCCGGGGTCTGGCTCCAGGGAGAAGGCAGCCGCATCTCAGTGCAGCGTTCCCCAGCTCCCGCTACTTTGAGCTCCCTGAACTCCAGTACGAGTTTTAGTTGCCCTGGGCAGGGCTGGATTAGGGGAATGGAGGTCCCTGGGCTAAGGGGGCCTGCATTCCCCCGTGAGGACCCCCCCCGTGATCCGAGCTGCCCACGCCCCCTTCCCCGGCACTTACCTCCTTCTCCGGCGCGCTGTACGCTCTTTACTGAGGAGATCTCGTGAGAGTGAGACTCACGAGATCTCCTCAGTAAGGAGACTACAGCGCGCCGGAGAAGGACCGCAGTGAAAGTGCTCAGCAGCACTGATCGCGCTGGGGGCGCCCCCGCCCCCGACCGATCAATACTGCTGCTGAGCACTTTCAAGTGCCCCCTGGATGCCATAGGCCCCTGGGCTGTAGCCCAGTTAGCCCTATGGTTAATCCGGCCCTGGCCATGGGTCTCCTGGATATAGTTGATGTTACCTGTGGGGAGGGAGCGTCAGCAAATGACGGGAGGCGCAGGTTAGTAAAATTCTTGGGCATAGCTGAAGGGGAACACTGTCAGCAAGAGAGGGTTGGCAGATTTTAGCCCAAGGGACAAGATTCAACTTAGCAGCCTAATAGGAACATTCTAAAGGAAACAAAAATGCAGGTGACCAGAGTGATCCAGCCCAAGGTAGCCCACTATGGAATCGGCCCGGGGGCAGATGCCTCCCTGCACCCCAGCATAGCCTGCCCCGTCTGTCAGGCCAGTATACTGCATGATTTCCCCCCTGTGTGTCCTATAGAACAACTCCATAATTAAAGGTTCTGCTTGTACCCTGTTGTCAACTTGCATCCTCTTTTTACATGAGCTTGTATGCTGATTCTAGTATAGTGTGAGTCATGACCTTGGTGTATTCCGGCTCCTGTCCCCCTTTCTTTTCCCTCCTGCCAGTGTGTTGCCCTTGTTACTGGGTGAGTTGCTGCAGTCTGCTGGGTGAGAGGCAGTGTCTCCAAGGGATTCTCCACCATATCAAAAAGCCCTCTACTTAATAAAGACAAATGGCTGTGTAATAAAAATACATATGCAAATAGTATGATAACCATATATGCATGTATTGATTTTACATTACAACAATCTTTCTCTTACAGTTCCCATCGACAGTTGAGGAATGGCAAGTTTTCTCTGAAGAATTTGACAAACTGTGTAATTCCTCAAACTGACAGAATTATGCCACTCTCTAAAAGTGGTTCTTATCTCTACTATTACAAAGTATTGTTCAGTATTATCCTGATGGCCACATAGTGGATGCAAAATATGAATTTCTATTCATTGACATTGTAAAAAATGGCACAGTATCAGATGGTGGGGTATTGGAAACTGAAAAACAAAGCAGTGAATTTGCCAACACATGCCCAAACTAAATTGGGCCTTAATTTTGTATTTGTGACTGATAAAGCGCTTGAACTTCAAGCTATATTATAATTAGAGATGGGCGGGCTCGATTCCTCGAGATCCGAATCCATCCGAATTTTGCCTATCCGAGTCAGGCTCGGTACTCTCCCGCCCAATCGGAATCTAAATCGAGGCAAAACGTCATCATGACGTATTCGTATTTCTGAGCTCGGTTCTTGCGAGATTTGAAAAGCATAAATACCAGCCTCCACAGCAATCCATCGCCATTTGACAGAGGGAGAGAGCAGGGTTAGGTCAGAGGCTGTATTAGCGCAGGGACAGAGCAATAATTGTACACCTTATTCTTTCTATTATTCTTTCATTTCGAATCTATTCAATTCTATTATTAAATCAAATTCTATTAGGAATTGTTAGAGCAGGAAAAGAGGAGGATAGAGGAGGCTTATTTTGCAATTTTTTGCACTACAAGTGCTTTGGGGTCTCCCATATTCCCCAGTGTTTTAAACTAATTTTTCTGGCTGTCAAAAGTGATATTTTTCAGCAGTATTTCTAAAAACGTTTTGCACTACAAGTGCTTAGGGGTGTCCCATATTCCCCAGTGTTTTAGACTAATTTTTCTGGCTGTCAAAAGTGATATTTGTCAGCAGTATTTCTAAAATTTGTTTGCACTACAAGTGCTTTGGGGTATCCCATATTCCCCAGTGTGAAACAATAATTTTTCTGGCTGTCAAAAGTGATATTTGTCAGCAGTATTTGTAAAAAAAAATTGCACTACAAGTGCTTTGGGGTGTCCCATATTCCCCAGTGTGAAACAATAATTTTTCTGTCTGTCAAAAAAGTCATATTTGTCAGCAGTATCTATCTATCTAATACAATTTTTGGCACTACAAGTGCTTTGGGCTCATTAAAATGGATTCAAAGCAGTCCACATATGAGCAGAATCAGCAACCAGGTTCTGTCACCAGTCCTGATGGTAGTGTTCCCAGTACGTCATCTGGGAAAGGCAATGTAAAAGTACATCTTTTTAAATCAGGGAAAAAAGCACACACAAAATTTTTTTTTACCGTGTTGAAATGAAAAAGAAGTGTAACTGTGGAAAAGTTAAGTGCTGATGAAAAAAAATTGCCAACATGCCATTCTATACACGCATTGGCAAAGAAAGAATGAGGCCTTCGCCTTTCTCTATTAGTGGCAGACAGTGGCGGATCCTAGCAGGGGCTTGCTGTCGGCGGCTGCACACTATGTGCAGATCCATTCAGCAGAGAGAGTTAGGGAGAGAGTCCTGCCCAACTGCTCTGATTGACACAATCAGAGCAGCCGGGCGGGACTCTCTCCCTAACTCTCTCTGCTGAATCGCCCCCCCCTCCCTAAATCGCCCCCCAACAATTAACTTCTGGATCCACCCCTGGTGGCAGATCAAAAAATGTTACAGAGCCTTCTTCTTGTACGGTCACTCGTGAGCAAGCAAGACCAAGTAATTTGGAGTCTAAAAGTGGTGCACAACTACTGGTACGCGTCAAAGCCGAGCTGCATAAAAACAGTGAGGCATTAAAGGATAATGTATGCTGTGAATCAGAAATGACACCAATCCCTGTGGAGAGTCTATCCACCAGTGGTATGTCTAATCGGGAGCATTCTGTTAGTGTACCCATAAAGAAGGGTGCTAATAAGGATGTTGATGAGGATGAGGTTGTTTGTGTAAGTCCTGCACCAGTGGCAGCAGTTCTGGCACGTGAGAAGAAAAAGGCCATTGTCATGCCTGGGCATAAAACAAAAAAATCCACTTTTTATGTGTGGAATTATTTCTACCCAAATCCAGACAACAATTGTATAGCCATTTGTAGTATATGTCAAGCCACAGTCGAGGGAGGGACCTTAACCATCTTGGAACCTCGTCTATGTTACGCCATTTGACTAGAGTTCATGGCAAAGTGTTGGGAAAAGCTGAAAGTTCTTCCAAAAATATTACAAGCACTCCATCATCAGCTAGGACCCACATTCCGACGGCTACAAAATACACCCACAACACCATCCTCATCAATATCTTCAGTAGCGCTCGGAGTTAGCCCCGCATCCCTCTTAGTAAGGCTGGATGACTCCTGCACTATAAATGATTCCTCTGAAGAAAGCGTTAGTCCCACTGCTGCTGCTGTTGCTGCTGCTGCAGCTGCTGGGGGTGAATCATCAGCCCAGAAGAAGGCCAAGGAAAAGAGCAGTCCTACATTTCAACAATTAACTGTGAAACAATCATTTGCTAGGGGGACCAAATATGACAGCAGTCACCCAGTCGCCAAGCGAATCACAGACGCCATGGCTGCCATGTTAGTGCTAGATCTGCGTCCAATATCCACAATTAACGCAGCTGTTTTTTCCACAGTTAATTGAGGTTTTGTGTCTGCATTACAGAATTCCATCGCGGCATTATTTTTCCCATAAAGCTATTCCACAAATATACCAAAAATAGATTGCGCTGAAAAATGCCACTCTGCCCACTGTCCACTTAACCACAGATATGTGGATAAGTGGAAGTGGTCAAACCAAAGACTACATGACTGTGACAGCCCACTGGGTTGGTCGTTCACCTTCACCAGCAGGTTAAGCAGCAGCATGTACACCACAGGCAGGCCACTCTTTGTATCACCGGCTTCACTAACAGGCGTACAGCTGACAATTTGTTTTGCAAACTAAGAGATGTGATTGATACATGGCTTATACCACTTGGACTCTCCCCAGGATATGTCATTTCTGATAACGCCAACAATAGAGTGCGAGCATTACAGCTGGGTGAATTCAATCACATTCCCTGTTTTGCTCACACCATCAACTTGGTGGTGCAGAGCTTCCTACAAAATAACCGTGAGGTGCAGGAGATGCATTCGGTGGCCCATAAAATTTCAGGCCATTTCAGGCATTCTTCCACAGCATGTAGGAGATTGCAGCAGCTCCAAGAACAGTTTAACTTGCCCTGCCACCAACTTAAGCAAGAGGTGGTAACTAGGTGGAATTCCACCCTGTACATGCTTCAGAGGATGGAGGAACAGCGCAAAGCCATCCAAGCGTATTGCACAAGCCATGACATTGGGAAAGGAGGGGGGATGTATTTCACTCTTGCACACTGGGTAATCCTTTTAGTGCTGTGCAAGGTGCTGAAACCATTTGAAGTTGTGATGTGTGAAGTGAGTGCAGATTCTGCTAGCTTGAGCCAAGTCAATCCTTTAATTAGCCTTTAATTAGACTATTAGAAAAGCAGCTTGAGAAACTGAAGGAGGAGATTAAAGCAAGCAATTCTGCAAAGTATGTTGGCCTTGTAGATCAAGTACTTAATTTGCTTCACAATAATCCTCGAGTTATTAAGATCTTGAACTCGAATCAGTACGTTTTGGCCACTGTGCTTGATCCAAGGTTTAAGACCTAAATTGAGTCTTTGCTTCAAAATGAACTAGATGTGAACTTTTAAAAGGAGCTATTGCTCAGCAAGTTGTCCGCTGAACTGGATCTTGGCTTGACGTCGTGTCCTCCTTCAGTTTCTCATGCAGCTGCTGCTCGTAAAAAATTTAATTTTCAAAAAAGAAGCAGGGAAGACACAGGGGGCAGACTAGAGCTGTTTAACATCTGGGCTGGTTTGAAGGATTTTTCAAAGAAATGTGTGACCTTGCCCATAACTCCATCCAATATGAGTAATAACATGCAAAGGATGGTGCAGAATTATTTTCAAGAGGTAATTGATATGGAAATGTCAGACAGTCCCTTTCCTTACTGGGAAGAAAAGCAGGCCATTTGGTAACCCACATACAAACTTGCTTTGAAATACTTAAGCTGCCCACCCTCCAGTATAAACTCTGAACGAGTGTTCAGCACAGCTGGGAACTTAGTCAGTGATCATTGTAGAAGGTTACTTCCTAAAAAGTGGAGAAAATGATGTTTATAAAAATGAACTACATCTTCCACGAGGAAGGCCTTCACCATCTAAGACATCCAAGCACCAACTGTTCTCTAATGGCGGATTCAAGCGGCGATGAATTGATAGTCTGTGATGATGACGTACACACTGATGAGGGTGAGGATGAAGCTCAAGTTGATGACGATAACATCTTTTTTTTCTATTTAAGTGTAGGGTGCAATCTACCCCCAAAGAGGAAAGGGACTTGGGGCATTTCTATATCACGCACCATCTTGAAAGACTGCTGTTTGGGCAATTTCTCATTAAGGGTAGGGTGTCATACACAGACTGATCCCAAACTGGCTTTGTCCATTTCAATTAATATTGTACAGTCTATAACGGCTGAATTTTTGAGTATTTTCTACAAGTGGAGGGGGGCCTATAGAGACAGAAACCAAACTGCCATTGTCCATTTCAATTAATATTGTACAGTCTATAACGGCTGAATTTTTGAGTATTTTCTACAAGTGGAGGGGGGCCTAGAGAGACAGAAACCAAACTGGCTTTGTCCATTTCAATTAATATTGTACAGTCTATAACGGCTGAATTTTTGAGTATTTTCTACAAGTGGAGGGGGGCCTATACAGACAGAAACCAAACTGCCTTTGTCCATATCTTTACATATTTAACTATAAGTATAGGGTGTAATATACATCCAAAGACGATGGCTGCATAGATGGAGAGGAAGACAATCTGGTTTGTGTGTAGAATTAATGAAGGCCTACCAGGAATGAAACTGTTTATTTGACAATTTATTAGCTTTACAAATACATTACTTATTCAAGAAACAGGTGGAGCACTAAATTTGGTTATTTTATGCCCAAAAACATTGATTTTTAAACAAAATAGAAAAACAAAACCAAACAAAACCAAAACCAAAACACGCAATGGCTGTTTGGCAAAACCAAAACCAAAACATGACGGTAATCCGGATCCAAAACCAAAACCAAAACACAGGGATCAGTGAGCATCTCTAATTATAATATTATATAATATATATAAATTATAAAATATTATTATATTTTAAAACCTTACTCAAAAAAGCACTCACACCTGAAAGGAGAATATTCAATTACCGATTATCAAGAGGAAGGCAAGTAGTGGAGCTTTTGATAAATTGAGTAGAGAGTTTGGATTTTCCATACTGTCATTAATCTTCGTCCTGACAAAATAGACAATGTGGTGATGGCATGTTGTGTCTTACACAACTATGTAAGGCGGAAAAGCCCCAGTGTGAGCAGCCCAACTTCTACTTTGGAGCATACTGTAGAAGTTGAGGAAGTAACAGGGTTGACACTACTGGAGTCTTCTCAAATGAGAAATGCCAGTGAAAAGGCTAGGTTAAACAGGGAGGAGTACTTGCAATATTTTAATGGTGAGGGTGCCGTGTCCTATCAGAATGACATGTTATAATCAGGGCCCTCTTAACAACATTTTGGGCCCCCGGGCAAAGCCATGCACTGGGGCCCCTATATATATATATATATATATATACATATATATATATATATATATATATATAGGCCCTGCAGCCCAGGGGGGCCCGTCGGAGGCAGCGCAAGGAAAAAAAAAATGAAAATACTTACCTTGCGGTCAGCTGGCGATCCGTCTCCCTCCCTGGTCTCCTCCTCCGTCGCGCTCCGCAATGGATGTCGGGCGGGCATGACATGCACTGCGAGCGCCGCACGGAGGAGGAGACCAGGGAGGGAGCCGGATCGCCAGCTAACCGCAAGGTAAGTATTTTCATCTTTTTTTTTTTTCAGGTTTTTTTTTTTCTTGCGCTGCCTCTGACGGGCCCCCCTGGACTGCAGGGCCTCCGGGCACCTGCCCATTGTGCCCAATGGGAAAGACGACTCTGGTTATAATGTATTTACATTAAAATACTATGGTCTCATTTTTATTAAAGTTTAAATACTTAATTTTTGCATTACTTATTATGTGTTTACTTACTATGCCACTTGATGGTATCTCTTCGTCTTCTGGACAGGTGAGGAAGTGGACTTCTTTTGGGGCAAGTTGCCAGTGGATGGTCTGATCATTTCCTGGTTAGCTGAGAACCGAGGGGGTCAAATTACCACAACCTGGGTACATAGATATATTCAACTTCTACCCCAAATCTTTTTGAGGCATCCAGCTTATTGAGCTCCTTTCTGAACATAGTCCACATATTTTGGAACTTCCTTCTGGCTCAATCTGCAAGAGCCTCTGGATAATGGCTTCTGGTCAATAGGGAAGGCTCACCATCTCATCATAAGTCCTCAACCTCTTCTGACTGTTTGACTTTTGACTTGTTTTGCCACAAGCAGGGATGGGAAAATATGCCAAAATGAAATCCTTCATGTGCTCTACATTCTCCTCAGATGCCATGAATACATTTCTAAAATATATATAAAACATGTTTTGTAAAATTTCCATCCGCACAAACCTCATATCTAAGCAAAGTCTGGTGTAATAATGTACTTAAAGTACCAAAACATCAATCAAAAGTCTTAATGCTCAGTAATAACAACCATGGCACATGAACGCTAATAGCGAACAAATAGTAATAGCATAGGCTGGGACGGATGTCATGTGCCCCCCCGGGCCAGATGCACAAAATCCATTTTGGGTCGCTTGGTGGTCCAGTGGGAATGCGGTGCAGGCAGCCTATGCAGTCCATGCATAGGCGGACTGCATCACATAGTACTCAATGCGGCTGTGTCGTTCATTCATTCATAGAATATTGTACTACAGCTTGTAGTATAATATTCTATCAATGAATAATGCGGCCACATTAAATAGTGTGCGATGCCTGCATTGCTCCAATGACAGTGCTATAGGGGTCCTCCACTAGACTACGGGAACCCTGTACCACCAAATTACCCTCCTCACTGACTGCTGTGTGTGTTGTCATCATCACGTCCTAATGCTGTCAGTGAGGACCTGGACTGGGAGGAACTGCTGAGAAGAAACAAAGAGGATAGGAAGGTAAGTAAATTGGAATTGTGCAAAGGGAGACGATGTAATGAGGGGTGCAGTAATGAGGAGACAATGTAATGTGCAGTGCAGTAATGCAGGGGACAATGTAATCAGGGGTGCAGTAGTGAAGGGTACAATATAATATGGAGGACAATGTAATCAGGGTTTCAGTAATGAGGAAGGCAATGTAATGAGGGGCGCAGTAATAACGGGGACAATGTAATGAGCAGCACAGTAATGAAGGGGACAATGTAATGAGGGGGACAGTAATGAATGGTGCAGTAATGAGAGGGACAATGTAATGAGGTGCAGAGTAATGAGGGGCACAGTAATGAGAGGGATAATGTAATGATGGGCACAGTAATGAGAGGGACAGTAATGAGGGGGACAATGCAATGAGGGGCATAGTACTGAGGGGGACAATGTAATGATGGGCACAGTAATGAGAGGGGCAATGTATCGAGAGGCATAGTATGATGAGGGGCACAGTGTGTTAAACGTTAGTAATGAGGGGAACAATGTAATGAGGGGAACAGTATGATGAGGGGCACAGTGTGTTAAAATGCACAGTGTAATGAAGGGTAACGTGTAATACATGGGCACAGTGGGATGCAGGGGCACAATGTATTGAAGGGGGCAGTAGTGTTATGAAGGGGAGACAGTGTGATGAAGGGGGACAGTGTGATGAAGAGGGAATTTTGTGATGAAGGGGGCAGTAATATGATGATGGGACAGACATATCTGTTATTTGTTCCTCTTACTGTTGTAATTTTATAGCCATATAGGGCATGAGTCATTAAGGAAGGTAAGGCAAAAAAAAGGAGTAAATGTTCTTTGGGATGCACCATGTTAATCAATGCAAGGGGTGCAAATTAGTTTATTATTTTGCACATCAGTTAAATATTGGCTGTTTTTTCATCTAGCACACAAATACGTAATAGCTTGATTTGTACACTAAAATTTAAAGTTGATCTAGGACATGCCCTACCATAACTATAAATCTGTCTCCACATGTTACATTTACCTCCCCCTCCAATGCAACATGGTTTTGACCAGATACAAAGTTACTCCTTTTTTGTGCTTACTCTCCTTAATGACGCAGGCCCATAGTATATATATATATATATATATATATATATATATATATATAGAGAGATATATATATATATATATATATATATATATATATCCAGGTATAATCAGCTTGGTGCTGAGAGGTGCTGTAAGGTGAAGATATATAAAAAAAAGTGCAATATAAAAAAAAATGCAATATAAAGTGAGTTTTATTTTTTGTTGCATTATTTATTTTCATTATTTAAGATTAAGTAACATTAAAATATTAAATAGCATATTTTTTATATTGATAAATATATATTGTACCGAAAACCACCCTGTAAGGATGGGCCGCTACTTATGGACCAGTGCTGTGGCGGGCCGGGCTAAAATCTGCCAGCCAGGCCCTGTTTGGACAGGTCTATTGAAAGACTCCCCCATTTTCCCCACCCATCATTTTCTGTGGATCCCCTGTTTGCATGTAGGACAGGCCTGTACTTGTTTTATTCAGTAAATACTAGGTAGAATTTAGTATGTCACTGTTTGCTTTCAGCTCTTTCAATGAGCAGCATGAAAAGTGTTTGTAATCAGGGTCATTCCCAAGGTAACAGGGACTCAACAGCCATGTGAGACACAACGGCTCCTCTTACAGGAGTGAGGAAGAAAACAGACACAGGAGAAATAGAGAGCGAAAGACACACACATAAAGCAGAGGACAGTTAAAAAAAGAGCGTTAAGATATACCAAAATGATTAAGTGAGTTATTCTGAAATATTGAGGACTGAAAGAAGGATTATAATTCAAGAAAGCAAAGAGAAAATAGCTACACTTATGAGAAAGAGGTCTTACTGGGCAAACAAGAGACAACAATCAAGAGAGGTACAAAACAGCTATAAGAAAACTAACTGAATGCCAGAAACAGGCCCCAAAGGGAAATAGACAACAGTAAGGGTAAAAGGGTAGTCCTTCAATTGAGGTTTGACAAAACTTGAACAAGAAAGAAAAGTGTTTAGGAAGAAAATGAAAAATTCAGAGCAGAAGTTTTAAAGAGATGGGGACAAGAACAAAATTACATAAAGAAAGACCAGCATCAAGAGAAGAAAAGAGATAACAAAGGAAACCACATAGGTGGCAAAGCGTGAAGAAAAGACAGTTTTCTATTTTCAGGAAATTAATGTGGCTATGGGACTGAAAAGGAGGCCTAGGACAGAGTGAAGGGAAGCGGTGAGTGTCTTTGTACTGTGGATGAAATATTTATCTTCTAGTTTTACACTTCTCACACTGGAAGCACTTGTCATCAGTACCAAGGTTGTTTAACCTTACAATACATAAACACTAGAACATCATATCTCAGAACTGTCCCTTTTTCATAAGGACATTCCCACTTTTTTAACCCAAATACCACAGTCTCCCTTTCTTTTAAAAATATTCTGCTTTTGGGACAGGATTGTATATACTAGCATTGACTCTGAATTTTTTTTGTTTATGTTATGTTGTTTGTAGCTTTGTAAATCTATTTATGAATATTAGGGTACAAAACCTTAGGGTTCAGGAAGGGAATGGCTGCCTGCAAAGGATGCCAGGAGTTATAATTTGTAGTCACTGTGCCGGTAGTGAAAATACTAGATTCAAAATTAGTAAGATAATAACACAATATGCACATATAAAAAATAAGATTTGAAAGGGATAAATTACATAATCCAGTGCATACAGCTAAAATTAATATTTTTAAGGTATATTCTTAATTATGCAGGTGATGTGTATTCTACAGATGGCATGTAAATAAGTATCAAAACCCTTCTAATATGGCAATTATTGTTTTTATAGATTTCTGATTACATGTATTATTATGTAATGGGAGAGATACATCGAAATGTTGCAATATAGAATTACATTTAAAAAAATAAAGCGATGGAGACCACATGTTTCTTAATAATATATTTGCTGCTGTAACATTGCTAAAATATATGATATAAAAGTTTACTCTAGAAAGATTAATATTAACAATCATTTTAGCGTGATGATGATGAAGAGAGCTTGGCTCCTTGACTGTGGTGCTAGTGAAGGGTTAAAAAAGTCAACATAAACAGAAAAACTGTGTCCCAAGAATTTGAAAGTAATATTCTGTCAAAGACCCTTTCAGAAATGTATTGTTACAAAAAATATATCAGTAAATAAATAGTGCAGTCCAAGTTTCTGTGGGAAGGACACATTCCAGTGTCATTAAAGGAACAAAGGAACGCATACTTTTTATTTAATGGTTTATTGAAAGTCTCAGAGCAATACAATGCAGATACGCATTATCGACAAAGTGCGTAACACATTTGTTTATAGCAATAAAAAAGTATATATATCACCAAATTAGCAAAAAAAACTGATAGCAAAGAGATATGCAGACAATGACAACAACTGTCTTTGGGTTTTTGTGTTGCTTTTAAGAAACTTACTTACAGGGTAATTGTGACTGGATCACTTATAAATAACTTATGGTATAAATTTAATTAAAGGAAATAGTGCAGGGCGCTTATTTATATAATTGCAAATGTACTTATTTTTGATATTGTGTGTATTTTGGTAAAGGAAATATCTTTATTTCTGAAACCAGGGGTAGAAATTAGTTTTTTGTTTTAACTTTCCTACAGGAAATGCATTATTTTTGAAGTATATATCTGATGCAATAAGCCTTTATAAGGAAGTCTTTATGTATTTTGGTAGGGAAATGACTTGTTTGGGGTTTTGTAACTTTTCTTTGGGAATGTGCATTCTGCAACCGTCTGAAGAAAGGACCCATGTTAATCTCATGTTAATAAGACCTTTTGATGCACCTGAAGGCACAGGAATGTTTAATTAGTCTTGCTGTTAGATTTCCTGTGTCTAAAACAAGATGCAGGAAATCACAGAAAATTTTAGGATATCACAGATAAGTGTAAATATTGATAGCTTAGCATTGCATGTAAATCCATGTTTGGGTAAACATATTGCATCCTGATTCTAAAAATAGCTCAGACCTCAGGGGACTGGCTTACCCTGTGAGGCTGTGTCCAAAAACTACATAAAAAGCACTGCTTTGTATTGAAAATTGTTCTTCTTGTTTCATCTGACCTGCTCACTGGTACCTTCAACCAGGGTGAGCAAATAAACATGACTTGCTTCAAAGACCTGCTTTGAAACTTCTCTATACCTGTGACCTACAAATTAGACCCAATACTAATCCATCCCCGGCTGTTCTGAGATTTCGACCCAGCTTTCCATTACCACCGCTCTGCCCGTTATCCAGCAGCTCTGGTCAGTGTGATAGACCAGGGGAGATCCATCCACAGCAACCCTGATCCATAGGAAGAGGTCAGGGGTACCAGCCCAGGTACATCAGTAACGGGGTACACAAGCAGCGTCAGTTACCCAGAGGAAACCAGGTACTGGATGCCGGTAAAGAGTCCAGTGGTGGCAGCATTTATAAGTCCCTCCTACTGCGGTTAGAGGGCACATTTGGCATAATGAAAGGGAACGGTGGCAAAGTGAGCCCAGCCGGTTCCCAGCAACAACAGACAAGATACATAGGCGGTCCATCGTGTCACAGATTTCTGGTGGCAAGCGGTGGGATAACCACAGGCGGTTTTTCATACACCAGTCTGGAGAGCCGAGTTTTTCAGGAGAGGAATAACTGCAGCCAGGTGAACGCACAGGATGTTACGGGCCGCTGCGGTACTCACAGCCGCCGCGGCTCACTTCTGGTGACCTCTGGCGTCCCGGCCGTCACCTTGACGATTGGGACGTCATTTCCGGTTCCTGCCCGGCCGTTGCCAAGGCCGCCTCTCGTGTAGTGCCGCGTCCCGGCAGTGCTGGAAGCCTGGCGCATGCGCGCAAACAGGTACAGCCTGTGGGCTGATTAATGTAATTATCTGCAGGGGGCTGTGTATGATTCTGATTGGTGGACTTTGGTATTTAAGGCAGTGAGGTCTGCAGCCTCACTGCCAGTTATAGCTTTGCTATTATAGTTCTGCTGACCTGCTTTGCTCCTTGTTCCTGTCCTGTGGATATTCTGTCGGATTTCTCGTGTATGACCCCTTGCTTGGATTTGGACCCTGCCTGCTCTCTTGTGACCCTGACCCTTCTGGCTTGTACTTTGGACTCTGCTTCGATGCCCGCAACCCTGACCTCTGGCGTGTTTACTGACTATCCTGCTTGCCTGTGACCCTTGACCTTGACTACCGTACAGCCAGTCCAAGTGGGACCCTGCAGGAAGAAGGACTGAGAGACTCAGGGGCATCAATAACTGTAGTGAGCCCCTATCTTATTAATCCTGCTGCTGTACTGTGCTGTAATCTACTCTACACCATAGTAGAGACATCTGAGGAGAGAGACCCAGAAAGATCATCGGGTTGCCCCCTATGTAGATGAAAGAGGAAGAAGATGAAGCTAAACAACTGTATCAACTGGAAGAGGCATCTAAAGATAATAATTTGTGGGATTACACTGTGGGGAGTCACACCTAAAGCTGCTGATTTTACATTGACCCAAATTTTGTAACCAGTGGGGAGGACCACTGTATGCATTGCACCAATTAGTATTTGCTAAGACTGGGAATGCCCAGGCCACCAGAAGCATATAGTCTTTGCAGAATAAAAGCTTAAATATGAGGCTTTATCGAGACCAAAGAAATTGCATCATTGTTTTTTGGTGAAAGGACTGCAGTGGGTTTGAAAGAGGTACAGAAGTCTTGGTAATATATTATTCATCTTGATGGAGGTAATGTGGCAAATCCAGGAAATAATCCTATTATTCAATATAGTCAAATCTGTATTCATGCAGAGGGAGGATACCTTGCTTGGTAGAGGGTATCAAGTCCTGGGGCCTAATTCATTAAGGAGGTTAAATTAAGAAGTTTCTTATTTAAGTCACCTGGACAAAACCATGCTACAATGCAAGGAGTTTTCTGGTTTGCACATAAGTTAAATACTGACTGTTTTTCATGTAGCACACAAATATCAACTTTAAATTTCAGTGTACAAATAAGCTATCAAGTATTTGTGTGCTACATGAAAAAACAGTCAGTATTTAACTTATGTGCAAAACAGAAAACTAATTTTCACCCCTTGCATTGTAACATGGTTTTGTGCATGAGACTTAAATAAGAAACTTCTTAATTTAAGTTCTTTAATGAATCAGGCCCCTAGTCAGGAAATCTAGTGATTCTTATTTTTTGTCTTGTTGGCCTGCAACTTGAAAGGAAAATTTGACTATAACAGGTTTTTTTCTTTGCCTGTGGAGGACAGAAGATATCTAAAATTTCCATTTGGAATATTAATATTTAGTTATTTTACTTTATATATTGTAAGACTTTTTTCAAATTTGTCATATATTTTACTTCCCTAACTTAGCTGCCCCACCACAAAAAGCTACATAGTAGAGAATCTCACAGTGCAGCATTTTCTTTTTTCCCATTTCAGTTGAAGGAATACAATTCTATTGGACGAATTAGGCAAAGAGAAGGTAGTCATTGCTAAGAAAGGATGATTGCTGCTAATTTTGTAAAGCTGTGCTAAAACTATATTTGGTTTTCCAGAACAAGGTTAATGATGTGGTGGAGAGTGCACAATTTTAGAGTTACAGTCATGTCTACTACATAAAAACACTAGCATTTTGCACCAGCTCAGACCTGTTGAGTTGAGGACTTGATCAATAGTTTTAATAGGGCTCATTTTGCACCTTCCAGCTCCATTTCAGAGGAAAAATACATTGATCTACATCATACTTGCCAACTCTCCCGGAAAGTCCGGTAGACTCCCGAAATTCGGGTCAGTCTCCCAGGCTCCTGGGCGAGCTGGCATTTCTCCCTCATCCTGGATTTCACAGAGAATCGCTTCCCGCGAAACCGTAATTTACGTCACGGGGGCGGGGCCAAAATGACGCGATTGGCCTCGCCCCGCCCCCTCCCGCCCTCCAGTCACACCCCCTCTCCCGGAAACAAGTTTCCGGGAGTTGACAAGTATGATCTACATATTAAAATGTTCACCAATTATGGCTCTGCATATCACAATTGGCACCAAATATAGCTCTGCATATCAGACTTGGCACCAGATAGGACACTTCATATCAGACCTAGCACCACATATGTGTTAGGCAACCTGTGTCTCTTCAGCTGTTATGGGACTACAAGTCCCAGCATGCTATCTATAATTCCTCACTTACAGGAGAGAAGTTTAGGGGAACAGGGCATAACATATGGACTCCACTGTTCTCTTGGATTTTATGGTGACCTGGCCTGTCTGTGTGAGAAGATCCTGTCACTCCCTTTACCACATTGAGGGTTGGATTGGGAACTAAAAGTGACCAAGTCACTCCCATTGCCACATTCAGGGTTGGATTGGGAACTAAAATTGGCCCTGGAAAATATTCTCATGTTGTAGGCATGGCCAAATTGGTAAGAGGCATGCAATGTACGCACACCACTCTCCAGGGGTGGATGCCACCACACCACCACTATGCAAGAGGCATATCTATCACTCTATACCATTGAAGGATATCAGACAGCCCTCCGAGACTTTACCTGCAGCCCCCTGCTGCTTCCAGATTTATTCTAAGATTTGTTTGGCATAGTTTGTAATACTTATTTTTTATCTTACATAAAAATACCTGATGACAGAGATAGTTGTCTCTTTCTTTAATTAGATATTGTTTCAACTTATTACTGAGATTAAGGGTAATGTGCGGCCCTTTTAAAGGTTAGAGGACCAACCATGCTGCCCCTGAAGTATATCAGGTTGCCCATCATTGGTTTAGACAGTGTTAAGTCACCCTACAACCCCTTCAAATTCAAATACACTGGTAATGCTCTGCGCTCTCTGTTAGGCTGAAAGTTTGATAACAAAAATTCTCACATGATAACAGTATTAGGAAATTTATCACGATAACATTATGTATCCATAGATTGTAAGCTTGCGAGCAGGGCCTTCTCACCTCTTTGTCTGTTTTACCCAGTTTGTTTATTAGTTTATTACGTTTGTCCCCAATTGTAAAGCGCTACGGAATATGTTGGCGCTATATAAATAAATGATGATGATGATGATGATGTATTGTGATAAATATCTGATTGGCATCTATATAGCACAGAGATCCTTCTAGTGACCCCTGTACAATACAGAGAGTATTTTAGTGACCCCTGCACAATACAGAGAGCTGTCTAATGACCCCTCAACAATATAGAGAGCCTTTTAGTGACCACTGCACAATACAGAGAACCTTCTAGTGTCCCCTGCAAAATAAAAAAAAGCTGTCTTGTGACCACTGCATAATAAAGAGAGAGCGTTTAAATGGCCACTGCACAATTAAGAGAGCCTTTTAGTGACCTCTGCATAATATAGATGATTTGTACTTTATACTGATGTAAAAGACTGATATTGTGAGCTACTGTGTTTGTAGTGGTAGGACAGTGATTGTGCATGCAGGTATTAATAGTGTAGTTATATTGCATACTTGCCTACCTTTGGCAAGTAGTATCTGGGAGAGGGGCGTGTCTAGAGGTCTGGAGGGTGCGGAGCACTGTGATGCGATTCACCACGAATTGCGTCATTTTAGCCCCGCAATTGTGGGATGTGGGAGATTTGCCAGCTCTCCCGGGAGTCCTCGAGACCGACCCGAATTTCGGGAGTCTCCCGAGTCTCCCGGACAACCAAGAGAGTTGGCAAGTATTTTATATTGTATGTTGGGAGGGTAGTGCAGTGAGAGTTATTACTGGGAGTAATAGTTTACTGATGGTGGATGATGTGAATTGTAGTGAAGTAACAGTAAGGAGGACGCATAATATAATTTTAATGCCCCTGCAAAGCAGCCAGCAGCATCTTACATGTGAAAATGCTGAAAATGTTGACTGCTGTTTCCCCATGTCACTGTTACGCTGAGAGTGTGCTGCTTGGCTCTGTCACAGCCAAGCACTACACTCCCAGTTTGAGGAGTCAAGTATGCTGTCCCCACCTCCCACCTGTCAAGGTAAGAACCAGGGGGGGCTAGAGATGCTTCCAAGTCGGAGGGCACCATCTGTGTCCCCTGGGCTTGCACTGGCCATGCATGTGAAACGATGTATCCATGTGTTGCACAGACAGGGCCAGCGGAATGCAGTAAGCAGGGTAAGGAAGGCGGGGGTGGCACCGAGACTGAGCGGCGCTCCTCCCGCCTGCCATCCCCGCTTGTTCACCAGTACAAAAAAAAAACTAGAAGAAAAAAAAACGAGTGCACCGACGCCCTCCGCCCCCTCACCTCTATTCCCTTCTTCCTGGCAGTGTTGGGCGTGACTTCATCACGTCCCAACACTGTCAGTGAGGAGCGCGCAGAGAGGAATAGCACACTGAGCCAAGAACAGAAGACAGAAAAGACAGAAGAATGTCATAGAAAGGTAAGTAAATAACGGAGGTGACAGCAAGGTTGAAAAAGAGGGGGGACAAGGTTGAAAAAGAAGAGGGCAGGTTACAGCAAGGTTGAAAAAGGAGAGTGGGGGACAGCAAGGTTGAAAAAGGAGAGGGGGGACAGCAAGGTTAAATAAAGAGAGGGGAGACAGCAAGGTTGAAAAAGGAGAGTGGGGACAGAGTGTAGTGGAAGAGAGGGGAGTAGCAATGTGGATGAGGAAAAGGGTCAGTTTGTGATGGAGGAGAAGGGGCAGCGTGTGGTTGAGGAGAGGGGGGGCAGCATGTGATAAGGGGGCACTGTGTGATGAAGGCAGGGGGGAACCATGTGATGGAGGGGGCACAACCAAACTAATTTTCCAAATATGTAAAATCTTATTACAAAGAATACATATTCTTCATTTATATTATTTTGTAAAGCAATTCATGTTTTCTGTTTACTGTATTATATATATTAATCTCTTTATTAAAGTGTATGATATGATTTGTGTTAAAAGAAAAAGCATTATTGAATGAACAAAAAAATTCTAAAAGAGGAAGGCGCAAATTTATTCTTTGCAGGGGGCACCCAACATGCTAGCACCGGCCCTGTGTACAGACCTGTATGCGACTTACTGAGGCGGGGGGAGGCTGTCATAAAAGGAGAACAGGGAGTAGGAGAAAAGGAGAGGGATTCTGTCACATGGGGAGGGAGATACAGGTTTTCATTACCTTAGGTAAGGGAGAAAGAAACAAAGATGGAGGCTGCAGGGAAGACAAAAGGGTGTACATCATGTGTTCTGTATCACAAAGCGGAGCATATACACTATATGGACAAAGGTGTTCGGACAGGGGCTATAATGACATTGTAGTCAAATAAATATACTTTAATATGGTGTTGGTCCCTCTTTTGCAATGATAACAGGACTTTCCACAAGCTGTTGGAGTGTTTCTGTGGGAATTTGTGCCCATTCATTCTGTAGAGCATTTAAGAGATCAGGCACTGATGTTGGACGAGAAGGCCTGGCTTGCAAACTTCATTCCAGTTTATCCCAAAGGTGTAGCATGGGGTTGAGGTCAGGGCTCTCTGTAGGGCAGTCAAGTTCTTCCACAATTAACTCATCAAGCCATGTCTTTATAGTCCTTGCTTTGTGCACTGGGACATAGTCATGCTGGAATAGAAAAGGACCTTATCCAAACTGTTGCCACAAAGTTGGGAAGCATTGCATTGTCCAAAATGACTTGGTATGCTGAAGCATTAAGATTGCCCTTCACTTGAGATAAGGAGCCTAGCCCAAACCGTGATAAACAGCCCCATACCATTATCTCTCCTCCACCAAACTTCACAGTTGGCATAATGCAGTCAGACAAGTAACGTTCTCTCGGCATCTGTCAAAACCAGACTCTCCCATCTGACTGCCAAACAGAGAAGCGTGATTCATCACTCCACAGGACAAGTTTCCACTGCTCCACAGTCCAGTGTCGATGTGCTTTACACCACTCCATCTGACGCTTGGCATTGGTCTTGTGATGTGAGACTTGAATGCAGCTGCTCAGCCATGGAAACCCTTTCCATTAAGCGCCCGCCGCACAGTTTTTGTGCTTACATTATTGCCAGTGGAAGTTAGGAACGCTTCAGCTATGGAATCAGCAGAGTGTTGGTGGCTTTTACGCACCATACGACTTGTTGACCCCGATCTGCGATTTTACGTAGTCTTCTGCTTCTTGGCTAAGTTGCTGTTCTTCCTAAACGCTTCCACTTTCTAATAATATCACTTACAGTTGTCCATGGAATATCCAGCAGGGATTAAATTTTGCGAACCGTCCTATTGCATCCTATCACAGTACCACTTGAAGTCACTAAGCTCTTCAGAACAACCCATTTTGTATCACAAATGTTTGCAAATGGAAACTGCGAGGCTTGGTGCTTGATTTTATACACCTCTGGCAAAGGGTCTGATTGAAACACCTCAATTCAATAGTTAACAGGTGTGGTCAAATACTTTTATCCATAAAATACTTTTGTCCACTATTCAGAACCGAGAGATCCAAACAGAACCAGAATCAGGTACTAAAAAGTGTGATTGTTATACTCATAATTCCTTTGAATATGTATGAGTAATATTTTCCTCTGGTTAATAATATTGGAAAGTGGTCCCTCCTCTTACCTAGTTTTGTCCCCCTATATGTTTATGACATAGGTCATTGCATGTACTGTCATGCTTTTGTATTTGTTTCAGTCATTTTTTTTCAGTTTTTTTCAGTTGTTTGTCAAATTTTTGCAACTTTACTTACACTGTCCGCCGACCGGAAGTGAGATACCGGAAGTGAGGTATCGCGCCTGTTGGACTCCGCCCATCTCCCGGCGATATCCTAATTAGGAGGATTTTCTGTCTATTTAAGATCAGCGTGGATGTGCTAATCTTATCCCTTGAGAAAGTCTTTATTGAAAGGACGAAACGCGTTGGGTATTCGTTTTGCACGCTGTCCCGGACTGGTGCATCAGTGTGGTTATACTGGCTAGACTTGCCCTGCATGCTGTTTCATCTTTGCACGAGAAACTGGACAGATAAGCTGTTTTACATTGTGTTTTATGTACGAGCATATTATACTTAAGCCGCAGTTGAGGCTATGTTGCCTCTTTTGTATTAGTTTTTTTTTTTACTATTTTCACTTGTTGTGATGGTATTATACTATATTGGCTTTTTTTGAGTTCTAGCCAATTTGAAGTGGTGCTAGTATTTTGGGAGAAGATCCTGTTGGAGTCAGGATGTTGCACTTCAGCGGTCCGTTGCAGACCATATCCATGTGAAGGTCTATGAGCACTTATTCAAAGCTATTTGAATTTGAACTTCTGGTACAGGAATTGCACTTATGGATTATCTCAAAGATGTTACATATTTAATGCACTATGTTGGCGCCCCTTTCTCTTTTTGTATTCTATTAGGCTGATACCTGCAGATAGGTGTCGAATGTATTGGGAGCTGCCATCTCATGTACTGAGTATACAAAGTATTTTTTCTGTCATTATCATTTTTGGTTGCACACTTATAAGCGCCTGTGTAGCTTAGAAATTTGGTGGGAATATATATATATATATATATATATATTATAGATATATACACATATCTACTATATAAATGCCTAGTGGCGTGTGTGAAAAAAAAAAAAACAAGCTGCAGCGCCACCTGCTGGGCAGAGTTATACACTGACCTATATATTTCTTGAAGGAGAAGTGACAGTTGGGAGTGGTTGGTGGTTGCCGGGGGTGACAGTGGGGAGTTTTTAACACCTTAAGTAGCTTGATTTGACTAGAATGCATGAGTATCATGCACGGATTAACTGACCTACTAAATTCTTAGTGTGTGTGGGAAAAAAACCTCAAAAAGGGCTGAAATTTGGTATACTGACATTATTGACGAGTTGAGGGGTCAAACTCATTTTGGTGAGGTAATTTTACCTCATGAACACACATGTGTACGGTGGCGGATCCAGGGGGGTGTGATCGGGGCAATCCCCCCCCCCCTAGCAGGGGTTTGCTGCCGACGGCTGCACAGTATGTGCAGGTCCGTTTGGCAGTGACAGTGTGCTGCCCCTGCCTGTCACTGCCGAGCGGACCTGCACATACTGTGCAGCCCCCAGCAGTCTCAGAAGTCGGAACAAACATTTTCTAGATCCGCCCCTGCATGTGTAGCGGCGTGTGTTAGTGTGTGTGTGTCTGTGGCAATGAAGATGAAGGATGAGGTGATGGAGAAAAATGATGAGGTGGTGACATGTGGACAAAACCACATTAAAAACAGGCGCTTGCGTCGGGAAGTAACGCTCTTCCCCTGAGGAGGCCTGGGCTAGGCCCAAATGCATGACAAGAACCTTTTTAACACCTTAAGTAGCTTGATTTGACTAGAATACATGAGTATCATGCACGGGTTAACTTGTATATATATATATATATATATATATATATATATATATATATTATAGATATTGTAACTGGATATAGATATACGTGGTAAATATATCAGAATTCCCTCGGATACATTTAAATTAACATTGAACAGCTTTGATATGGACTTTTCCAGTTCTGGAACATAGACTGCACTGTGCATTGAGAGATATGTAATGCCTTTGTAATTGTCACAGACCCACTAGGAAATGATGGATGAGTATCTGGCACTATTCAGCAAGGAGGCACAGAGTCTATCAGCCCACCCCCCCACCCTTCCCAGAGGTTTGGGCTTTGCTATGTAGGATGAGTTGCCAAACCTTGCAGGCATTGCAGAAGCTAAGTCTGATTCAGTTATTGTTGATCCACCCAAATAGCTAAGTGTTGGAGTAACTCACGGGCAGATGGTTCTCCAGCATCATGAACAGACCCACTAGGTATTGATAGATGAGTACCTGCCAGCAGTTGGCACTAATGAGCAAGGAGCAAGGAGGCGCGCAGTCTAACACGTCCCTGGTGTTCACCAGGAACTCCGCAAGGAGGTTTGGGCTTTGCTATGTGGGACGTGCAGGTCGAGAGTCCTCAATTTCAGCCACTGGTGAGGCAGCTGGAGTCAGATCAAGAGTAGTCAATGTAGTCAAGGTCAGAACCGAGAGATCCAAACAGAACCAGAATCAGGTACTGAAGAGTGGAAGAAAATTACAGTAATCAAGTCGGGAAATCAGTAGAACTTATGCAGGATAAGTAACAATATGCTGGAGAAGTAACCACCAGATGACCCAATACTCTGGCAGAGACTGACTACCAGATTCTGCTTTATATAGGCAGTCCTATTTCCCCAGGTGGTCAGTGACATCAGCAGGTGTCTGACCGCCGATAGGAGACCTGAATAGTGTGTGCCTGTGAAACCAGCAGCATGGGAATCAGAAATTCATGATTCATGTCCCATTGCTAGGCAACGGACCCGCCGGCTCGCAGCAGAGAGAAGACGTCCATCTCTGTGGTAAGACAGTTAAGCAGGGACAGCGTCTGACAGTACCATTCCTTATTTCATACACATGTTAAGTCAATGAATAATATGTTTGACTTTTGAGGTAGATTAAGTTTCAATGACAAGAAGTATGAATACTTTCAACAAATTTACTTTTTGTAATCATTTTTGTTTTTCCATTCTTTGTAATTTGTTTTGATTTAAAAATTGGAATATTGGGAGGTATGTATTTATATAAATAATCTTTTAGTACATACAGTTTGCAGCCATTTTAAACAGGTTAAAATGGCTGCAAACTGATTAGTAAGTACAATGTAGTAAATGGGTTCTGAGATCGGTTTGTGTATACAGAACACCCGACACTTAGAAATACAAAGTTTTTTCTTTGCATCCATAAAGGGCCTGGTTTATTTAGGAAAGCAAAGCAAAAAAAAAGGAGTAACTCTGCTCCTGGATAAACCATGTTAGAATGCAAGGGGTGCAAATAAGTTTATTATTTTGCACGTAAGGAAAATACTGGCTGCTTTTTCATGTAGCTCGCATATACTTGACAGCTTCATACACTGAAATTTAAAGTTGATCTAGGACATGTCCTAACCCAACTATAAATCTGTCCCACATTTTAAATGTACCTTCCCGTCCTTGCCTTATTGAATCAGGCTAAATGTGTTTACACAGTAAAGCTGGGCATACAGTGCTCTGCATAATCGGTGCCATTGTCAATTTGGGTACTCGCTTCGCCATGATTGTGGCCAATAAGTACAGTCAGAAGCCGACAGCACACACAGGATGGTTATCTGTGCTCATTTTCCAATTGCATTTACCAACCTGCCAGATTATTATTATTATATATTTATAAAGTGCCAACATGTTCCACAGCACTGTACGATATTTGGAGGTTGCAGTAGAAAAAAAACAAGAACATACCCATCCTATTTTAATCTATGTCAAATTCAGAATCTGTGGCACAAAATGTGAAAATATGTTTGGGACTGAATACTTTATCAAGGCATTGTACATCTGTATATATTACTAGAAGCTTTTTTGTACAACTCCACTTGTATGGGGTTGTGTTCCCTTGAAGTTGAGTGCATATTTCCATGTTGGTGTTACTTTTAATGTAAACTCTCACTACATCAATTAATTCTCTTTGTCTCACGTTTTATACATTATAGATGTGAGTAAACTAGCTTATTTTTCATTCAGTTGCTGCTTCAATTATCCCACTTATATGCTCTTTCCATTTCTGTTCCTGCAGGCCAAACTGGGGTTTTCTACTGTACCTGCTCATTTCCAGTATGTCCCACACTTCATCTACCCTCAAAAGATATACAGACACTGGTTACTCGAAGAGTTATGGCGGACTCAGCTCATATACTTCCAACCTCAGTTCCTCCTATAGTGACCGCAATAAGTTGCCTTATAAAACCAGTATGAGTACTTCATATTACTCCAGCTCTCACTTGCGCTCATATCCAGATCTGGACCGAAGTATTCCCCGTCTAGATCTTCCCAGCAAAAGGACTGATATCTTGGCACGCTCTCCCTCAAAATATGCAACAAATTCAGTATACTCTAACGGCTATAACACCACTTACTCTACCCTTCCAACATCCCCCATTACCTCTCTGTCGCGTAAGAAGTCCTCCAGTCACACAGATCTGTCCCATGGACTCTCTGAACTTCGTACCTCAGACATTTACTACCCTCACAGTCCAGCACTGACACGGTCACGACTGGAAGTAAATGCAAACTCTCGGATTTCTCGTGCTTCCAACTACAGTGAGTTCAGCGATATCTATGGAAAGAAGAGAGGATTGTCTAATGGATATGGAATTCCTTCTATACCTACTACAGAGTCTCTCACATCACATTCAAAGCCCACATCACGGTTTGCATACTCCTATGAAAAGAGTGAGGGATCCAGTGGGAAAGATGTACCAGTAAGTTTTGTTATGTATGTGGTTTGCACATTTATTTGGTCAAAATATGAGTAAAGTAACAAAGAAACTGCTACTGCAGATAATACCTTCAAGATTCCCTCAGTAACTTATGAGCCCTGGTTTGTTTCTACATTATTATTATTATTACTATCGTAGACTTGTAAGGCGCCACAGTGCTCCGCATTGCCGTACAGTAGGGAAAACAGTACATACATAAAACAGGGACATACAAGATAGATTAAATAAATGCAGACATGAAAACAAAGGGTATGAAGGAGCCTGCACTTTAGACAGCTTACACTATAAGTGGAAGAGGGCACAGCTGAAACAAGAGGAGTAAATGTGTTTCAGAGTGAAGATTGGCATGGTGAGGGTGCATTAGTGTGAATAGTATTATCGAGAATAAGGTCACCTCTAAAAAAGAGATGGGTTTTCAAAGAGCATATAAAGATTTGAAGGCTGTGGGAAAGTCTGATTGAACTTGGTAAGGAATTCCATAAGTGAGGATCAGCACAGAAGTCTTGTAAGCGGGAGTAAGAGGTGGTTACCAGAGACGAGACAAGGCGCAGGTCAGAGGTAAATCTAAGAGGGCAGGAGGGAGGGTATTTTGATATGAGATTTGAGATGTATGCAGGGGTAGTGTTGTTGAGGGCTTTGTAGGTAAGAGTGAGTAATTTGAATTTGATTCTGGAGGACACAAGGAGCCAGTGTAGGGATTTGCAAAGTGGTGAATCAGATGTGGAGCGGTGAGAGAGGAAGATCGGTCTTGCAGCAGCATTTAGGATGGATTGAAGTGTGGATATATGAGTGTTAGGATGCCAGATAGCAGGAGGTTGCAATAGTCAAGACGGGAGATGATGAGAGAATAGATAAGTGTTTTGGTAGCATGTTGAGTAAGAAAAGGGCGTATTCTGGCAATGTTTTTTAAGGTGGAGTCTACAGAGTCTGGATGTCAGGAATAAAGCAGAGGGCGGAGTCAAGTGTGACACCAAGGCAGTGGGCTTGGGAGACTGCAGAAATTGTGGTGTTGTTAACAGTGAGGGAGATTTGAGGGCAGGTGGTGACTCTGGCAGGAGGAAAGATAATAAGCTCTTTTCGGACATGTTGAGCTTTAGGTAGCATTGGGACATCCATGCGAAGATAGTAGAAAGACACTTTGTTACACGAGATTGTACAGAAAGAATGAGGTCAGGGGAAGAGATATAGATTTGGATGTCATCTGCGTAGAGGTGGTATTGGAAGCTGAATTAGTGCCCAAGAGAAGATGTGTAAAATTAAAAAAGTAAATGGCCAAGAACAGAGCCTTGTGGGACCCCAACAGATAGTGGAGGGGAGGATGTGCCAGAGGTAGAAACACTAAAGCGGTTCAATAGGTAGGAAGTGAACCAGGAAAGAACTATGTCACGAAGGACAATGGAGTGAAGGATGTGCAGGAGAAGAGGGTGATCAACAGTATCAAAAGCAGCAGAGAGGTCCAGGAGAAATTACAATTAGATTTTGCAGTAAGTAGATCATTTGCCAATTTTGTGAGAGCAGTTTCAGTGGAATGTTGGGGGTGAATGCCTGATTGCAGAGAGTCGAGAATAGAATGAGAGGAGAGAAAGTGAGACAGGCGTTTGTACACCAATCGCTCAAGTAGTTTGGAAGCAAAAGGGAGGGGAGAAATTGGGCGGTAGTTGGAGAGAGAGGCTGGATCGAGAGATTTTTTTTTTTTAGAATAGGTGAGATGAGCGCATGTTTAAAGGAGGATGAAAATGTGGCAGTGGATAGAGACAGGTTGAAGAGGTGAGTTAGAGTTGGGCATGCAGTGGAGGAGAAAGAGCGCAGTAGTTGGGAGGGAATAGGGTCAAGTGGACAGGTTGTAGGGTGAGATGATAAGTGCAGAGACTTCGTCTTCAGTTACTGCAGAGAATGAATTAAGGGTGGATTAGAGAGTGTAGGTAAAGGTAGGTAGAGTGAGTGGAGTGAATGGAATTTGGCATCAGGAAATATCTTGTCGATAGGTGTCAATTTTGTCTTTGAAATAGGTGGCAAAATTATGAGGAAGGAAGAAAGAGGAGTAGGCAGTGCAGATGGGCAGAGAAGTGAGTTGAAGGTGGCAAAGAGGCGACGTGGGTTAGAAGACTGGGTGGATAATAGTGATTTGAAGAACATTTGTTTGGCAATCGAAAGGGCAGTGCTGTAAGATGAAAGGATGAATTTATAGTGGAGGAAATTGTGATAGGAATGAGATTTCCTCGAGTGGCGCTCTGCAGTGAGGGAGCAGGTAGCGGGTCTGCTTGTTGTGCAATGGCTGGGGTTTGGATCGTCAGAGACTCTATGTATTAGCTGGATTGTCTAGGGCTGAGATGAGTGTTTTGTTATAGAAAGAGGCAGCCTGATTAGGGCAGGACAATGCAGTCATTGGAGAAAATACTTGTTTTAGTGAAAATGAGAAGTGGATTGGGTTAAGAGTACTTAGGTTTTGTGTACGTGTGTATTTGGGTGCAGGAGGAAGGGCATGAGGTAAGGTGAGGTTAAGGGAAAGGAGGAGGTGGTCGGAGAGTGGGAAGGCTAAACTGGAGAAACTAGAGATGGAGCAGTAGCGTGAGAAGACAAGGTCAAGGGAGTGCTGATCACAGTGGGTTAGAGATGAGGTCCATTTGGAGAGACCAAAGGAGGAAGTAAGTGAAAGAAGTTTAGTGGCAGAAAAGACAGTGGGATTATCAATGGGAATGTTGAAATCACCTAGTATGATTGTATGCAGGTCAAAGGATAGGAAATAAGTGAGCCAGGCCGCAAAGTTGTCAAGGAATTGGGAAACTGGACCTGGGAGGCTATAAATGACAGCAACACGATGGCGGGGAGGATAAAATAGATGGATAGTGTGGACTTCAAAGGAAGAGAATGAGAGGGAGGGTTCAGAGGATATGACTTAATTCAACTATTAACTGACTGGATTTCAAAACAGGTGTTTAGACATTTGTATAGATATATAATAAGATCAATAAACGGCTTCTTGGGAAAAAAAACTTTTACCACAGAGTAAGAGCAACACAAAATACATTAGATTGTGGTAACATTAAATACTCATTTAAAAAGTTTTGTATATAGGCATTTATGAGGATACCACCCTTAGCTGGGATGGCAGTTACCCTCCGTGGGATTCAACTCACTCGGGTAGACCAGAGTATATCCAAAATAAGGCTTCATTACGAAAGCACAACACCACAAGACGTTCACAAGATACAGGGTAAATGGTAGCATGTATCCTCCAGCAGCCTCTTGCAGTCAGTACTCCAAAATATTAATCTCGGTCTCTTTCAGTGTCTTGTCCTCCCGCAATATTACCACTACCGATTAGCTAGACCGTTACGGTGTTGCCCAGCCTGGATTACTGGCTCACACAGACCCTCCAGCGGCACCACGATGCCTGGCCCACAGTCCTTTTTGCTGATGTCTTGTACACCAGGATCCTCCAAGCTAGAATAGCTATCTTGGCATTTTGCTCTCCCTATATTCTTGGCTGTATACACAGGGAGTAAGGTCAAATGTCTCACTCCTCCCCCTTACAGCAGTGGACACTTTAACTGTTAGACATACTGTCTCTATTCCCTTGATTATACATTGGGATGTCTTGACTCAATTAGCTATTTGGCTGAATACACTAAACAAAGAGTTACAATATAACATCAAGGAATGACACTTCACGCTTGCGTGAAACAACAAGACATTTGACACATTGTTTCTGCCACATTACACAATCTGAGTCTGTGATACATTTTGATACAATAACATTTATATATGTTACTACATTTCCCAATGCTATTTCAGCCAGTATTTTACTGAGGAGGCACATTGCATATCATCTAGAATTTCTAACCTACTTACCGCTCAGATTACCTGTTGACCTAGCTAATTAACTTGGGCTGCCAAATAGTTAAATCAGACATTGTTCTGATTACAAACCAAATCTAAGCTGCACCTCATAATAATGGACATTTGAGACAAATGGTAATTACATTAGCTAACTCAAGAAAAATTACTTCTGTTGTCTGTTATTTTCACACAGTATGGCAATATTGTTTATATTTATACTACATACAATATTGCAAGAAATAGCAAGGGCAAAATGTACCTAATAACATGAAATAATAATACACATAATACACCGACGCTCTGGTGTATATACTTAGACTGGGCCAACGATTAAAAAGTATATTAAACCGTGAGAAACGGGTGCTGAATAAAAAGTTCTCAGTCCAGTAGCACCGCGTTTCTTGACAGCAATGTTGAGGTTTCATGTTGAAGTGGTTTCATGCAATTTCTGAACTGGTTTTTGACCAGTTACCCTCTGATGGATGAATACAAACTAGCAACATTTGGGGCTAGATTTTCTGAACTGTGTGTTTGAAAAGGTGGAGATGTTGCCTATATCAACCAATCAGATTCTAGTTATTTGGTACATTCTACAAAATGACAGCTAGAATCTGATTGGTTGCTATAGTCAACATCTCCACCTTTTCAAACCCGCAGTTTAGTAAATTTACCTCTTGGACATTCAATGGTGGAAGTGGGCTGGTATACGATGGTAGGCCATATTACCACTTATCCTTTTGCCTTCCTTGTAAAACTATCAAATTCCATGCACTTACATTTTCCAATAGCACCACTTCTAAATTTCCTCCACTGTTACAGATTACAGTGTTTCTCATTTATGAAGCTCAAAATAGCAGTATATAAATAAATTATAATAATGAGAAATATTTACATACACACTACTGCAACTTTTCCCCCACAGCACCATCATCCTCCCCTGTAATTCCATCCCCTCACCTTCCAATTCATCCCTCTATATCATCTGTTATTAAAAACTGCCATCATTACCTCATTTTATCACCCCTCACCCTTTATTCATCACATTCAAGCAAACACTATCTCGCTCACCCCACAATCTTATTTTATACGCCACCTGCTATTCACCCCCCTCCCTTTTCCTTTTCATGCTTCCAGCCCCCACGATCAGTAACCTCACCATTTTTCTAATACTCTACACAATCATTAAATCCTCACTATCTTCCCTTCATCAACCCCCTGCCATCATTAACGTCTCAATATTTTCCTTCTACTCCTCACAATCATTAGCCAGTCAACATCTTCATTCGTTCAACCTACTCACCCCAGTCAATTACCTTACAGACACAGTGGGATCACTTCACATTTTCTGCTTCTCACTCCTTCAAGTGATGGAGTGGCTCCCAGTCACTGATTGGATGGTAGCACTCAGCAAGGTGAACTCATCACCACACAAAGTGCTCCTAGCCTATCAATGACTGGGAGCTGCCACATAGTTGAACAAGGCCCCTCTGACTGATGTGCCCATGTGCACTGCACAGCCTGCAACTATTATACATAAACCACTGTTTGTGCTATATTCATTGTAAATTACTGAGCCTTTAACATTTATTTACAGAGACCATTCTAAAGCTGACTGGTTAGTATTAGCAGTATCTTTCTAAAGCTGCCTAGAAGACATTAATCACAAATAATGGCAAATCATAACCAAGTTCTGGGTTCATGTTCAGCGTTATGTTTTTAAAGCTAGCGTCGACATGTTCACCATTTGCACTTTGCCATAAACACATACATTCCAATTAGAGTGATCGATAAGAGCTCCTTTGAGGGTTGGGGGATAGGGTATGGATGCTGCCACTATCCCGATTAGGGAAAAGCCTGATCTTCCCCAAATTGTAGACTAAGAAGATAAATATTAATTTGAGACTGGGCGCATAGGGAAGGGAATAAACACATAAGGAACGATACAATATCACTATTTGTCTTGCTTAATAAAATGCTTACGGTTGATAACATAATCAATAGACCTTAGTCTTAACCTTAACACTTAATTAATATATAATAAACGACACCACACCAACTTGTTGGCAAATAACTCCTGTTTAATTTAAATTAAACCGTAGCTGCAATGGTGGTGGGAGAACACTGTACTCAACTTTGTTCATCCATAAGTGCACACTGTTTCTTAAACTAATCGTAATGTACCGCCAGTCAGCCCAGATGAACTGTACTTGCACCGAACCTAAGCCGCCTTGTTGAAGGGCACAGGTTCCAAAAGCCTGACCAACATAAATATGTGCTTTACCACTTTGCTTATCCTGTACAGTGTTCACCTGCCACGTTAAAGGTTGCACCAGCCGCTGGACAGTAAACCATGCCGTTTTCACTCTGACCGAGCATCTCTGTGTTACCTCCATGGTTGAACCACAACACCCGTACCATACCAAGGCCCATCGACATGTGGCACCAAGTACATCCAGAGCTGAACCACAGCCTGTACCATAATACGGCCTTCATCCACGAGACACCAGGTACATCCAGAGCCGAACCACAACTCGTACCATGCCAAAGCCCTCGAATACGTGGGACCCAGTATATCCAGAGTGAGCCACAGCCCGTACTATGCCACTGCTCTGTTTTATTGCTGGCCCATTCAGGGGCGCACGGAGGATTGTTGGGGGGGGGGGTTTCCCCCGACCCCAAAAAAAAAAAAAACAGAGAGAGAGCTGCGCATGCGCAGCAGCTCCGTTTCGTCAGGTCTGTCCTATACAGCAGCCGCGGCGTTGTCTAAGAAGCGTCCGTGGCGGTGCTGTATACACTACAGCACCGCCGCGGACGCTTCTTTGACAGCGCCGCGGCTGCTGTATAGGACAGTGGCCACTTAGTTAGCGTAGGGGGGGGTTTCTAGAGACTCAGAAACCCCCCCTGCGTGCGCCACTGCCATTTATACCTTGCTGCAATTGGCTCCCCATACCTCCGGCCTGCATTCACACACCATTGTCAGATTGGCCCATGCATACACTTGCTTGTACATTACCACTCCTACTCCTTTCGTTAACCCTTAGTAATTCAAATTGATTATGTACCCACCCAAAGCTTTTAGTTTTCCCTTGGGCTTAATTCATCCCTCAGTTCTTATAACTAGAATGAAAGCTCCTTGGACCTGAGATATGTATATCTTAATAAAGGGAGCAAGCATATATGAAAATAGGTATGCAATCCCTCTTTTACAAATACAACATAATCTTTCTTAGGCATATATTAATGAATGTCTTATAAAATCCTTATGTATAAACATGGGTACTTGCTCTGTATATTCCCATTGAAATATAACACCTGCACCTATTATACATAAACCAAATATAACTTATGCAGCCTTTAACATTTATTTACAGAGACCATTCTGAAGCTGACTGGTTAGTATTAGAATTATGTTTGTAAAGCTGCCTAGAATAAACTAATCACAAGTAGTGGCAAATCATAACCAGATTCTGGGTTCATGTTCAGCTTTATGTTTTTAAAGCTAGCGTCAACAAGTTCACCATTTGCACTTTGTCATAATCACATACATGTTTATGATACTTATAAATGATGATGATGATGACGATGTTGGTGTGTGCAGTTTGATGTACATGTATACACACTAATGCTATGTACCTATGCACTTTGAATGTCATGAAATGCTTATGAAAATCAGTGAGCTCTAGCCTAGCCTCTCCCGCCCCTCTCCTTCTGACGTCATGAGGCTGTCAAATTCTAGCCGCAGCTCACTGGTCCTGCCGGTGACACTGTGCGTGTGTGGTCACAAGGGGCGGCATGCCAGCAGCAGGAGCAGACAGGAACCTAAGGTTGCGCTCTACACCTGGAGAAATAAAGAAGGCAGAGCCAATGCTATGTCTTTACTACAATAGCTTTATACAAGGGAAAACATGCTCAGAGCTAACAGCAGCATAGCATCAACGAAGCCAATTTTGTTTTTTTCCCAAACAAGAAGCTTCACAGCCTATAGCGATACCTGGAAGTAAACTTGCATTCAGAATCTTAAATTTAGCACCAGAGAAAGTGTTGCTGATACTACTCTGCTCTTTGATTGATTGCCATGCCTTCCTTCTACACTTTTACTACGACCGGCTTGGGAACCCACAGGGAGCACCAGGTCCCTGGTGCAGTTGTTTTATCCAACCTGCTTGGTTTCATGCTCCACAGAACCAAGGTAAAATAAATATTTTTAACATTTTAGAGGTTGTTTTTTATTTTGTTCAGAGAAGATTGTATCCATTATGTTACTACATACAGCCTTAAACCCCGCTCACCCATTTATTTGCATGCTATGGGAGTTAGAATTGAATATTCAGGTCCAATTATCTAATGGGTTAATTTACGATAACATAAGAGTTAACATTTACAGCCTATATGAAACCTCTTTCCATGTCAAGAACTACCTACTGGCGTTTCCTCCAACCACTGTGATTGCTCAGTATCTCTCTGATCACATCTGGCTGGGGTGAAGAACTTAGAGTTCACTACTGAAAATCATTAGATACGCGTCTTTTGTTTACTATCTTTGTTACAAAATTTGAAAATATTTTGCCAGAAAATACAATAATTACGTTGAATTGTAATACTATTTAAACTAACTATATAATTAGTTAAACAAGTAAAAAAAAGTCACATAGTTTTAAATTTGGAAATAATGTACAAGTTTTATATATACCAACTAAATTAGATTTTAGCACTAATTACAAAATAATGATTATTTCTTGACCTCTGTACAATGACAATAATCATTTTGTAAAGATTTTGGTGCTCTTTACTAGACTGAAATTGACAGTTTGAATGGCCGAGTCACATAGGAATGCAGCATTATCAGTCAGTGATCTTTTGTCACGTTATTCACCTCCTTAGTGTTTGAACTGTGGACTGCACTGTGCTTGCCAAGACTAGTATATTCCAGCTGGGATGTTATTTACTGGGCTGGGATAGCGTGAAATCTATAAAGGAGGTCTGAATCCCAGTATTGTAGGCTTTAACCCCTAGTGTTCTAAGGAGTTTCATATACTTTGCAAGAGCTCTCATTCATTCACCTGCCAAGAGACATATATAGAAACTTCCATCTACATGTGGCCTTAGGCGTGTGTCATTTTATATATATATATATATATATATATATATATATATATATATATATATATATATATATATAAAAATGTAGCATATAGCTAAAATTTGATCTAACTGCTTTCTAAATCTGTACACTCAGAAAGACAAATTGAACACACCTTGATACATTTAAGTAAAATACTGTACATTGGGGACATTTATCTTACAATTTAAACGGTGATGTAGAAGTGAAAAGCAAGGCACAGGTTTTTATTTTGCATATGTTTAATATGTATATGTGTGTATTATATTATATCCAGGAGCCATATATATATGCAAATTATCTTTAAATACTGTGTAAACTATCCACAATGCTAGATTTGGTGCAAGAACACAGTGTTGGAGAGCAGATTCAATTTAAAGGCCCCAACTAGAATGAATGTTAGTTGTAGCAATGGTGTTAAGTAGAGCAAGTGTCATCCACCAGTAGGAGTTAAATTGTTAGAGCATAGTAAATTCCTTAAATATTTTCTGTTACACACCAATTATGTGTCACCTGACTCCTCTCCTCCTACAATTGTGCTGACATCCTCACATTTCTGATTTTACAGGGCACAGCTCCCTTGTTCTAGGGTTTCCTAGAACATAAAGTATTTGTTTTATAGCATTTCCGGTGAAAAGACTTGAATTTGTTGTTCTTATTGTATTTATATTTTGTATATTATTATAACACACAACTATGAACAGTTAAGTTGAATGTCACCTGCAAATTACAGTCCACTTGCAATATCTTCAGTTCCAAGTTTTTAAAATGCTAGATGTCCTTTAAATAAGAGACAGTCTCTAGGATTTGACTATGTAGCATGCCAAAGCCATGTCTTCCCCTATACTTTTCCCCATGTAGAAAATTGTTTTTCAAGCTCATATTATTTGCATGAAATATAAACGGGAAACAATACGTAATGTTGAAATTTCACAGCTCCTGCCCATTATTATTAGATATATTTTGGTGGAGTTTTTCTCTGGGAGAAGATTGCTGGAAATGCCTTTATCTGACAAACTGAATCCAGATTTGCAGAAACATTACTTTATTTTACAAGTTTAAAGTGAAACACAAGGTTTTTAGATGACAAATCAAAATACCGGTAGGTGTAAAATTTATAGAATGTGAGGGTGATTCACAAAATTCAAAACACCAAGATACAGAGCAAATATCCTCTTTGGTGGTGCAATATTCAATGTCTGCTGAAGTGCCATGCGATTGCAGTGCAAGATGACCACAGCTGTTAAGGAACAGAAGTTTTCTCCAACCGATGTTGGAAGTAAGGCGGAATCTATTTACACTTCGGCCCCCTACAACTATGAAGCGCCCTGGATGCTTACCGCAAAGCACCTTGGTTTTGCACCAGAACACCTAGATGGTTCCAGGGGCTGGCTGGCAAATTTTAGTCCAAGGGGCAAGACTTTGCTCAGCAGACTATTAGGAACATTTTAAAGGAAAATAAAATGCAGGTAGCCCAGTCACCCAGCCTAAGGTAGCCCACTATTGGAGTAGCCCGTGGGGCAGATGCCCCCCATTTGTACTCCTAATCTCTGCTCTTAGCAGATGCCTCTGCCAACTAGATATGCAGCTAGAGACACAAGGGCTGATGCAGCGTTGTCGGCAAAATGAATGTAAATGATTGGAAAAAAGAGCAAAGAAAAATAACGTATTTCCACCCATATGAAGAGCCGTTTGTCTGTCATCATTAGCAGCAGAGTGTATTTGCACCTGCACTATAGCAGGTGCAAAAGTTACTCCTCCTAACAGACATATATGCGTGTTTCTGCAGGTTTGCATGAGCTTTAACAGTTGTTCCCTTTTTTCTCTGCCTTCATATTTTACCTTTTACTCATTGATTCCTTTCTTTTTATCAGTGATCCCTCAATCTTCCATTTGCATATAACTTACACATATTCCACCCACAGAATGCTGAGTGTCTCATCCTCTTATGTTTTCCAGCCTCCTAAAGTTGTGCATGGTTTGGTCGGTCTGCGGAACCTTGGAAATACGGTAACATTATTTTGTTATGCCATAATTCATGCACTGTTTTTATGCAATGCGTATAATTAAATATATCAATAACTGATATAAATATTAAAAATGTTAAAAATGAACACTAATTGTGAATAATTCATGTTTCTATGTAAACTTATATTTAAATATGGTGTACATTATTTATTGTTGGAATAAACGTTACTTCTTGGTGGAACTGCAGTTGTTGCCTGCAACTTTTCTCCGTGGCTCATTGATTTTCACTATGCTTCAAAACAATGAGTTAAAGCTTAGAGCAGTGGTTCCCAAACTTTTGCAGTTCGCGGCACCCTTAGAGTCTCCAAATTTTTTCAAGGCACCCCTCCAAAATAATTATTGAGCAGTTCTGTTTTAGAAGTAGTTGGGTCAAAAAATTGTAATAAGTATTTAGGTCAGGACAGAAATACTTATTTAGTTGTATGCAAAAATGCCCCCTCTGCATCCAGACACTCTGCCCTCTCTGCATCCAGACACACTGCCCCCTCTGCATCCAGACACACTGCCCTCTCTCACACTGCCCCCCCTGCCCTCTGTCACGCTGTCCCCCCTCCTCTGTTCTGTCACGCTGTCCCCCCTCCTCTGTCCTCTCTCACAATGTCCCCCTCCTCTGCCCTCTCACACGCTGTCCCCTCCTCTGCCCTCTCACACTCTGTCCCCTCCTCTGCCCTCTCACATGCTGTCCCCTCCTCTGCCCTCTCTCACGCTGTCCCCCTCCTCTGCCCTCTCACACGCTGTCCCCTCCTCTGCCCTCTCACGCTGTGTCCCCCTCCACGGTCCGTCTCACGCTGTGTCCCCCTCCACTGTCCCGCTCACGCTGTCTTCCTCCTCTGCCCCTCTCACGCTGTGTCCCCCTCCACTGCCCTCTCTCACGCTGTGTCCCCCTCCACTGTCCCTCTCACGCTGTGTCCCCCTCCACTGCCCTCTCTCACGCTGTGTCCCCCTTCACTGCCCTCTCTCACGCTGTGTCCCCCTCCACTGCCCTCTCTCACGCTGTGTCCCCCTCCACTGCCCTCTCTCACGCTGTGTCCCCCTCCACTGCCCTCTCTCACGCTGTGTCCCCCTCCACTGCCCTCTCTCATGCTGTGTCCCCCTCCACTGCCCTCTCTCACGCTGTGTCCCCCTCCACTGCCCTCTCTCACGCTGTGTCCCCCTCCACTGCCCCTCTCACGCTGTGTCCCCCTCCACTGCTTCGCTCACGCTGTGTCCCCCTCCTCTGCCCCGCTGTGTCCCCCTCCTCTGCCCCGCTGTGCCCCTCCTCTGCTCTCTGTCCCCCTCCTCTGACCCGCTGCTGCTCTCTGTCCCCATTCTCTGCTCTCTGTCCCCATTCTCTGCTCTCTGTCCCTCTTCTCTGCCCCGCTGTCACCATCCTCTGCTCTGTCCCCCTCCTCTGCCCCGCTGTCCCCCTCCTCTGCCCCGCTGTCCCCCTCCTCTGCTCTCTGTCCCCCTCCTCTGCCTCTCTGTCCCCATCCTCTGCTCTCTGTCCCCCTCCTCTGCCCCTCTGTCCCCATCCTCTGCTCTCTGTCCCCCTCCTCTGCCCCGCTGTCACCATCCTCTGCTCTCTGTCCCCCTCCTCTGCCCCGCTGTCACCATCCTCTGCTCTCTGTCCCCCCTCCTCTGCCCCACTGTCGCGATCCCTCTCACTCTGACCCGCGCCAGGCGTCAGCCATAAAAAACAAACAAACAAGAACACAGAAACTTACCAATCCGCCGAGCGCCGGGACCCAGCAGCCTCCTCTCTCCCGCAGCTTGTTACTGACGTTGATATTCAGTGACAGCTGCGGGAGAGAGGAGGCTGCTGGGTCCCGGCGCCCGACGGATTGGTAAGTTTCTGTGTTCTTTTTTTTTTATGGCTGGTCCGCGGCACCCCAGTGACAGGGGTGCCGCGGTGCACAGTTTGGGAACCGCCGGCTTAGAGTATTGGCACACCTCTTGTTTGAATAGGGTAATTCTTTGGTTAAATCCAACGTTTTTGCAACACTCTTATATAGACACACTGGTCCTGCATATGTAATTATTCTGAATCAATAAAAAGAGAGAAATTATTTGAAATGTTACATTCGCCCTGTTTCTTACAGGATACCACCTTTTATTTAACTTTTACTTTAGTACATATACAACATTTTCATTACATATGAAACCTAAGTAACATTATGCACCGCTATCTTGTGCTTACTTATGTAAGTGTACTGCTTGAAAAATTAGGCAATACTAATAAAGGCAAGTACAATTCCAGTATTCATGTGTATAAAACCCATGAAACCCTTGAGCTCTTTGGAACTCTCTCATACCCACAACGTCCTTCTTCTTACTTTTTAGAGTCAAGTAGAGGTGTGTAGATGCACACATAAGCATGAAGACCCCTGCTACATTTAAGACTATTTTAATTTAAATAGTCCATAAAAGCATATACCCACCATAATCATTCATGGTACTTGTATGTCGTCTATTTGCTGGTGATCATAAATGTCTTATAATACTTATTTTCAAAGTGTAAACTTTACTTTAATCATTAATGGCTATTCAATTCTTACTGCTACTAGAACTTTTCCATGCCCTGGCAGTGATGGGCAACAGACGGCCTTTCAAGCCTTCACCTCCGACCCCAAGTTCCTTAAAGCTCTATTGTTAGATTTGTTTTTCATAGCTTGCAACACCTGTTTAAAATGTCTGCTGATATGTTATTTCAGATAGATGCCTCTTTCTTTGATTAAATATATTGTTTTAAGTTATTACTGAGCTTTAGGCTATTGTGTGGCCTATTTGAAGCTTAGAGAGCCACCCATGTGCCCCTTGAAGTGTCTCAGGTTCGCAATTACTGCTCTGAGGAAATCAATCATGTGTTTCTTTGTGCAACAGTGCTTCATGAACTCCATCCTTCAGTGTCTGAGTAATACTAAGGATCTAAGGGACTACTGTTTGAAAAATTCATATCAATGTGACCTAAACTCAAAGACCTGCAGTACTGCAATTATGAAAGGTGGGTGATACTTGACACATAAATCTATATAAACATATGAGAAATAAATCAGATGAAGGCCTTTTCCTTCTGCTGATATTCCCACTTATTTTTCAATTTCAGTAAACTGGCATGAATTAATTAATGGGAAAGATACCAATAATGCACTGTAACTGAAATAATGGGGAAATCAAGAGCAGAGTATTTTGTGTTAGCTGAAGTGTTTGCATATGTAGAAAAAATATTATGCATTGGCAATAAAACAAAGTAGATTAAATATTGACATGATTACAGAAGTCTGGAGTAGAACTTAGGCACTGCTTATTATGATATAACATACAAATAGATGTTTATGTAGCTTGGAAATATGTTGGAAAAGTCCCAATACATCCAGCCCACAATCAAATAAACTAATATATTATATTGATATACTGATCAGCCACCACATTAAAACCACCTGCCTAGTATTGTGTAGGTCCCTCACGTGCCGCCAAAACAGCTCTGACCAGTGAAGGCATGGACTCCACAAGATCTCTGAAGGTGTTCTGTGGTATCTGTTGCCAAGACGTTACCAGCAGATTCTTTAAGTCTTGTACAATGCGAGGTGAGGACTCCATGGTTCCGACTTGTTTTTCCGGCACATCCCACAGACGCTTGATCGGATTGAGATCTGGGGAATTTGGAGGCCAAGTCAACACCTTGAACTTTTTGTCATGTTCCTCAAACCATTCCTGAACAATTTTTGCAGTGTGCAGGACACATTATCCTGCTGAAAGAGGCCACTGCCATCAGGGAGTACCATTGACAAGAAGGTGTGCACTTGGTCTGCAACAATGTTTAGGTAGGTGGTACGTGTCAAAGTAAAATTCACATGAATGTCAGAACACAAAGCTTCCGAGCATAGCATTGCCCAGAGCATCACACTTCCTCTGCCAGGTTGCCTTCTTTCTATATTGCATCCTGGTGCCATCTCTTCTCCAGGTAAACTACGCACATGAAACCGGCCATCCACATGATATAAAAGAAACTCTGATTCATCAGACCAGGCCACCATTGTCCATTGCTCCATGGTCCAGTTCTGGCACTTGCGTGCCCATTGTAGGCACTTTTGGAGGTGTACAGGAGTCTGCACAGGCACTCTGAACGGCTTGTGGCTAAGCAGCCCCATACATAGCAAGCTGCAACACACTGTGTGTTCTAACACCATTCTATCATAATCAGCATTGACCTTTTCAGCAATTTGTGCTACAGTAGCTCTTCTGCTGGTTTGCACCAGACAGACTAGCCTTCGCTCCACATGCACTTCAATGAGCCTAGAGCAACCATGACTCTGTCAGTGGTTCATCTTCCTTGGACCACATTCGGCAGGTACTAACCACTGCATACGAGGAACACCCTACAAGACTAGCCATTTTTTTGGAGGTGTTCTGACCCAGTCATCTAGCCATCACAATTTGGTCCTTGTCAAAGTCACTGAGATCCTTACGCTTGGCCATTTTTTCCTGCTTCCAACATGTCCACATCAGAACTGAGTGCTCACTTAGTATCTAATATATCCCACCCATTGACAGGTGCCATTGGGATGAGATAATCAGTGAAGATATAGTAAAGTTTTTCACTGCCACTTTTTTATAATTGCTCTTCATTAGTATTCCTTTAACTTACCATGGCCAGCTGATTTAGGTAACAGACTATGTGGAATTGAGAGGTTGCAGCATTTTATATGGGAACATCTCAAACGTTCTTAATAATGTGGGAACAATTGATGTCGCCCTTGCACTATCATCCGTAGAAAGCATTTGACACATAGTCTGAACTCCTCACCCTCTATATACACTAGTCTGCTGAGCAGGGGAAGGCTGGCAAATTTTAGCCCAGGGGGCAAGACTCGACTCGGATGCCTATTAGGAACATTTAAATGGAAAAAAATGCAGATGACCCAGCCTAAGATAGCCCACTATATTACCAGCCTGGGGGGGCAGTAGTCCTCCACTGCTCCCCAGTCCAGCCTGCCCATGCTGCTGGGAATTAGTTTTTCCTAAGTGCCCACAGGAGAGGACGCCTTGGCTCTGTGCTACCTATGGCAGGATTTTTTTTTTTTCTTTTATTTAATTTATTTTTTTACAAGAAGAATACATCTGCCACTATAGTGCTTGTAATACAGTGTTAATACTGTGTGGACCTGATTCATTAAGGAGAGGGAAACAAATGAGTAAGTTTTCTCCTGGACAAAACCATGCTACAATGCAAAGGGTGCAAATTAGTTTTTTATTTTGCACATAAGTTAAATACTGTATGTTTTTTCATGTAGCACACAAATACTTGATAGCTTATTTTGTACACTGAAATTTTAAGTTGATCTAGCACATGCTGTACCCCAACTAAAAATCTGCCATCACATTTTAAATTTACATCCTCCTCCAGTGCACCATAGTTTTGCCAAGGTGCAAAGTTACTCATTTTTTTGCTTTGCTCCTTAATGAATCAGACCTTATATGTCCTGGGTGAGCTGAGGAAGTGTCCATTGCAGCTTGTGACCACAAATCCTGTGCTGTCGCTGACCATGGCATATACGGCAACAAGATTTGGCTTGCACAAGGTAGTAGACCAGAGTCTCTGGTGTCGGGAAGTGGGTCAAGTGGGGGGCTGTATGGTAAAACAACCCCTCGTTAGGCACTTCTGGCATCACAGGGGACCATTTGTTTGAATGGTTGCCAGTTAGTATTGGGCCTGGGAGGAGAAGCTTATTGCCTTTTCAAATTTGAATCTCCACCGTGGTGCACTTTCCCCACATTGAGCAGCCCGTCTAAACTGTCAGATGAAGAGACCACAGCTACTTCTCCTTTCCTCTCCTCTATCTCTTGCTATAGGGAAGTTATAAAGTGGGATTTTGTGAATTTCTGTGGGTTGTTAAAACTTTCTGGGAGATTTTGGTCTATTTGGAAGTGTCACTTTTTATTTTCTGTATGACTATTACAGTTGTTCCCCTGTTCCTTCATCTTTTTCTCTCATATTAGATACAGGGAGTAGTTCCAGAGCTAAATCTGGTGGGGCAGCATTTTATTTCTTATAATAAGTGTCAGGGAGAATTACCTAGTGGACAGTGTGTTGCAGAGTGCTGGCTGCAATGCAATCCTGTGGGTGGTGCAGCCAATCTGGCAGAAGCAGCCTGGGCTAAGTTGTTAGCTCAGTATATTGTGGTGCTTACACTGTTCACTGCATGTCCCAGGGTGGTGAGTGAGGATTCCATTCCTTTGGTCTCTCCCCTGACTTCTTCTGTTCAGATGAGGGCATTTAGATGAGGGCCTTTGGCTCCTACTTTCCTCAGAGGAGTTTCGGCTCAGAGCCTGGCAAAATATGTTCAGGGTTTAGTGAAAATCTTCTCACCCTTTACAATCTTACTCTTCAGCTATGCCTCAAAAGTGCCAGAATCCTGCGTTGGTCCAGTCATGGGAAGGATCAGAATCTTGAGTTTTCCTCTAAGAAGTAAGATGATTTTAGCGAAGATTTGGACCTGGAAGATTCCTTGTACTTGGACGAGGACTGTTGGGGGCAGGGGGTGGAATATAAGGTGAGGGCCTTACATAGATTTGGTAGGCCCTTAGCATGTAGGACAATGAAGAGTTGGTTACACCAGAGGAAAATTAAACAGTCTTTTATTTCCTTCTTCTTGAAGGTTTGCTTTGTGAAATGTGGATCAAGCCTGACCATAGGTTTCAAGTCTCACACAGGCTATAGTCCCTTAATCTTCTCCCTGTTGAGGGTACAGAAAGTCTCTTCATAAGGTGGATGCTTGTCAAAGGTCACAATGACTCCTGTTCCAAATGCAGCATCTCTTAAAGATGGCCCAAAGAGGAAATGTGAATCCATTTTAAAAACTATATATTTGCTGCTGGAGTCTCTTAGACTCTTCTTAGTATTAGCCAGGGTTAACACGGCAGTGGAAAAGTCATTGGAACAGCTCTTGAAAATATTGCTGTCTGGTAACCAAGGTCTTAATTGTTGACATTGGTTGTGTCAGGCGCCATCCCTGCTCTCTCCTTTTGCAGTGGGGACAGACACCTATGTTGACGGTGGTGTGCTGCCCATTGCTTTACAATGGGACACAACTTCCGGTTTCCCATCTGCGTGTGTATAGAAAGTGATCCATTGCTATGGGGCACAATTTGCAAAAGCCTATTAGTGATCAGTGAGATGTCCCTGAATGCCATAAATCAACCCAATCAATAGCCTATTTAAGGCTTACTCTGGCACTGATCCAGTCTCGGAGTTTTGGACCACTCCCTGCTTGGTTCTGTTCCTGGTTCCTGTTGTACTTGCACCCTTGTACTCTGTTTTGATTCCTCGTTTCCGACTAGTTTGTTGCTGACCATTCTGTTTAGTGATTCTGGTTCCGTCTGATTTTTCTTGCAAATTCGACTACCTTAACTATTCTTCTCTTGTCTCATTGGATTCCTGGCGTTGACCTCGGTGGCCTAGACCTTTTTTCTGCTTCAGGTTTATGCTGTTTCACTACGATCTGTTAGTGAACCCAGCTACCTCGCTAGCAACTGGCTCAGAGGGCTGCAAACAGCACTTCCTATTCAGCTAAGACCAAACCTCCTTGCAGGGGTCCCTGGTGAACGCTGAGGGCATGTTAGACTCTGCACCTCTTTGTCTAGTAGCAACAACTGCTAGCAGGAGTACGTCCATTGTTATCAGAACAAGTTGATTACAAGCAGGGCACATCTGAGTATCTGGGTGATGCTGAGCTAGTTAAGGCTAGAGTTTTGTTCTCAGTGTGTGCTCTGGCTTAGATCCTAGGACACTGATGTGCAGAACCTAGGAGGACTCTTGAATTCGTTCCATTTGCAAGCGTTGTCTTTTTTGGCTCTGAACTAGATAAAATGATCAATCAAGCCACAGGGGAAGAGATTTTTCTTCCAGTTAATGTTCACAAGTCTGTGGTCCTTTGGTTCTTTTGCTTCTCAGGAAAGGCCAGAGCTATATGCCCACCCAAGAGCACCTGTGATGGTTATCCACATTCTCCCCTTCCAGAAACAATGGTACAGTTCCACATCAGATTTCTGGGTAAGAGGAATCATTAATTGAGGATAATTTATAGATCTCCTGAAGAACTCACAATGAGTGGTTTTTCAGCAGCGGTCTTCCAGGAGACAAGACAAAAACACTGGCTGTGAAGGAGGTCATTCAGTCTTTAGACTCCGTGGGATGATCATCCTAGTTCCAGAAGAGCCGAGGGGGTTTGGGTTTTATTTAAACCTTTTCTTGGTCCAGAAAACAGACAGAACTTTTCAACTAATTTTAAACCTGAAAGCCCTAAGCACCTAACTTTAGACAGGTTCAAGATGGAGTCGCTGTGATTGGTCATAATCGCCATGGAGCAGAATGAGTTCATGACCTCCATGGACATCTTGGAAAGTTATCAATACCTTCTCACGTTTGCAGTCCAGTGTCATCTTTATCAATTTGGAGCTGGCCTTTCCGACTGGCTACAGCTCCAAAGGTATTCACAAAAATCATGTCGGTTATGACTGCTGTTCTGAGATCCAATGGATGACCTGTTAATCAAGTCAAGATCCTTGACTTTATCCATATGCAGGTAATGGGCAATACCCTAGAGTCTCATTGGTGGATAATTGTGACAAGCACGAACTATAGAGATCATCCCATCCTGCTGTCTTTCATCAAGTTATGTGGATCATGTGGATTTACTTGTATTCTGCTAACTAAGAACATTTATTCTTATTTGGATTGTGGATATTTAAGAACATTTTATTTATTTGAGTTTAATATGAACTGGTACAACCTAGGTTCTTAAATGGAGCCAGGTGGATTACATTGCAGTGTTGGAGAATTATAACATGGTAGATGCCCTATTTCCTGTACTCCATACTTCTCTCACCACATATACAGGAACTTAGCAGCTCCTTCAGCCCCTTCAAGGTCGCAAATGCTTGTAAGTGGTTAAAATAAGGAGTTGCTCTTCATCAACTGGAGTTAGGAATCTCATTGTCCAGATTTGACCAGTATTGTTCTCCCTTGGACTCTAGTAGACTTGGAGACACAAACTCAGCAGGGGAGAGCTAAACAGAGGGAGAATCCTAATCCCTTCCATCACTAACCCATATTTCCATCCCAGCCAATCCTGAGACAAGCTGCTCTGAAGGAAGTGATTTCCACAATGGGAATTTTGGACAATGTGAAATATTCTGCACAGTGAACCAAATGGTGTTGAGGATTCTCTGAGCTTCGTGTAGACTTTCATCCCTCACCAGCTCCATTGTCATTCCTGTATCTCATTCACAACAGTTTGACCTATCTTGCTGCCAAGAATCTCTGTTCCATCCAGAGTTGCTCATGGGTCTGTTCACTTGATGGGGCCTGCTAGAGCAGAGAGACCAGGGTTCGGATCACTACCAAGGCAATTGAAAGCTTTGGCTTCAGTGGCTGAGCACAGCAAGTAAGAAGAATTTCATTGCAACAACTTGGCTGGGATTTATTATAGCATTCTACGGACAAACAACTTGGCTGGAACTTTGCATTGGCGGTCTATGAGAGATACAGCTTGGCCGGAAACTGCTAACTAATTGTTTCTTTAAATCAGATCTCAGCCATGTCGGTTCTTTCTAAAGAAGCTGCCACTTATGCCAGAAGTACAAACTTTTATGCAGGGAGGTCTGCGCGTGCAACCTCTGTACATTCCTCTTATAGCTCCCTGAGACCTAAACTTAGTCTTAACACCTTACAACATCTTCCCTTTGAGTCTATGGAGGTAATTCTCATATGTTTTCTTGGTGATGTCTGCAGTAAGAAGTGTTTCTGCACATGGGGCTCTGGCTTGCGGCTCTTTATATATATATATATATATATATATATATATATAGATATATATATAGATATATATATATATATATACTTTTTCATGAGGACAGGGTAGTGTCAAAATTCCACCTAAATCATGATATAGTCATTCTAACTTTAGGTCATGGTTGATCTTCCAAAGAAGAGGGATTCCTTCTCTTGTTGTATGTTTTCAGGGCTCTGAGGACCTACCAGGATAGGAATGTAGAACTTCGATAGACAGATGACCTATTGTCCCTGCATGATGTACAAAGAGAGATTGTACCTTGTCTAAGCAGACTATTGCTAGGTGGATTACATCTGTAATTCGACAGGCATATATTGGAGTAGGGAAATCTGTTGAAAATGTGAGAGTGAATGCCTCCTTTATGGTTGGGGATATAGGGCCTCAAGTTAGCAGCTGTATCCGGAAACCACCTGGTCATCAGTCCAAACATTTTACAAGTTCAATGTGTTTGCGGCCAGAAAAACTTGTTTTAATTGGAAGGTTTTGAACACAGCAACTTCAGAGCATGCCTCTCACAGGGGCAGCTTTTGGATGTCCCCAAAGTTCCAGTGTCCCCTAATTAAATGTATGAGAAAACTGGATTTTTGTACTTGCGTTAAATGCTTTTCACAGAATCCATTTAAGGACATCAGACAACCTCACCCTTTACGCTCTTGTTCTCCCCTTTTATTTCAAGTTGATTATAGTAAGAGGACATTGTCTTCCTCTCTCTCTTTACATCTATCTCTCTCCTCTTTTCTGTGGAGCTTGGTTAGTAAAATAACCGATTCCCAGCAGACTAGGAGATGTAGAGGGTGAGGAGTTCAGACTGTGTGTATAAAATTCTTGCTCAACTGCTCAACTCATGGTTCCAGTGTCCCCCACTGGATTCTGAGAAAAGAATAAAACTCAAGTACAAAATTCACTTTATGTCTATTAGTAGGAGTGTGTATTTACAGAAACTTTGTGGTTTGCATTTAGTAGGAAGAAACTCATATTTGCAAAATTAAAGAAGATTCCTTAGACATATGTAAGAGAATATATACAGTGTGTAAACCTTTTCACAGGTGTATATGCATTGCTGTATGATGAACTCAATCTGGTATGTTGTTTCTGTCTTTAGTGTGAGTCATGTACAGAAATAAACAGAGACAACAATCTGCTAAGAGATGAATCTAAAAAATTATAATTAGGACAATATATGGGAAGAGTCATAGGCACACCTAGAAATAGACGTAAATACTGACATGCTATGTAAGAGACATATTTTTGGACAGATAGAAGAAAAAAAAGTACAATGAAGCAAAAATAATTTACTCATAGAAACAGACATCGTATGATATGAAACTCTGTTTTTAAATTAGAAAAAGTAAAGAAATCTACAGTGACCGTTTTTATTTTATTTCATCTGCATTATCCATTCTGCATTGTGCACGCCGTAATTTTCTTTCACTCCACCCTTTTTCTTAGAGTTTGCACATCTGCTTCAAGCAATATGGACAAGCTCAGTCAATGAGGTAGTGAGTCCTTCAGAATTCAAAACCCAGATACAAAGATATGCTCCACGTTTCATGGGATACAAGTAAGAGATAAATGTTTTTAATCCTTATGGCTGGAATTAAATATGCACATATCTGCAGTTACAGTAATAGCTCTGCATTGTCTCCAACTACTCCTAATGCTTAAATCATATAACATCTATCCATAGCAATAAAAAAATCTCACACAGTCTTGGCTAAGAACATTAAAAGGCAAATTAGAAATAAATATCAGAGCACAAAAAAACATTCAATGAATGAATATATAGAGACCCATCAGCATAATTATGCTTATATTTTAATTGTTGAATTTGAAAATACACAAGACTGTTCACACTAGTCCTTATATCTAAATTAAGGGCTTTTTCCACAATTTTTGGCGCATTTTGGTTCCATGGATGAACATATTGAAACCACATTGAAAATGCAATAGGTATCATTGAGTCTTAGACGAAACACTGCAACTAAATGGTAATGTCTGTTTCCCCTAGACTGCATGTGAAAATGAATTGGTCTAGCAATGTAGTATGCACAGTATTGATAAATGTCATAAGAAGGAATATTTTTATGCAAATGTTACATATTGAATCTAGGGAAAAGCTGCTTTCAAAACATCCCACACTAATAACAACTTATGTCTTAACAACATATAGGGGCATATTCAATTCCGATCCGATTACCGTGGAAAATGCGCAGTACTGCCAGTAATACGGTACCGCAATAACGCGGATTTTCGTACGCATCCCTGTGGGCTGCGAACGAAAATCCACCTTATTGCGGTACCGCGGATTAGGTTCGCGGCCGTTCCGGCGCGATCCCGCAGATCGGGATCGGAATTGAATATGCCCCATAGTATATTTAAACCTTAACTAAAATTGAAAGCACAAATAATAAATTAGAAATGTTTCATAATAATAGTAGCAACCATTATTCTGATTGCATGGTAAGAATACATAACATAGTAACTCTGTCTTATACAATTGTCCTCCTGAATAATTGCCACAGGCATGTGGTATTGTCATGCTATTGAATACTTAATTATTAATTGGAATCCAGCTTTATGCTAATGAAGGCCTTGTTGACCAGTGTTGCTGTTTTGTTGTTCCATGCCACATATATTACACATTGTTAACCTTTCTAATATTTTTGTCTTTATGCTTTGTGGTGTAATTCTTGTTCCAATGCAGAGAAGAAAACATTGTGCACTCAAATTTAAGATGTGGAAAGCACATATGTTAAATTCATACTACTATACTAGTGGTTTCCAAGCTTTATAAAGGCGTGGCATGTTCCTTATTAACATTTTGTTTTGTGACACACAAGTTAAATTATTGTTGAAAAACAGAAAGTACCCTTATTTCAAGTCACTGTTTTTACATGCACTATATGGACAAAAGTATTTGGCCACACCTGTTAATTATTGAATTGAAGGGTTTCAATCAGACTCGTTGCCAGAGGTGTAGCTCCTAGCCACGCAGTCTCCATATGCAAACATTTGTGGTACAAAATGGGTCGCTCTGAAGAGTTCAGTGACTTCAAGCGTGGCACTGCGATACGATGTCAGCTTTGCAATTGACAGTTCGAGAAATTTCATCCCTGCTGTATATTCCACGGTCAACTGTAAGTGATATTCTTAGAAAGTGGAAGCGTTTAGGAAGAACAGCAACTCAGCCATGAAGCGGAAGACCACGTAAAAGACTGCTAAGACGCATGGTGCGTAAAAGTCACCAACGCTCTGCTGATTCCATAGTTGAAGCGTTCCGAAATTCCATATGCATTAAGGTAAGCGCAAAAACTGCGCGGTGGGAGCTTAATGGAATGGGTTTCCATGGCCGAGCAGCTGCAAGCCTCACATCACCTAGACCAATGCCAAGCATCAGATGGAGTTGTGTAAAACACATTGACACTGGACTGTGGAGCAGTTGAAATGTGTTCTGTGGAGTGACGAATCATACTTCTCTATTTGACAGATGGGTGAATCTCGGTTTGGTGGATGCTGGGAAATGTTAGCTGTCTGACTGCATTATGCCAACTGTGAAGTTTGGTGGAGGAAGGATAATGGTATGGGGGTGTTTGACCTGGCCTGCACAGAGCCCTAGCCTCAACCCCATCGAACACCTTTGGGATGAACTGGAACAGAGATTATGAGACACTTCTTCTCGTCCAACATCAGTGCCTGATCTCATAGATGCTCTACAGAATGAATGGGCACAAAATCCCACAGAAGCACTCCCACTCTTCTTGGAAGGCTTTTCCACAAGATGTTGAAGTTGTTATTGTTTAAAAGGGGGACCAACTCCATATTAAAGTGTATGTAGTTGAATACAGTTTCATACCAGTTGGTGTAATGGTCAAGCGTCCGAAATACTTTTGTCCATTTAGGGTATCTAGACATAAGTAACATACTTCTAGTTCTCAGCAAGTTCTAAATTTGTTAAATCTTATCTCTTGTAACGAATAAACCATAGCATATATTTTACTTTGTCATTATGTATTTAACAAAAAATAAGCGAACCGGAAGAAAACATGTGTGAACATGTAAGAACACCTTTACTTTGCTTCAATATAAAAAAAGAAGGTAATCTGACCAAATGTTGCTAATCAACTCCACTCCATTAATTGATCATGAAGAAATTCTACCACCTCTATATAAAAGCAGAACCTTTGGCAGTTTGGTCTGGAGCATTCTTGCTTTTTGTTAACACCATGCAAAGGAGAGAACACATTTGCAATGATCTCATAGACTTCTGTAACATTTTCCTCTGGACAGATGAGACCAAAGTAGAGTTATTTGAGCTCAGTGCACATTCCATATCTGGAGTAAACCAAATACAGCATATAACCACAAGAACCCCATACAAACTGTTAAGCAGAGTGGTGAAGGGATGATGATTTGGAGTTGGAGCCACATGACCTGGACACCTTGCAATGATTGAATGTACCATGATCTCCTCTTTTATACTAGATCATTCTAGAGGAAAATGTGTGGTATTCTGTCCTACAATTGCAATTCGATCATCAAACCGCACAATAATCCTAAACACAACAGTAATATCTACAAAGGAATGGCTGAAAAAGAAAATAAAGTTTTGGAATGGCCCAGTCAAAGTCCATATTTAAACTCAATTCAAATGCTTTAGCAGGAGCTTAAGAGATCTGTGCATAAACAATGAAATCAATGAATTAAAGCAGAGTTATAAGGAATAAATAATGACAAAATAAAATCTATGGACTAGATCATTGTTAATTATGTCCTAATATGCAAAAACACAGAATTAAAAGGGGGTGTACTTTCTTTTTCGGATGACTGTGTATTACTATTCGTGAAATATAACAAGTGAGACATGCACATTTATTTCTGAATGCCTACAAAAGAAAGAGCTAATCAGGACACAGCTAAGGGTCAGAAAAGAAACATTGTATAACATACACAACACACCTGAACTCAGCAGGCTTCAGATCTTTTCGAAAGGAGCAAGATCAGCTTCAGGTATAGTTCTCCTCCTTGACAGACACTTATACAAACAGTAATATACTATATTTACACATTTATACACTATTATGTACACACACATGTAGAGGGTAATTGACTCACATTTACTGGGACAGATACACTGGCACATAACACAAAGGGCAATGGCTGCATTCCTTTTTGCTAGGCTTAAACTTGTAACTATAGTATAATTATTTTGAATTTCCACTAAACCCAACTCTTTGGTTCACTGAACCAGAAGTGGACAAAATTATTTAAAAGGTAGGTAAATCACTGCTTGTGATTTAAAAGAGCCTAGGAACACCCTACAAAAATTGGATATAGTATCATTTAGAGCCATCGCTAACTGGCTTTTTGGATATAACTTTTATACAACATTTCCCACATGCCCCCTCCTCTGACAGATCCTCTGACACACCCAAATCCTCTGACGCACCCAACATGGTGTTGGGGCATGTGGCTGGAAACCACTGCCTTACATCAGTTGCAGAAATTTGCTCCTTTCCTTTCAATTGTTTGTAAAAATAAAAAATAAAAAACTCACATAAGTTGTTTGTATTGGTTTTGACCACCTGTGCTGCATTGGAAAATTATTAATACATCACCATTGCATTGCCCTAACCAATAGAATCCTTCCACAATGATATGTAGCACAGAGTGTATGTATAATGCATAAAACAAACTATATATGACTCATCAGGTTGATCACTGCAGTGACTATAGTAACAATCTGAAACAACACACCAACTTTTAAGTATTAGTAAGCAGAGCCGTAACGAGGCCGGTGCGGGCGGTGCCGCCGCCCCGGGCGCAGTCCCAAGGGGGCGCAATGGCCGCCCGCACCTGCCTCTGTGTGAGGAGTGAAAAAAAATAAAAATTAAACAGACCTCAGATTCAGACTGCCGGCCGCCCGGCGCATCCAAAATGGCGGCCGGCACCCGGCTCCACCCCCTTCTGAACTCTGCCCTCTGCCTCAGCGTCTGATGTCATGACGTTGCTAGGCAGCAGAGGAGCAGAGAACCAGAGAGGAGCCAGGCAGCGACGGCTGGACAGGAATAAAGAGGAAAAAGGTAAGTTTCAAAGCAGGGGAAAGGGGATGTGAGCTGCTATTATGGAGGGAGGGGAGGGGAGGGGGGGGGATGTGAGCTGCTATTATGGAGGGAGGGGAGGGGAGGGGGGGGGATGTGAGCTGCTATTATGGAGGGAGGGGAGGGGGGGGTGGATGTGAGCTGCTATTATGGAGGGAGGGGAGGGGGGGGGATGTGAGCTGCTATTATGGAGGGAGGGGGGGATGTGAGCTGCTATTATGGAGGGAGGGGAGGGGGGGGATGTGAGCTGCTATTATGGAGGGAGGGGAGGGGAGGGATGTGAGCTGCTATTATGGAGGGAGGGGAGGGGGGATGTGAGCTGCTATTATGGAGGGAGGGGAGGGGGGGATGTGAGCTGCTATTATGGAGGGAGGGGAGGGGGGGGATGTGAGCTGCTATTATGGAGGGAGGGGAGGGGGGGGATGTGAGCTGCTATTATGGAGGGGAGGGGGGGATGTGAGCTGCTATTATGGAGGGGAGGGGAGGGGGGGATGTGAGCTGCTATTATGGAGGGAGGGGAGGGGGGGGGATGTGAGCTGCTATTATGGAGGGAGGGGAGGGGGGAGATGTGAGCTGCTATTATGGAGGGAGGTGGGCATGTGAGTTGCTATTATGGAGGCAGGGGGGCATGTAAGATGCTATTATGGAGGGAGGGGAGGGGAGAGGGGCATGTAAGCTGCTATTATGGAGGGAGGGGATGTGAGCTGCTATAAAGGAGGGGGGATGGGAGCTGCTATTAGGGAGGGGGGGGGGGTGCTGCTATTATGGAGGGGAGGAATGTGTGCTGCATCTTGCTATTATGGAGGGGGGATGCTGCTATGCTTTATGAGGGAAGGGGGGGTATGCTGCCATAATGTGTGAGGGAAGGGGGGGATGTATTAATGTGTGATATGAGGGTAGGGAGGTTAGGTGTCTTAGTACATGGGTGGGAGGTAGGCTATTAATTTAATGGTGACGTTAAGGTGGGGGCTAATTATTTAATGGGTACTATTTTATTTGTGGGGTGCTGGTGGGTCAATTAAATTTATTGTTGGGGCTTTTTAATTTAATGGTAGGGTCTATTAATTTCAGGTTAGGTATTTATCTGTTTTGCAGTCACAAGAATGCTCTCTGTATTGTATGGTGGTCATAGGAATGCTCTCTGTATAGTATGGCAGTCATAGGAATGCTCTCTGTATAGTATGGCGGTCATAGGAATGCTCTCTGTATAGTATGGCGGTCATAGGAATGCTCTCTGTATTGTATGGCGGTCATAGGAATGCTCTCTGTATTGTATGGCGGTCATAGGAATGCTCTCTGTATTGTATGGCGGTCATAGGAATGCTCTCTGTATAGTATAGCGGTCATAGGAATGCTCTCTGTATAGTATGGCGGTCATAGGAATGCTCTCTGTATAGCATGGCGGTCACAGGAATGCTCTCTGTATTGTATGGTGGTCACAGGAATGCTCTCTGTAAGGTATGGCGGACACTAGGAGGCTCTTTATATTGTATGTGTGTATGTGTATATATATATATATATATATATATATATATATATATATATATATATATATATATATTCATTTCGTGCAATGGTGATAAGGGGGCACCATTGATAAAGATGGCTCCATGGCACGGTGTGATAAAGAAGAAACTGTGATGGAGGGCACAGTGTGATGAAGGGGCAGTGTGATACAGATGGTACTGTTACATTTGTTTTAATTTGTTTCAGTGAGTTTTATTTCAATAACCAATTCATTTTTTATACAGCTAGCATGTGATAGCTGCATTTAAAGTACTTTGATCTATGGAGGCTTATTACATAAAGATCCTTACAATGCCAGACCGAGAAGAATGGGGAGGGAGGTGGTTTCAGTGCAGTCTAGAACTTGTAAAGAGCTAGCTACGCCCCCCACAGTAGGTTGACCACGCCCACTCGACAATTGACACTCCCACTTAGATGGGGGGCGCCGCTTTCCTATCTCGCCCAGGGCACTAAAATAGCTAGTTACGGCACTGTTAGTAAGTGTTTACTATTGAGTACAATTAAATGGAATACTCATTTTCCATCTTAGCATTTGCATTATTATTATTATATAAAATTATGTGTTGTGTGGAAAGGCTATAAATATTTAACAACATTCACTCTGAACAAAAGTGATGTGCAGCTTTACAGATAAATAGAAACACAGTAAACTTTTCTTAACCATGGCCACAGTCATGAAGGAAGAGGTACCAGCAAGTACCCAGACCCTTTATGCCTCTAGTCACTTAAGCAGCCCCATATTTGGCTTAATATAGCCGTCTCCTAAAATAAGCCCAAATATGTATTTGCAAACAAATTACTCTGAAGCCAGTCTCTAAGATCTCACTACTAAGTTCTCTTTTTTTTGTTTGTATCTGCAGTCAGCAAGATGCACAAGAGTTCTTGAGATTTCTTCTGGATGGATTACACAATGAAGTAAACAGGGTGACAGTCAGACCCAAATTCTCCCACCAGGACTTGGATCATCTGATGTAAGTAACAAGGGAATAGTGTAAATTATGGACCATCCATGTACACTACGTGGCTAAAAGTATGTGGATACTCCTTCTAATTACTGTGTTTGGCCACTTCAGCCACACCCATTGCTAACAGGTGCATACAATCAAGCATACAACCATGCAATATTCATAGTCAAACATTAGCAGTAGAATGGGTAGTACTGAAGAGCTCAGCGACTTTCAACATTGCCACCTTTCCAACAAGTTAATTTGTCAAATTTCTACCCTGCCCAGTCAACTGTAAGTGTCTAGTAGCAACAAAAGTTCAGTTGTGAAGAGTATGCCACACAAACTCATAATGCTGAAGCGCATAGCTTGTAGAAATTGTTGTCCTTGCTTGCAGCACCAACTACTGAGTTGTAAACTGCCTCTGGAAGCAATGTTTGTAAACAAGAGCTGTTTCTCGTTTTTAAATGAGAACTGTTCGTTAGGCGTTTTATGGAATGGGTTTCCATGGCAGAGCATTCAAACACATGCCACAGATCACCATGTGCTAAGCCAAACATCTACTGGAGTGGTGTAAAGCACTTCCATTGTACTCTAGAGCAATGGAAACGTGTTCTCTGGAGTGACAAATCAAACTTCACCATCTTGCAGTTTGACGGACGAATCTGGGTTTGGTGGATGTCAGGCTAATGTTTCCTACCTGAATGCATACTGACGACTTTAAAGTTTGGTGAATAATGGACTGGGGCTATTTTCTATGGTTTGGCCTGGGCCTCTTAGTTCCAGTGAACGGAACTCTTAACACTACATCTTACAATGACAATTTAGAGAATTGTATGCTTCCACTTTGTGGCAATAGTTTGTGGAAGGCCGATCCTTTTGCAGTATAGCATTGCCCCCATTCACAAAGCAAGGTTCATCAGAAAAATATGGTCTTCCGAGTTTGCTGTGGAAAAAACTTGACTGACCTGCACAGAGCCCTGACTTCAACCCCATCAAACACCTTTAAGATGAATTGGAACACCGACTGCAGGCAAGGCATGATCAACATCAGTGCCTGACTTCACTAATACTCTTGGGGCTAAATGGATGTGATTCCCCACAATTATGTTCCAAAATCTACTGGAAAGCCTTCGCAGAATAGTGGAGGATGTTATAGCCACAAAGGGGGGACCAATTCCATATTAATGCCCATGGTTTTGGAATGAGATGTGGAATGATCAACAAGCACATAAGAATTTGATGTTCAGGTGTCCAAATACTTTTGGCCATGTAGTTTGTGCAAATTTTATATTTATAGCTAGATATGTACACAGACCCTTGTGTTTTGGTTTTAGTTCTAAAATTGTCTTTCTGTTTTGGCTTTGACCAAACACCCTTTGGAACTGAATTTCATTAAAAATTGTGAAAAACAGGTTAGACCATGTAATTTTGATCTGTTTTTGTTCCTACATTAGCATTTACATCATTTACATTCATTTACACTAATTTACAGTCTGTTTTCTAATGACCACCTCACAACTGTCAATATTTTCACCAATATTGGCCAGAGGCTGCAGCGAGCTGGCTGGCTGAAAATAGTGACAGAGCAGCGGCATAAACACATGGCAGTTTAAAAAAAGAAAAGATCTCTATTAAACAGGGGAACCGCAGTGGCAGATAGAATGACTGTGTAATAATTTAAAGGACACCTATAAAAAATACAGACAGAGCATTGGTTAATAGGATAGTCGTATTAGAAAAGAAGATATTCCAATGTAGGCCCACCCCACAACTGAAGTGGTTTGAGAAAATCACCCTATTTTATTCTTCGTGTTTACACGGCATGTGTGACATGGACAGGGATAACAGCTGCAGCAATTAAACGTCATTATTGAAAAGAAGATAGACCTATGTGGCTTAAAGAGTTGGCATTCATTTCCCAAATGTTTTCTTTAACTATGTATTTTGTTTACCCAACAGAAGATGACATATACAGTTTTTGTTGTTTCCTGCCATAAAATTCACAGAATATATTGTACTGGCTGATATAATACCAGCTTTAACTGCAAAATGAGCAGTATAAAGTGGAACAAATAGGATATGCTATGATTTGCAAGCTGTCCTTGGGATTTTTATGTTTTCTGACAAATATCCACCACCCTGTGGCCGTAAAACAGTCAGAAATAAACAAAAGCTGTAGGTAAAATTAAAATCTTTTCAATGTGCATTGTGTGGACAATAACATCTTCCCTCTGTGCTTTGTATTTTTCCATGCCAGTATATGATTTTCTTTTTAGTGTTGTATACACTATCACCAGGAAGTCAGCTTTTCAAAACAGACTAAATACATGGAGTTCTGCCAGACTTGTCATTTTGCTTGGCTGCTTAAATCCCATGTTGATGTATTTCTCATAATGTAACTAAATACTGATCATTATTTTAATTAGTAATTATGTGTCACCACTGTTTATTCTAGTGAGCAAATTCACAAGCAATCTCTCATATTACATCATACTTCAGGAAAATTGCAAACAACATGAAAGTAAAACTATATCTTCTCTAAATACATTCAACACTTTTTAAATAGAGGTTAGTTCACCGCAGTCGGTGGCCACACGCAGAGAGGCAGGACAGGGATGTTCTAATGTGGGGGCTGAATACATTAAAGATTAAAGGCGTGGCGACACAATTGTGAGTCAATGTAGCCGCATATATATTGCGATTACACCACTGATGCTGATTTGTGCTTTCTTTGAATGCATTTGTGTGTATGTTTAAGCAAAAACAAAAATCTTTGGACATGAGTCACATTATTTTCTTCTGTATTAGAGATATTTTAAAGTGTTATTGATGCCTAATAGCGGATGCGTTGTTTGCACATAAAACAAATGGATAAAAAGACGCAAGTGGTACGTAAGTGTCTGACGTGTGTCTAGTGTAACCGGGGTCATATGCTACTGTTGCCGACCTGACCCGTTCTTAAGAATTGTGCGGCTAAACATTTTTTATTATGGGAAAACTCTGCATCAAGGCCTCAATATTTTCTCTGCATTGATTTGTTGTCTTCTTTTTTTAAGTGTTTTGGGGGATTCAGAAATCTGTAGCGAAGGTGGTCATATTCTGTCATGAGCCGCGGGCACTACCGCGACTCACTGCCCCTGGTTCCCGGCGTCCCGGCCGTCGCTATGACGACCGGGACGTCACATCCGGTTTCACGGCCCCGACCGTTGCCAGGGCAACGCACCCCGGCCACTCAGTACAGCCGGGCGCGTGCACTACAGCCTGCAGGCTAATTAGGGCTTTAATGTAATTAGCTGTGCCCTGTGTGTTGTTGCAGGGAAAACCCTGATTGGTTGGCTCCAGTATATAAGGCTTAGCCTCCCTGCCGGTTATAGCGTCCTGTTTCAGTTCTGCTGCCTGCTACTTTGTCCCTGTGTTTGGTGTCTAACCTATGATTGATTTCCCGTGTATGACCTTTGCCTGGTCCTGGACTTTGAACCTGTGCTTCTGACCCTGATCTATTGCCTGAACCCGGATTTTGATTCTCTGCTAGTGACCCTGATCTTACTCCTGTCCCTGGATCCTGAACCTGTGCCTGTGACCCCTGACCTTGATTTGCTCTTTTAATAAGTTGTCTGCTGCCGGCGCCGATTCTGGCCTGGACCCTACGCTGCTGTCTGTCATAACACTCCATTCCTGGGTTCTCCTTAGCCGGTACACATCTTCCGACCCTCTGTTTATCTGCAGCCAAGTCTGTTCCCACCACTAGGGGCAACAGTGAACACCAGACTTCAGAGCAGACTCCGGGTTTTGTTGTACCAGCTGGAGGGGTTCCTAACATATTCGACTGTCTTGCCTGATGTATCTTTTGCCATCTCTGTACCCGTAGGAGACATCAGTGTGATTAATTTAAATTGAGTTTCTTGCCAATCTTCTGAAGGCCTATTGAGGAGCATAAGGATTCCATAGGATAGGTTGTGTAAGCTTTATTTTATGCAGAACAAGGCAGTATTGAAGTGGATACTTGCACTGTGGTTGTGTGGTCCGATGCAGGCTTTCCTGATGACCCACTGCCATGAAAACCCGACCGGTTGTCTAAGTGTGGTCCTCCAGGGGTCCTTCTGCTTGACACGTGCCATCCTGCTTGCTTGACTCGTGCCTCGATTTTTGTCTGCAGCTTACAGCCGGAGAGTTGGGGCTTCAAAACTTGTGGGCTACAATGGGGTCCTTGCTGGTGGCATACTCCTCCAGTTTGACTGCTCACATGGTGATGCTGATATTTATGCCTCCCCCTGGGTCAATTCGTGCACATGAGGACCGGGATAATTAGCAGATCCCGCTCTTGCATTGCATGGTTTCTGATGCAGGAATATATTATAAATAAAGCACCCACATGTTCTACATCTGGCATGCACAAGTGCAATACTTCACAGGTCACCTTGTGATTGTAGAGCAGTGACCATGCCTCACTTCAAGACCTGTGGCCAAGAGTGGCTTTAGATACCATGGCCTAATTCAAAGTAGAATGTAAGCATAACTTGCAATTGGATAAGTTGCACTCAAGTGCATGAGTATGTATTCTGTATTCAGGGTTGAGATGCGTCTGATAGATGCGCCCCTCAGAATCCTTATCTATACAGCCAAGCCACTAGTAAAGTCTCAATTAGTGTCTGCAAATCTTTTTCAAAACGCTAATTACAAACAATTCACTAGTTCAGTTGTTCATCATCGTCATCATATGCTACTAACACCTGACCACCTGTAAGTAAAACCGCTTTTTCAGTAGTATCTATGATTACGTCCCAGTCTGAATCTTTATGCAATTGCTTGAACACTCCCTTACTGTACATTACCTACGTTAGAGCACATCTTCTCTCCCCCTTCACACCTCTTCAAGCACAAGGAGCTGTAAGTTGCAAAAAGTCACAGATCTTAATAGCCGCAGTTGCGTACGTCCACTTTCTGAGCATTGCAGTGTGAAAAATCTCAGTTACGCAACATAAAAGAATATACATCCATTCTGAATCAGGCCCCCATATCTCTTGTTTAAATGTCCCTCTTAACTGATGCCCTAGGGATCACCTTACAAATTGAGCCACTGTTGAGTGTCAATGACCTGATAGTTAATTTTTGCTTTGTTTCAGAGGAGTCAATGAGACATATGTCTACACAGCATGGCTTATAAGCCACGCCTGCATCCATTATATCATCTTAAAATATTCCACTAATTATATATTGATTCAGTTCATGCAAAGCATGCAAACATATGAGAAGCAACTCTTTTAGTCTTGCAATGTATAAAAAAAACATAATGTTCAATAGCACAAATGTTTTGTTTGTTACAATATTATTTTCGTTTTGGTTCTCATTGTTTTATCTATTTATTGTTATTATCAGTGACACAGAGAAAGGCAAGCTAATGTGGAAGAGGTATCTGGAGAGGGAAGACAGTAGAATTGTGGGTAAGGTGATGTTTAAAAATATTTGTAAAATTTGTTTAAATTTGCATGTCTAGTATGCAGTACGATTAAACTAATTTCCAAAGTATAAAATTCATACACAATACTATATTTTACATCATATTGTGCAGTGTTTTGAAAATTTCCGTTCCACGCAGGTCAATTAAATTTTTTGTAGTTGTAGTTTTAAAGAAAACTAGAGACCAGTTTTTATTCATTCATATCCCCAAAAACAACATGAGTATTTGCAAATGATTGTATTTTCAAGAAACCGTAGAATAATTAACGACAAAGCAAAATTACTTGTCAAATACAGACCTACTGCAAATGTGAATGTGCACTCAATGCTGTTATATATGTATATATGTACACCTCATCTCAACCCTGAATATGTATGTGTATGTATATGTGTGTGTGTGTATATATATATATATATATATATATATATATATATATATATATATATATATATATAAATTATATGCAATGATTTCAAAATCAAATTATTAGTTGGTGGCATGAACTTTCCTCGCTTAGGCAGCTATCTCTGTACTGTAGGACTTAGAGCCGTTGCTGTAACTCCTATGTCAGGTGGTAGCCACAGGGTTAGCTATGCTCAGATAAGAGATGCTCTTAGGGATCTATTTACCATTGGTGGGTTGTGGGCGGCAGTAAGTATCATTTTGTATCACTGCATACCACAGTGATACAGAATGTACTGACACTTGCATATATCATGCCACGGCTCATTGGCAAGCCCTGGTGAATCCCCTCTCCCAAACTAACTATAAACTAACTAAAAACTCCTTCACTGGCAGCCTAACTGCCAGCAAATGGAGGATTTGACATGTGTGGCCATTGCGCATGCGCAGCTAAGGTCGCACATGTGCATAGCCATGTGTCCCAGCGATTGATCCACATGATTCCATTAAAAAGGTAAGTTAATGCCATGTTATGCCATCTTTTGTGTAAATCAATAAGAATGTGTTGAAAAAAAAAACCACAGACCTTGATTTTAATATAATTATATATATATATATATATATAGTGTATATATATGTTGCATGAACATATCACTTATATATTTACTCTCTCTTCTCACAGAGCTATTTGTTGGTCAGTTGAAGAGTTCCCTCACATGCACAGAATGCGGATATTGTTCCACTGTATTTGACCCATTCTGGGACTTATCTTTACCCATTGCTAAGGTACTATCCCAACATTGATTCAATGAAGCATTGGCCAAATACGTTTTTTAAGAAGAACAGACCTATCCACTTTTGAACAACCACTGTTAATTAGCAACACTTCCCTGGTTCAACTGTTTTATAACATGGCTACCTTGTACCCGGAGCAGGATCACTTTGCGGCATTTGACAGCAAAGTCCCCTTTATAACAACTATTACAACCATAATATACAATTTAGCAAGATTAGTCATAAGTGTGAATAACATAATAATAAAAAAATGGGGCTGCTCAAAACCTGAATTTAGTTATGCATATTACACCACAATAAACAAGTACATTACAAAGAAGGGTCGATAATAATGTAATAGCGCACATAATATTCACAGAATACAAACAAATACAGTGTTGTCAAAAAGGAATCCAGCTAAAACGAGAACAGCCACTGACACTGCACTAGCCATACCCATTACGTAATACCGGTTAAAAAGTTAGCTAATTAATTGGCTGTTAACTCCACTTTGGGAGTAACATGGTTATTATAAAATATATACTAATTAGAGACTGTTTTTATTCTCTTATTACGCAGGTTGCTTATATTGTTTTTATATGGGAATCTCTATTCCTAAAATAAATGGATTATACTGAGACTACAATCTTATGTAATCAGTTTTCAGGAGGATTCATTCCTTTAAGAAACTGTTGTTCTGCTGGTCTACGTAAAATGCATTTGCTATGTTGCCTCTTTTTTTCACCGATTTTATTGAAGAAGTTCGGAGATGTACAATTGACAATAATATTTCAAGTGTTGTCAGCCATTTCAAATTCAATAAACATACATGTACATGTAAGTTATTACATGCTTTATAGGCGTGACAGAAGGAACATGGTTATATTTAGTCCCCTTTTCTTTTTTGCATCATATTTATAAAATAAATGTAGAGAAACCATCTTTTCTGTAAACTATGCTACAATGGACAGCTTTTCTGGAAGGCCCCTCTGCCCAGTGACCTTTCAGTGTATGAAATACCCACACAGTTGACCATGGTACAAATAAGAAATATTTATCTTTATTTATTTAATGGTGTCCTTTATTTCATGACCTTATATATAAACGATGTACCTAATGGACTTAATTGAAAATAGTTCATTTTATGCTCACCACAACCATTAAATTAATACTGGGGTTCAATAAGATTGTGGCCACGTGTTAAAATCAATAAGATTTTGATTCTATGCACTCATCTATTACATTCATGATGCTCTTATAGCCACTACAAAATGCTCAATGTATAAAGAGCATGAAATGTTAGTTCCTTATATTGCAATACATGTTAAACCGACCAACTCGAAAGGTATTCCGCTTTTAGCCAGTTCCCACGCTCAGTTTAAGCATGATTTCAGTCAGAATTTCAATATAATTATTGTTATTCTTTTTAAATGGTTTGAGTCTTAACTGCACACAACTTTTCAAGGAGTACTAAAAAGCATATCAATGGTGTTGAAATTATAAAAATATTGAATTTTGTTTAAAATAAGTGTTGCAGCTTCGTAGACTGGGAAGAATTTGGGGAAAGTCGGTCATTTGAACATATATTACAATTTGAGGTACTAACACTCCGTTTTTAATTCAGACTTGAGTGCTTTTGGGAAGAATCTTGGACAAGTCTATTTTATAGCTTGATATATACAAAAATGAAATAAACATATGTTTGTTCTATTATGCCACCTATCTGCGCCCTCCTCCAAAAAACAAACTCCCAAATAAATTCTCTTGAATCTAGAAAAAAATAGAAAAGTAATTTCCAATGAAGTCAGCACATCTTCAAAACAAAGCAAACAAAATGGTCTGGTCTGGCCATGGCTGGCGCAAAACCCGATCAATAAGTGGTGAATTGACTACTTTTCACAAGGTTATACAGTGACACAACTCTCATTGTTTATTTTATTGCAAAAAATAAAACGGTTGGTGACGACAGTGTAACTCAAAATACAGCCCCAGAAACTGAGGTGTAGGAATGATTATATATATATATATATATATATATATATATATATATATATATATAGTGTTGTATCATCTTTTGTATAAATCATAAAAATGTGTTGAAAGGAAATGAAAATCAACACACCTTGATTTTGAAGAATATTCTTTATGTGCATCTCTCTTCTACAGAAGAGCACTCCTGAAGTTTCATTAATGGACTGCATTCGTCTTTTCACCAAAGAAGATATTTTAGAAGGGGATGAAAAGCCAGTAAGTGTCATATGTAATGATCATGTTCCTGTAAAGTTTATTCATATAACAAAATCCCCAATGAATTATTTTAATTTAAAAGTAGCAGAAGTCTGGGAAAATAAGAAATCCAAACTATAGATTTTTAATTGGTAAAACTAAGAACTGTCAAACACGTTCAAACTAGTATGATCAGTCCTAGGCTGTAGTTACTATAAAGGACACGAAGACACACCAGAGGTGGAACTAGTGAGCTGTGGGCACCGGTGCGGGGAGAAGGAAACCGTGGCCCGACCCCCTGCATCTGCCATGCAGCAGGCCCTATTATCTCCATGGGCCCCGGTGCACTGCACCTGCCGCAACAGTAGTGGTTCCGCACTTAGACACATGCCTTGCACTATCATGTTCAGGGGCAGCTGAGATTTTTTTATTTGTTTACTTTTCGTTTTGCTAGTTATTATGAGCAGATCATTAATTGTTTCACTAATGACTACATATTAAAGGCAATGTCCTCTCTGAATTTTAAATAAGACCTCTCATGGTGCAGTTGTCATTACTGCTTCCTCTTTTTACTGCTTTGTGCTTCATCCAGCAGCCACTCTCTGCTGACCACCTATATATTACTGTCTAGCTTGTTACCATTACTCATCTAACAGAAGGACAAAGCTGTTCTTGTCATACAGTGTAAAATTGATCAACCAGTTATTAATCCTAACAATATTCTGAACAAATGACATCGCAAGATGTTCAGCACATCCCAGTTACAGTGGCAGGACAGTCATGGAACACAGGCCAGTATTGTTAAAATCCTAGCTCCATGTTAGAACTCTGATTACTAATGTGAGCCTCCTTCTGTGGAATAATGTACTTCTAAGCCTATCAGGATCACTATGAGAACTAGACTCATTTATGAATTGTAAAAAGAAAATGTTGTACTTCTTTATTTATGCAAGTGCACATACAGATCTGATTGACTCATTTCAAGGTGCACTTCCACCGTCCGGTCCTTGGAACTGCCGACTGAAAACCAAGCTTGACCCAGTTTTTCAGATCCACCTGAAAATGTGTACGATTTAAATCAGTCTTGAGAGTTAGGGAACAACAGAACTATATTTCTTACATGTTATGTTTGTGTGTTTAAATGTTTACCACATTGATCATTGTGTGCTTGGAAATGCACTTTTCTGCACAACTATAACTTGAAGGTGGAATATTAAATGTAATATAAAACCCAGTCTACCCACATATTTTCTCTGACAAGGTGCAGGTAATACATTTTTGTTTTTCAATCTTTGCCACTTCAGAGGTGAAGATAAAAATAAAATTTATCTCAAGCAAAACAATTCCTCTATTTTGCATGTTGGTGCACGCATGCCCCTAATTTGTTCTTGGCACAGAGTCCGAAGTCTGCCCAACTCCTCCCATTGGACATTGCCAAGTTTTGCACCCACACAGACACCCCCATCTTGGCCCATGAATCCATTTGCTTATATGTGAATCTCAACAAAAGTAGGTGTGTAACCTGACAAAAGAGCATTTACACTGAAGGTATGTACATTTGCACTGTCACAAATGAAGCTTAGGGGTATATTTACTAAATTGCGAATTTGAAAAAGTGGAGATGTTGCCTGTGGCAACCAATCAGATTCTAGCTGTCATTTTGTAGAATATACTAAATAAATGATAGCTAGAATATGAGTGGTTGCTATAGGCAATATCTCCACTTTTTCAAGCTCGCAGCTTAGTAAATATAACCCTTAATGTGTAAAAAATTAGAATATAAGAATTTTGCATCCCACATCTTGTTCATCATTATTGCTGTAAAGTGTAAGTCTTTGCTGGTTTTTATAATGTCCATTAAGAACAAAATAATTTCATAGTAATATACACACCATTGCATATTTTTCTTATACCAAATATACCCATTTTCTTTGCTAGACATGCTGCAGATGTAAAGCTCGAAGAAGATGTACCAAGAAGTTCACTGTCCAGAGATTCCCCAAGATACTTGTACTTCATATCCTTTCAAATAAAACTGTATTTATTTCATTCATACTGCCTTTTACCAATGATTCCTGTCCTGTCTACATCCTCTAACCAAAGGTCCTTTCATTGCCTAAAATCTATCATCTTCTGCCTTGATCCACATAACTCTATACTACAGAGGACCTTCATTTTCTTTACCATACAACACTCCTTCTTTTTTGCCTTTTCTCCAGCTTGTTATGCTGCAGGTTTTCCTCCTTGACTCTAACCCTGTTTAGATCTGAAGAGGTTCTCTGAAGCACGCATAAGAAGCAGCAAGCTCTCCACGTTTGTGAATTTCCCTCTTAAAGATTTGGACTTGCGTGAATTCTCTTCAGAACCAAGTAGTAAGTGACTTTGTACTGTATATGTCTCAGGCATGAAATATCTGTGCTATAAAAAATAATAATTTCCTGAATAGAATTTGCAAATCTACCGCTTCCCATCAAACCATAGCTGTGTGCAAATCATTCCTGCATCACTGCAGCAAGATGTATTCAATTGTTATAGTTAGTTGTACTGTTTCTTTGCAGCTCATGCAACATATAATCTCTATGCTGTGTCCAATCACTCGGGGACTACCATGGGAGGACATTATACTGCTTACTGCAAGAACCCTAACAATGGAGAGTGGTATACGTATAATGACTCAAGGTAATGATAAATGTGTAAAAGTCACTTATCCCTGTTTCATCCCTTCCTATGGACCTTACTTTATTTTTACATTTAAAAAATATTGTTCTGTCTCGATATGATGTATTATATAGTATTGAAATATGCCAAATTCCCTGCTTGGCTAAAACACAAAATTCCAAATAAAGTTAGACTAAATGCAACATCACATACAATCTGTACCTGTTGTGTGTGTGGGCCCAAAACTCTGTTAAGTGAGTTTATATAGATGTTTCTATTTTTTGTCCATTAACTGTATAATTAAATAAAACCCACAGTTAACAGCAGGGGGTAAATGTATGAATCTCCGGATTCTTCATCTCCGGCGTGTTCAGCCTCTTCAGCGCTTAAATTTAAAGCGGCGCTGCATTGCAAAGGGAAGTTTCCCTTTACAATGCAGCGCCGCTTTAAATTTAAGCGCTGAAGAGGCTGAACACGCCGGAGATGAAGAATCCGGAGATTCATACATTTACCCCCAGAACTGCTCCTCCTAGTTGTTAAAATATTATTCTTGGCTGTTTTTTTTCCCAGGGAGTATTACTTTATTTAATTTTGCCTTTCAAGTAACACTAGGGGCTAGATTTACTAAGCTGCGGGTTTGAAAAAGTGGGGTTGTTGCCTATAGCAACCAATCAGATTCTAGCTGTCATTTTGTAGAAGGTACTAAATAAATGAAAGCTAGAATCTGATTGGTTGCTATAGGCAACATCCCCACTTTTTCAAACCCGCAGCTTAGTAAATCTGGTCCCAGATCCGTTAACAGAATAATTCATAACACAATATCAACTTTTCTTTTCGTTATCAGAGTCACCGCAATGTCTTCCAGCCAGGTCAAGAGTAGTGACGCTTATGTTTTATTCTACGAGTTGTCAGGACCTTCTTCTAGAATGTAGATTGAAAACTCATCATTGGAGAAGAGACACTATCAAACACCTGTGAAACCATCAGATAGACTTCTATGAACCTTCACTTATGCTGCAATTAGTTAAAAAGACATTTTTTGAATAAACACCAGCATTTCATAAAGACACGAGTTGCCTTACCAGAACAGCCAAAGGACACAGGGACATGGGCTTAAACAGGATCATAGTGCCAGTGCAGGGCTATCATAACAGGAGATATGCAAACATTCAACTTTGCCACAGGCTACTCAATACCATATTTCCTATGTTGCCTTTGCCAGCATCAAACTGCTGCACAAGGTACCCTATTGGAGATGCTCTTACTATTTGAGTGTTGTTTAGAGGGGAATTACTGAAAGTATTTATTTTAAAAAATGTATGAAAATAACTCAGGAAAGCGTCTCATAGGTTTCTTTATCAAACAAACATCTCTATAATGTGAGACATCTTCATTAGTTTTATTGGTCACTGTCTCATTTACAGAGATATTGTTCAATTATTGAGTTGTTGCTCACTCTTTGAGAAAGTTCCTTGCAAGAACTCGTACTCAGAGTATATTACTGCAAAACATCTTTAGATGTATCCAGTCACCACTGTAAATAATAAAGCTTATTTGGAGTGATGTGTGCTTAATATATCCAATGTAACTCAGCTTGATCCATCAGCTCAGGATGTATAATTATAACATAAAATATAGTAAGTTGTTTTTCACGATAATGTTTTGGAGAGGGAAAAGTAATTACTCATAATTGCACTCCAAAACATTGTCAGAAAATGCCTACGATTCCCATGAATTGGAACTGTGGGGCCATAAGAAAAACATCTTTGTACTGTTATGTTTTTAACTGACTGATAGGTGTGTGGTGCTTACAACAGTATTATGGACATGTAGTGAAGGATATAGTAGGCTACGTACTCACATAACCATTCTCTGAGTGGAATGCATTGTCGTGACCAAAAGATAACGTGCATTTCTATTCACTAACCAGTCTCTTTCCTTTAAGATAGCAACACATCTGTAGATGTGGTTAGTCTGTTTGGAACAAATTGGTGTGGCATTGCAACATTTTTGGCTAATCCAATTGTTCTGAACAATCAAAATCCAATGACATTTGACTGCTTAGGGTGCATAATCTGATCAGTTGTTGATCCCCACCAGCATGTGGTCAACGAAGAAATGCCCTCTTTACTATTTTATTCAGTCATTTGCTAACGAGGTCAAACGAGCAGAACTGCCCATGCGTTGGCAGCTTTGGATATGTGCACTTGAGCAGATTGTCTGCTGGTATTCCGTTCTATTTTTGAGCGCTTCAGGAAGTGAAAGTGGAGAAGTGACAGAGGGAAAAAACACTGACAATAACATGGTTCATCCCTGTGAAGAAGCTCACTAGCATTGCACACATTGTTTATTTCAAAATTAATGTTGAACGTGGAAGGAGGAAAGTAGAGGAAGTCTTATTTCCCCCATCCAATTTGTGAAAATCATTGTGTGAATGCATTTCTTCACAGGAATGAGTGCTTACTCTGAGCTTCCTTATCCCCTTTGTCTCTTCTGTTTCAATTCAAATTGAGTGCAACCTAGGCCTATTCACATACCTGTACAATGATTTAGCTATATCCAATTGTTTTTGCACTGGAAAAAACTCTTGAGTGTCTATGCAGTATAGAGTAGTGCATGTTTGTTGTGCAGAGCCATGTATGTATGCTATGTAAGCATGTTGTGTGTGTATATCATAGTGTTTAATTTTAGTGCTAACAAGGTGGTGAACTGAAGTCACACCTGCTGCACACCTCTTAGACAGTGAATATTTTGGGGTCACCCCACAGACCCCTCTCAGGCCACACTGAGCTGGTGCTTACCATGTAAGTGTGTAGAATTTGTAACAAGAGTTTTGCTGTAAGCCTAAGGACCCTATGTGGTCTATGCAAATGTAAATATCCTAATTATACTCTGTATTACAAACATGACTGGCTCCTGTGCTTTGTTATATAATACACATGTTGTTAAATTGTTAATTATGATTTAAATTCCTATAACTGGAGAGTTCTAATGTCACTTTTGAATTAAATTAATTGGCCCAAACATTACAGTAGCTCCTTTTCATTTTTGTATCACCCAAACTCTTTAGAAATACCTCTTATGTTTGTACACATTTATGAAATATCTCCTTGTGCCTGAAAAAGTTTAACAAATACTCCCTTTGTGTGTCAGTGTTCAATAATGCTCCCTTTTGATAGATCTGATTGTACATTTAGGGGCATATTTAATTTAGCGCGAGGTGCCACTAAGCATCGCCTCGATTTGCAGATGTGAATATTGCTAGCTATTACAGTAAGAAATCTCCGCTCATTTTTCCGCGCACCTCTATGTGAGGCGAGAAAAAATGAGCAGAAATTGCTTTAAAACTTACACATCGCATCACCTCGCACCAAATTGAATCTGCCTTATACAGTCTAACTGTCATCTTACATTGACTGGTTTGATGAAAACTTTCCAGGACTTTACAATTTTTCATGGTTTCCTCATCCCCTAATCATCATCACCATTTATTTATATAGCTCCACTAATTCCGCAGCGCTGTACAGATAACTCATTCACATCAGTCCCTGCCCCATAGGAGCTTACAGTCTAAGTTTCCTAACACAAACAGAGAGAGAGAGACTAGGGTCAATTTGATGGCAGACAATTAACCTACTAGTATGTTTTTGGAGTGTGAGAGGAAACCGGAGCACCCGGAGGAATCCCACGCAAACACGGGGAGAACATATAAACTCCGCACAGATAAGGCCATGGTCGGGAATTGAACTCATGACCCCAGTGCTGTGAGGCAGAAGTGCTAACCACTTAGCCACCATCACACTTTTCTGATTTCATACTTTTTTCCCCTACAATAGTATTACAGTAGTAATAGCGCTGTACATTAGATTTTGTTCAGTGGTCGAAGTGGAAAGTTAGAAGGGACAGTATGAAAAATGTAATGGGAGTGTGTCACGGGCCGCGGCGGTACTCACAGCCGACGCAGCTCGCTTCCTGTCAGTCCCAACGTCCCAGCCATCACCATGACGACCGGGACGTCACTTCCCTCCAACTCCCAAGCCAACGGTCGGACATCTCCTCAGCGCCGCGTCCCGGCAGCCAGGTGCGCATGCGCCCTAGGGACAATCAGTCAGATTCAGCCTGTGGCTGAATTAGCAGGCATTAGCCTGCAAGTGTGGATTTCAGGGCTAAGCCCTGATTGGTCTTGCTAGGTGCTGGCAATTAGCCTGCAAATGTGGCTATGTCTAGGGGCAGGTTCTGATTGGTTGTGGGTTGTATTTAAGGTAATGAGGTCTGCTGCCTCATTGCCGGTTATAGTCTCTGTATCCAGTCTGCTGTACCTGCTCTCTGCCTTGTTCCTGTCTATTGGACTTTCTGTTGTTTACCCGTGTATGACCCTTGGCTTGGATTTGGACTTTGCTTGTGTATCTCGTGACCCTGACCTCTGGCTTGAATACCAACCTCTCTGTCTGCTCGTGACCCTTTGACCTCAGCCTGTATACTGGTACTGTTGTCTGCTGCCGGCCCCTGACCTCTGCTTGGATTCCACTCCGCTTGCTTGGATTCTCCCCAGCCGGTACACACTTCACGACCCTCTGTCAGTCTGCAGCCTAGTCTGTCCCCACCATCAGGGGCTCCAGTGAACACCTGACTGGCAGAGTAGATTCCGGGTTGTGTCGTGCCGGCTGTAGGGGTTCCTAACATTATAACCGGCCCAAAAAACAGACGTTCCGGAGACGAAGTTTAGATGGAAGTAAGTGGAACTTCACCGTCTCCGGCGCAAGCCCTAGTGGGTCATGTGGAATCCCTGTACCAAATGATCCAGGGATTGTCTGAGCGTTTGTCCACTCAAGAAGAAGCTGCGAAATCTTCACAACCCACTCCGAGTTCCGTCCGCGAACCTAAGATGAATTTACCGGATCGCTTCACCGGAAATAGATCCCTGTTCCGGAATTTCAGGGAGAGCTGCAAGCTTTATTTCCAGTTGAGACCCCGCTCCTCCGGTTCAGAGCAACAAAGAGTCGGGATTATCATTTCCCTCTTACAGGGTGACCCCCAGTCTTGGGCCTTTTCCTTGCCGCAGACCAGTCCTGCCATGCAGTCAGTAGATGCTTTCTTCGAGGCGTTGGGTCTACTGTATGATGACCCGGATCGAATGGCCTTCGCTGAAGCTCATCTACGGGCCTTGAAACAAGGCCGGCGGTCGGCAGAGCAATACTGCACGGAATTTCGTAGATGGTCACCCGATAGTGGATGGAATGACCCTGCCTTACGCAGTCAGTTTCGTTTAGGCCTGTCAGAACAAATCAAAGACTCTTTGGTGCAATATCCCTCTCCTACCTCATTGGAGGATCTGATGCACCTCTCCATTAAAATTGACAGGAGAATTAAAGAGCGAAAAACTGAAAAAGAGGCATCTTCTCCTCCATCTGTTCTGATTCCTGTTTCCACGGATGATGAGGAGCCTATGCAAGTAGGAGCATATCGTCTCTCTTCTGAGGAAAGAGACAGGAGACGTTCACAAGGTCTATGTCTCTACTGTGGCACAAAAGGCCACTTCTCCCGTTCCTGCCGAAATAAGTCGGGAAAAGACCATGCCTAGGGAATGAGTGGAAAGTTCACCTAGGTCTGCAAATTATCTCCCCGAAAAATGCTGTATTAATCCCTGCACAGCTCACCTTCAGTGCTCGCTCTGTGGACCTGTCGGCCTTTATTGATAGCGGAGCTGCAGGCAACTTCCTTGATATCAGGTTTGCCCGCTCTGCCGGAATTCCGATGGTAAAACTCAAATCTGCTATTTCTGTATGTGGCTTAGATGGAAGTCCGTTGCCTGGTGGCAAGATTTCCTGGGAGACCCCGCCACTACAGTTAAAGATCGGAGCTCTCCATTCTGAGTCAATCACCTTCTTCCTGATCGATTGTTCGTCGGTTCCCTTGATCCTGGGCCACCCCTGGCTCTCCCGTCATAACCCTGTCATGGACTGGATGAAAGGAGAGATTGTTCAGTGGAGTTCTTATTGTACACAGTCTTGCCTGTCACTGCCTCTGCGTATGATTCAGTCTATTCCGGAGCAGCTTCCCTCACAATATCATGAATTCTGGGATGTGTTCTCCAAGAAGGCTGCTGATACCTTACCACCGCACCTTGACTTTGACTGTGCCATCGAGCTTATTCCTGGTTCCAAGTTACCTAAGGGTCGTCTGTATTCCCTCCCTGTTCCCGAGACCAAATCCGTGCAGGAATACATCGATGAAAATCTGGAGAAAGGCTTTATCAGGCCATCTAAATCTCCCATAGAAGCAGGATGCTTCTTTGTATCCAAAAAGTATGGAGGGCTAAGACCCTGTATAGATTACCGGGGATTGAATCTTATCACAATTAAAAACACCTATCCTCTCCCGCTCATTTCCGTACTTTTTGATCAATTGAGAGGGGCTGCTGTCTTCACAAAAATCGACCTTCGTGGAGCATATAATCTTACGATAAAGTAAGGAGATGAGTGGAAGATGGCATTCAATACGCACTCTGGCCACTACGAGTATCTGGTCATGCCGTTTGGCCTTAGCAATGCACCTGCAGTGTTCCAGGACTTGATCAATGAAGTTCTTCGGGAATTCCTTGGTTGTTTCGTGGTCGTCTATTTAGATGATGTCCTAATCTATTCCAGATCTTTGCCCGCCCATCAGACTCACGTCAAACAAGTTCTACAAAAATTGCGAGAGAACCACCTTTACGCTAAGCTGGAAAAGTGGGAGTTCGAGGTGCAGAGGGTATCCTTTTTAGGCTATGTAATCTCATCTGAGGGATTCTCCATGGATCCAGCTAAGGTCCAGGCTATTTTGGATTGGGTGCAACCCAACAATCTTAAGGCGGTGCAGAGGTTCCTGGGCTTCTCCAATTATTATAGGAGATTCATTCACAACTTTGCTGACATTGTGGCTCCCATTGTCGCTCTGACCCGTAAAGGAATGGATCCAACTAATTGGTCGTCCCAAGCAGTAGCCTCATTCGAAAGCCTGAAAAAGGCCTTTGTGTCCGCTCAAGTCCTTAGACATCCGGATCCAGCTAGGACATTTGTTCTTGAGGTTGACGCCTCTGACATCGGTGCCGGTGCCATCCTATCGCAGAAGGATCCTCATACTAATCGTCTGCATCCATGTACTTATTTCTCCCATAAGTTCTCTTCAGCGGAAGCCAGCTATGATGTCGGTAATAGAGAACTATTGGCAATCAAATGGGCCTTCGAGGAGTGGCGGCATTGGTTGGAGGGCACTTCACATCAGATCTCTGTCATTACCGACCACAAGAACTTACAATATATACAGTCAGCCAATTGTTTAAATCCCAGACAGGCCCGGTGGGCGTTATTCTTTACCCGGTTTAATTTCCTGATCACCTACCGACCAGGTTCCAAAAATGTCCGGGCAGATGCCCTGTCCAGAAGTTTTTCTGCACACCACGTTCCAGTCACTATCCCAGAACCGATTATTCCTCCTTCTGTAATCCATGCCGGCTTAACCCAAGATCTGAGTATCACACTTCAGAGATTCCAGAAATTAGCCCCGGATACTACTCCGGAGCGACGTCTCTTTATTCCAGTCCATCTAAGGAAGGCGGTTATTGCAGAGGCGCATAACAGTAGGGTTGCGGGACACCCTGGAATTTTCAAGACATTAGAAATCCTTTCCCATACAGTCTGGTGGCCATCTATGTCTGCTGACATCAAGAGTCATGTCCTCTCGTGAGGTTTGTGCCAGAAACAAAGTTCCTAGGATCCGCCCAGTAGGCCAGTTAGTTCCTTTGGCACCACCTGCAAAACCATGGACCCACTTGTCCATGGACTTTATAGTGGATCTACAAACTTCTGAAGGACACAATACCATTTGGGTCGTGGTAGACCGGTTCAGCAAGATGTCACATTTCGTTTCCTTAACCAGACTGCCTACTGCTCTGGATTTGGCCGTCTTATTCATTCAACATATTTTCCGGCTCCATGGACTCCCTACTGACATCGTTTCCGATCGGGGTTCTCAGTTCATAGCGCAATTCTGGAGATCTTTCTGTACCCTTCTCAGAATCAAGGTTAGTTTATCATCCACATACCACCCTCAGTCAAATGGGCAAACCGAAAGGGTTAACCAGTCCTTTGAGAAGTTTTTACGATGCTACACATCGGAGTTCCATGATAATTGGTCTTCCTTGTTACCCTGGGCGGAATTTGCCTGTAACAATTCCTGTCATTCATCTACTAAAACTTCTCAGTTTTTCTGCAATTATGGTTTTCACCCCAGATCTAACTCCTTGTATTCGCTCAACCCAGTTGGTGTCCAGGAGATCCGTTCCACTGCAAGAGATCTCAGAGTTATCTGGAGGAAAGTACAGGCATCTCTGAAACAAGCTCCATTTGTCGCAAAAAAAAAATCGGATCGCCACCGTACCATCTGCTCCTTCAAGGTGGGCCAGAGAGTGTGGCTGTCTACAAAAAACATTAAGCTCAGACAGCCTTGCAAAAAGTTGGGCCCTAAGTTCATCGGTCCGTTCCTTATCATCAAGCAGGTGAATTCTGTCGCATTTAGGTTAAGAATTCCGGGCTCGTTGAGAATTCCCAACACATTTCACTGTTCTCTATTGAAGCCGGTATTATATCCTACTCAAATCCAGTCTTCAAATTTGCCTGAGAGAAATTCAAACAGATCACCAAGATACGTTGTTCAGAAGATCTTGGATTCCAAAAAAGTGCAAGGTCAGGTGCACTTCCTAGTGCAGTGGAGGAATCGTGGGTTAGAAGAACGGTCTTAGGTTCCACGGAGACAACTCCATGCTCCTAAACAGCTGAAGGAGTTCTTCAAAAAATTTCCAAGGAAACCTGGATGTCGGGGTTCCTTAACCCCTCCTCAAGGGGGGGGTACTGTCACGAGCCGCGGCGGTACTCACAGCCGCCGCGGCTCACTTCCTGTCGGTCCCAACGTCCCGGCCGCCAATGCAACGGTCGGACGCTTCCTCAGCGCCGCGTCCCGGCAGCCAGGTGCGCATGCGCCCTAGGGACAATCAGTCAGATTCAGCCTGTGGCTGAATTAGCAGGCATTAGCCTGCAAGTGTGGATTTCAGGGCTATGCCCTGATTGGTCTTGCTAGGTGCTGGCAATTAGCCTGCAAGTGTGGCTATGTCTAGGGGCAGGTTCTGATTGGTTGTGGGTTGTATTTAAGGCAATGAGGTCTGCTGCCTCATTGCCGGTTATAGTCTCTGTATCCAGTCTGCTGTACCTGCTCTCTGCCTTGTTCCTGTCTATTGGACTTGCTGTTGTTTACCCATGTATGACCCTTGGCTTGGATTTGGACTTTGCTTGTGTATCTCGTGACCCTGACCTCTGGCTTGAATATCGACCTCTCTGTCTGCTCGTGACCCTTTGACCTCAGCTTGTATACTGGTACTGTTGTCTGCTGCCGGCCCCTGACCTCTGCTTAGATTCCACTCCGCTTGCTTGGGTTCTCCCCAGCCGGTACACACTTCACGACCCTCTGTCAGTCTGCAGCCCAGTCTGTCCCCACCATCAGTGGCTCCAGTGAACACCTGACTGGCAGAGTAGATTTCGGGTTGTGTCGTGCCGGCTGGAGGGGTTCCTAACAGAGTGTAAGTAAATGGAATTTTGACTATAATGAAGGCAATTTTTATTGATGAAAACCAACTGAATACAATGGAACAACGATAATCAACTTATATTACAACAAATGTCCACTTATTTACTATTTGGATACCTCTTTAAAAATATCGATAACAATATTAAAAAATAAAAAAATAAAACACACACACAACAAAAAACAAACAAATTGTAACTTAAGAGTCCATAGCTGTTGGGGTAACCAATGATCAGAAAGATGGTCCTATTTGCCAGTCTCTCTGAGTTTCCATTAACTGCCCTATTGTAGATAAGCATGTCTCCTGTAAAAACCACATCTGCATCCAAATATTTCAGATTGTCATAGACTGCATGCCTAGTTCGCCTGACCTTAATGCTAATCACATTACTATCATTATAAGTCAGAGCCACCTTGCCGATCTCCCGTTTCCATTTCAGACTCGACTTGCCCCTTCTCAGGAACAGACCTTCTTTTAGTTGGTGGGTCATCTTCTGACTCTACATCACATTCCTGTGCCACTCTTTGCATCTCCTGCTCTAATTTTTATGCAGCCAACCAGCAGGCATCAGTATCCGACTCAGATAACAGCTCATATCTATTGGAAGTAACTGTTACTTCTACACCTGCTCTTTCCTAAACCTTTTTCTTTTTCCCTGGTTTTTGAACAAGACTCCATTCCATTCACCTTCAGGCTTACGAGAGGATTTATCTTTTTTCCTCCTTCTATTCCCTATACCCTTACTCTCTTCACAAACAGATACTGTTGTGGAAGAAGATGGTTCAAATTCCTGTTGCTCAACCTGAACCACCATTTCTTTTGGCTGTTGGCCACTTTCTGGCTGGTGACGCTCTTGCCCTGTAACAGCCATCTCCCGCTGGACTTCCTGCTGTGTTAGTATTGACCCTGACAATAATGCCTCCTCTTCCAAAGCCTGTTCTTCTACCACCAAACCCTCATCTGGAGAATCCTTACAAATGTTATGCCAGGCATCTGGACAATCCTTATGGGGGTGGCCAATTCTTCCACATAAATTGCATCTAACATTCACACAGGTAGCACTTACATGGCCAATCTCACCGCACAGATTACACTTAAGGATTGTGCAAACATTGGCCACATGACCAGACTTCCCACATTTAAAACATGTCCTGGGCTGACCCGCATAAAAACATACCCCTCTTTCACGTCTAATAAAGAAAGAATTTGGCAGATGGTGGGATACATGGTTATACTGCCGCAGTTTTACCAAAACTCTCCAACCACCAGTCCAGACACCATCACTATATTTATTCTTTGTCAGGTCTGACACTAGATCACAATGCCTCCTGAACCAGATCACAATGTCCTGGGGAGGCACTGCTTCATTCCAAAAAAATATTGTTACATTGACTGTGTCTGGCTTGGAGATTGGAGTAAAACTAAACTTATTCCAACCTTCTGCATCCCTAAACTTGCTGAAATTTGCCCAGAATCTATCCAGATCAGACATTAGCTTAAAACTCACATCATACCCCTGTCTATCTGGTAGGTTTATTACTGCCAATATGTTTGCTGGTACAAACCCCATCTGGTGACACAATAACTCTCGTATGACATATCTTCTGTCTGGCAACTCCTCTGGTACCTTTGTTCCTGAATCTGACCACAATTCTCCTCCTAAAAGCCTGACTTGTATAGTTCGTATTAGAACTAAATGATGGTGCCCCGAGGCTCCATGCATTCCTAGGAGGAACCCGGCCAGATCCACTATTTGTATTATTTCCTTATGTACTATTCTGTGTATGATCCAGTACAGATTGACTACTCACTGTTGTGGGTATATCTGCTGATACCTGAGACTGTCCCTCTCCAGATAAAGGGAGGAAATCTAGTGTAGTATTCTCTACTGAGACTTCCATCTCATCTATCTCAGTATTCTGCTCCCCTGATTGCTCCACTGATTGTTCTATTTTTGTGGAGGGTTCAACATCCCATATTGATTGTAAACCTTCCTCACCCTCATTTACTACCACCTCTTGTAAATTACCATTTGTATATTCTATCTCATCTGTGGCAACAACATTATTGTCCACAATATTTTTAGCACTATCACTGTTGTCGAAGTCAGCAAATTGGATAAAGTCATTTCAATTAAAGTCGAGCAAACTTGGTTGTCTTTGTCTGAAAAGATGCGTACGGTACGCTACGGCGTACAAGGGCACGCTACGGCGTGAAAGGGCGTACGCAGCCACTACACGTGGCAGCAACAGTATTTGGTCTTTTACCATACATTCACACAAATAGGCATACTTATAAAATAGTACACATTAATGGTAGTTGCAACACATAGTCAGTTATGTCGAAATATAGTAGTATTTATGTGTTATATTAAAGTTACATGCATATTAGTGAAATATACGGAACAGGTTGAAGGAATCATATCATGAGTGGTATCATAATAAACCTCTTTACATTTCCTACTGTTTGGTTTACTCTGCGAAGGAATCGCAGAGTGCATACACAAGTTATGAATGATAGGGAATTATGAACTACTTAAGACTAAGGAATCTTGGCGGGAAGAGCCGAGCATACCCCCTGGAGAGGTGACCCCCTCCCTTGGATTCCTTAGGATGAAATAGCCAATGATTGACAACCCCTTGGACCTTCCTGAGACCTGGACCAATAGATGTTAGATATACCATCTTCATTGTGTTACTGTATTTCTGTGTGTATATAAGCAGCAGCTTCTCATCTAGTGTTCAGACATCTTGTCCCCAGACTTCAGGATTGAATGACTGCACACTGGATCCAGAGCGCCTGCGATAAGTAACGGCTGTATTTATTATCACTTTGCTTGAACATATTCAACTATTTGCGAATAAATCTTTGTGCGTTGGAAACACAAATCGAGGTTCGACAATCGTTATTGGTTAGCGACAATACGCACATAACAATTTGGGGGCTCGTGAGCTTTGGAGGTTTCGTTGCCGATGATACGCAAGACCAACGGATTTCGGTTCCGCAACAAAGGGTGGAGACGCGTCATATACGGGTAAGAACGCAATGTGTTCAAAACCTGAATTTTACTCTGTGTTGTGAAACCGAATGTCCGTTTTGCATTGTCTAGGGCACGCTAACTAGAACCTAGGGACAAAAGAGAAAACTGTGTCTTTTTATTGTCATTGTGCGTTTAAACTGTAATGTATTGCATAGCGTATGTGTACTTTCTGCCGAGCGTATGTGAACTTCCGGTAGATTTTCCATGTGGTTAAACAATCGTTTTGATAGTTATTATATGTATATAGTATAATTACTTGTGAAAACCTCTGAGACATTATTACTGTTGTTGGGAACTTTTGATTTTCTGCGCAGAAAAGGTGTATAGTGTGTGATTTTGTAACGTAGATACACTGTTTATTATTCATTGTGCTCAGTTGCTGTCTGACGAGGCGGATTGCCCAACTGAAGGACAGTATACAAGGCAGGTATACCGAATGCGAAAACCGGGTTTTCGCAAAGCGCTACCAATAGATCGCAAGGTTTGCTTATAATTAGTATTGGTAGGCAGTGCGATCTAATTGCACCGTTAGTGCAAATTGGTGAAGCAGCTAGGAGGAATTATACTGGAAAGGCAGGTTGATTTTATCAACTTGTGCTCCCAGCGATAATAAACTCAACAGGAATTTGAGATAGCCGGGCTATCGAGGAACTATTTCTGTATTAGGTATTCTTGTTCGGAACAAGAGAAAGCGAGTGGACGCGGCTATTTGGAAATACGTTCACCGGGCATTAGAGATCTCTAGCGGTGATTGTAGCAACAGGGTTGAAATTGTTGGGTGGAAAGAACAGAGCACTGCGGTGTGTCTGTGTTCCACAGAGAAGAGTATTGTTGGCCGGAAGGAACAGAGCATTGCGGTGTGTCTGTGTTCCGTGTAGATTGGTTTTGTTCAACATGGGTGCTAAGCATACGCTAGAGATGGTCAGTGTACTGCCTAAGGAAGGTCCTATTGGTTCAGCGAGATTTCTCATGTGTAAGAAATATGGTGCATACGCAACTGCGTATTGCGACACGTGGGTCAAGATGACCAAAGATTGTGATAGGCCTTTCCCAACAATAGGAAGTTTTAATGCAGAGGTACTAAATACTGTAAAAGATAAAGTATGGTTGATTAAGTCAACGAAAAAGAGAAATAGAAATAATGATTGTTTAAAATTGTGGCAAATGGAAGGTAACACGTGGCAGAGCAGCGAATGCACAGCGGAAGTAGGCGTGGCTAAAAGCGCGCGCACAACGGACGTGGCCGTTGAGGAAGTGGCGAACTCAGCGCAAGTGCGCCCCCGCCACCTTCTGTGGCGGGAGCGGTAAGTACAGCCATTATTAAAACTGAAAAAAAGAAAAATTGCTAAGTTGTATCCTGTTTTAAGCCAGTTTAAAACAAGTGTATCAGAAGATGAAGATGAACCCACTGTCATTTCGGCCATTGCCCATGCTATTAGTGTACTAGAGGCTCAGCGTAAGTATGAGAAAATGGCTGAGATAGGTGAGAGTAGCATGATCACTAGGAGTGAAAGCGTTCTAAATCTTGAAACAGCAAATCCTGAAGACAGTGAACCAGTGGGTGTGTACCCAGTCCGCACAATATCAGTTCCCAATGGGAAACCGGATAAGGATGGTGTAGTTCCTTTAAGAAATGTTACAATGCATTGTCCCTGGACTAGATCAGAATTACGTTCCATTATGACTGAATTCCCAGATCCTAGAAAGGAGTTGGCTAAATGTCAGAAATTTGTTAAAGACTTAGGAAATGCCCACGAACCAACCGATAAGGATTGGCGTGTAGTTGTGAGGGCGTGTCTTCCTCCCAATACTGACATACAAAAATTTATTAAAGATTGTTTGTTGGAGGAAGATGACACCTTGACTGATGAGATTAACCAAAAAAATATAGAACAAATTGTGAAACACTTAGCCATCTATTTTCCAGTAGTAGTAAATTGGAGTAAGATTTTCACCATAAAACATAAGGATAGTGAAACAGCCTCAGATTACTTTGCTAGAGCTATAGCAGCGATAACACGGTTTACTGGGATATCCAACATAGGGGAGGACCCACATCATAGGGAAGTAGCTGTAGGAGTATTAATGGATGGCCTTAGAGACAATTTAAAAACCAGAGTACAAACCACATTACCTAATTGGAGAGGCATCACAGTAGATTCTCTTAGGGAGTCTGCTGTGGAGAATGACAATAACCTTTTTAGACAGAAGGAGGAGAAAGGTGATAGGTTAATGACGTTGAGTATACAGGCTCTAGAGAGGATGCATACACGACCACCAGCATTCAACCCATATAACAAGAAACCTAAAGTGATCAGATGTTTCAGCTGTAACGAAGAAGGCCATTTTGCAAGAGATTGTAAAAAAACAAGACAGGATACACATATGGATAGGGAATCATATAGGTATCCTCCACGGAGAAACACACATAGGCAAGAGAACACACAGTTACCTGCGCATGTTATAGCAGCAAATGCTGCGCGAGAAAGCAATAGTCAGTGCTAGGGGTCAGGTCATACCTGTAGTCTACAGCCAGTGAGGTTAACTGAGAGTCAGAGAGAAGAACCAACAATGATAGTTGACATAGCTGGTAGGAAAGAAACTTTTCTTGTAGATACAGGGGCGGCCTGATCTGTAATAACCTCTCCTTTCAATCTACAGGTGACCAGTAAAACAATTCCAGCCATGGGGGTAACGGGAAAAGTGTTACATTATCCTCTAACTAAACCCGCTGAAGTTACTATCGGGCCTCTGCATACTAAGCATTCGTTTCTCTTGGCTGCAGCGGCTCCTACTAACTTGCTAGGGAGAGACTTGCTATGTAAATTGGGATGTGTCATATACTGTACTTAAGATGGTGTGTTCCTAGATATACCCGAGAAGGTCGCTCATGAGGTACAGGACATATTGGACACCCCTCAAAGGTTAATGTTACACTCTACTGTTATAGAACACAGTCCATCTCAAGTAAAGGGGATGTTGCTGGAAATACCAGGTTCACTATGGACCAGAGATGGACAGGACACTGGACTGATGGCAAACGTAGCCCCTGTCATGGTCAATCTAAAAAGTGGTAGGATAGCTCCAAAAATCCCACAGTATCCATTAAAACTGGAGGTGGAACTAGGGATATATCCCGTTACTGAGAGGCTGTTACAACAAGGGATTTTAATTCGTACAGCCAGTACAGCAAATAGTCCCATTTTCCCTGTGAAGAAGAGTGGGGGGAGGGGCTATAGATTAGTCCAGGACTTAAGGGAAATTATCAAAGTTGTTGAGAGCCAATTCCCCGTAGTGCCGAATCCAGCTGTCATCCTCATGCAGATTCCACCATCTGCTAGTCATTTTACTGTCAATGATCTATGTTCTGCTTTCTTCTCAGTCCCTCTTCACCCTGACTGCCAATACCTTTTTGCATTCTCCTACCGGGGAGTGCAATACACATGGACCAGACTACCCAGGGGTTCATTGACAGCCCCAGTATTTTCTCCCAAGCCTTACATGACTGCAATCCTTTTAACCCCACAATGGGTCTGTTCTAATTCAATATGTGGACGATTTGTTGCTGTGCTCTGATTCTTTTATGTCATGTTTACATGATACTAAATTGTTGTTGCTTTATCTTTCACAAACAGGGCACAAGATGGCAAAGGATAAATTACAGCCATGTCAGACTAAGGTCAAATACTTAGGGCACTGTCTCACTAAGGGGCTAAGACCTCTGACAACTGACAGGATTGAGGCCATACAACACATGACTCTGCCGCAGAGCCAGAAGCAGATTCGTACTTTCCTGGGGATGTGTGGATACTGTAGATCCTGGATCCCAGGTTTTTCTATTCTGGCATTACCATTGCAGGAGCTAGTCTCTTCCTCAAAACCAGAACGTGTCGTACACACAGAAGAGTCAGAGCAAGCGTTCTTTAATCTTAAAGATAGTCTGACTAAAGCACCTGCATTGGGAATACCTGATTATGAAAAGCCTTTTGAGCTATTTTGTACAGAAGCTGATGGTTGTGCAGCAGGTGTCCTCGCACAGAAACATGGTGACGCTAGCAGATTGGTAGCATACTACAGTGCACAATTAGACAATGTGGCAAGATCACTCCCAACATGTCTCAGAAGTGTAGCAGCAACGGCTCTTCTGGTAAGTAAGAGCGAGGACGTAGTATTAGGACATAATTCAACTATCTATACACCCCATGCTGTATCAGCTCTGTTAAATTCAGCCCAAACCAGACATGTTTCTTCAGCTAGATTCACAAAGTGGGAACTAGCCCTGATGGCACCCTCAAACATCACCATCAAACGATGTAGCACCTTAAATCCAGCTACATACCTTCCGTATGTGTCTCTAGAGACACAAAGGGTGGGAGGTGAGGAGACCCTGGTTGATGATGAGTTAGGCAAGAATACTGACACGCATGACTGTATGGAACACCTTAATCAGACCTTTACTGCAAGGCCCGACATACGTGACACCCCCTTAGAAAATGTAGATTTTACGTTTTATACAGACGGAAGTTGTCATAGACAGACAGAGACGGGAGAGCTATGTACTGGTTACGTTGTTGTAGACGATCAGGATGTGGTAGAAGCTGAACCCCTTGGTCCACCTCACTCAGCCCAGGTGGCGGAACTAGTAGCACTAAGGAGAGCGTGTGAATTGGCAGAGGGTAAATCAGCCAATATATATACTGACTCTAGGTACGCCTTCGGGGTAGTGCACAATTTTGGGGCCCTTTGGCGTCTTAGAAACTTGACAGCAGCAGGTACGCCAGTGGAACACTCACAACACATAAAGGGACTTCTGACAGCGATACAGTTACCCAGAACAGTAGCCGTCATAAAGTGCAAAGCCCATACCTTTGAAGAAGACCCAGTGTCATTGGGCAACAACAGAGCAGACGAAGCTGCTAAATGGGCAGCAGGGCAACCTATGACTGTATCGACCGAGACTATGATGGTTTTTCAGACATTAGACATGCAGAAATTAATTGAAATGCAAGATTTGTGTTCCCTGCAGGAAAAGGCAGTCTGGAAGGCGAAGGGATGTGGCCAAGAGTCCTCAGGACTCTGGAGGGATGGACAAGGTAAGCCTGTAGCTCCCCGAACATACTATCCAAGCCTGGCTGAAGCAGCACACGGCCTGACTCACCTGGGTAAAGAAGGTATGTGCAAACTGGTGAGAGCATACTGGTGTGCTCCCGGATTTTCCTCTCAGGCTGGTAAGAAGGCAATGTCATGTCTTACTTGCTTGAGGAAAAATGTCGGGAAAACTATTCCAACTGAGCCATCCCACATCCCTCCTACAGACGGACCTTTTCAGGTAATACAAATTTAATATATCCAATTACCACCGTGCAGGAATTTAAAGTATGTGTTAGTTTGTATTGATGTGTTTTCCGGTTGGGTAGAAGCATATCCGGCAGCCACTAATACTGCTGTGATCACTGCAAAGAAAATTGTACAAGACTTTGTATGTAGGTTCGGTATCCCTAGAATCATTGAAAGTGATAGGGGTACCCACTTTACTGGTGATATCTTCCAAAATATGTGTAAACTCATGGGAATCGGTAGCAGACTTCACACCCCGTACCGACCACAAGCCAGTGGTAAGGTGGAGAGAGTAAATGGTACTATAAGCTTGGTAAGGTAATGGCTGACACTGGGTTGGCATGGCCAGAGGCTTTGCCATTGGTCCTCCATAGCATTCGGACCACTCCTAGATCTCCTCTTAATCTGTCCCCCTTTGAGATACTGTTCGGAGGACAGCCTCATTTGATCGTGAGTCCACAAGACGACTTGAAGTGTAATAATGAAGTGACTGTACAATATCTTATAATAATGAGTAGACAGCTAAAGCAACAACAACAAAAACTAAAAATGCTGTCATCTGGTATGCCAGAAACGAACTGTCATGATGTTCAACCTGGAGACTATGTTATGATTCGCAATTTCTTACGTTCAGGTTGATTAACAGACCTTTGGGAAGGCCCGTACCAAGTACTGCTGACACTTGGGTCCATTCCACCCACTGCAGGAGAGTCCATAATCCGGAGAAAGTGCAAGATAAAACTGAGACCGACGACATAGATCTGTCACTTGTGAGTCTGTTCCGGGAGACCTAAAGCCTGCAGTCGAGACACCTGAACCAGAGACGTTGCTCCAGAACTATCTTTCCAGCGATGGAGTGGCGGTTTTTGTTTTTCTTTTGTTCCAGGATTTTCCTTGTTTTTACTTTTTTTAGGACATTCTATTTTTGTGAAGGAGGATGGAGGACGGAGGAGAGTTCTGGTATTGATATGGATGAGTTGGAGGCAGAGGAAAAGTTATTAGAATACTCAGAGCAGCCCATTATCAAGCTTGGTCCAGGGGTTATGAAAAGGTCTTCTAGCTCAGGAACTCTGAGGCAGTGTGAGGGGCTATTGTCTGATGAGTATTGTATCTGCAAGTTCTGCGACTCCCTAGTTGAAGAGAGATGCATCCAACGATGCCAGTCCCCCAGTACTCTGAATATAGGCGGGCATCCTTTGGAGGATTATCACTCCCTGGTGGGTAAGGTGCTAAACCAGACCGAGTGTTGGGTGTGCTCTCATGTGCCGCAAGGGCAGCATTATATAGGACTAGTGCCATTCCCTCTAAACATATCCGAAGTACTCGAATTGAGGGGTGGGAGGCTCATAAACGGGAGGTACAATAACACTAGGTCCCCTAGTCTGACGCTTGTGGAAGGAAAGCTTATTCCTGGGTGACTCCGAGTTTCAAGGGCTTGTGTTTCTTAGCTAAACTGGTTCCAGAAATCATGACTATTACTCATGAAGAAATGGTTGGTATTCACAAGACTACATCACCACCATACATACACACACAGTATGAACACCGTGGCAAGAGAAATATGATTCCTGGTGAGGAACCCATAGCTACAAAATTGATTAGTGAAACTGCTGGTTTCCAAGTTATGGTTGCTCTAGATCTCACCAGGACCGCTCGGGGAACATTAAACTTTAAATATATCCAAGACCTAGCTAAATTAATAGATAATATCACCGAGATGTATGATGACACTTTCAGGTATACTGGAAGGGAGCTACAAGCGTACAAGAAGGAGTTGGTACAACATAGACTGGTACTAAATTATCTCACCTCTATTACTGGTGGGTACTGTGTGACACTGGCCACCCAGTTCGGTGTCAAATGTTGCACGTACATTACTAATAATATGGATGACCCTAAAGAGGTTATAGACCGGAAGATGGATGAAATTTTGCAGCTGAAATGGGAATTTCGAAAGAGCCATAATTCTTCGTTATATGAGGTCGGGGAAAAGGTGGCGGGTTGGTTCTCGTGGTTGAACCCTGTGAAATGGTTCTCCGGTCTGGGGGAGTGGGTACAGGAAATGGTTGCTAGTGTAGGTAAGCTCCTTCTCCTTATACTGGGTGTCATCTTAGCAATTGGTTTAGTTGTCAAATGTGTTCCTACTGTGTTGAAGTGTGGAAAAAGGTCTCATAGGAGTAATACTGAGAAAGAGACTGAAAGGGTGGTACCAGATACCGAGATCATGGTCTGTGAAGAAGTATTGTACAATCCTGAACTTGAAACGGTGATTGGGTGATAGTTTCTTACACTATCAAAGGGTGGAGCTGTCGAAGTCAGCAAATTGGATAAAGTCATTTCAATTAAAGTCGAGCAAACTTGGTTGTCTTTGTCTGAAAAGATGCGTACGGTACACTACGGCGTACAAGGGCACTCTACGGCGTGAAAGGGCTACGCAGCCACTACACGTGGCAGCAACAGTATTTGGTCTTTTACCATACATTCACACAAACACGCATACTTAAAAATAGTACACATTAATGGTAGTTGCAACACATAGTCAGTTATGTCGAAATATAGTAGTATTTATGTGTTATATTAAAGTTACATGCATATTAGTGAAATATACGGAACAGGTTGAAGGAATCATATCATGAGTAGTATCATAATAAACCTCTTTACATTTCCTACTGTTTGGTTTACTCTGCGAAGGAATCGCAGAGTGCATACACAAGTTATGAATGATAGGGAATTATGAACTACTTAAGACTAAGGAATCTTGGCGGGAAGAGCCGAGCATACCCCCTGGAGAGGTGACCCCCTCCTTTGGATTCCTTAGGATGAAATAGCCAATGATTGACAACCCCTTGGACCTTCCTGAGACCTGGACCAATAGATGCAAGATATACCATCTTCTATTACTGTATTTCTGTGTGTATATAAGCAGCAGCTTCTCATCTAGTGTTCAGACATCTTGTCCCCAGACTTCAGGATTGAATGACTGCACACTGAATCCAGAGCGCCTGCGATAAGTAACGGCTGTATTTAATATCACTTCGCTTGAACATATTATTCTACTATTTGCGAATAAATCTTTGTGCGTTGGAAACACAAATCGTGGTTCGACAATCGTTATTGGTTAGCGACAATACGCACATAACACTTGTCTTTGTCTGCTAGGAGTCTCTTGTGTACAATGCTCAGGTATTTCTCCTCTTTCCTATGTCCCACTGGTTGCACATCTCTGCTGGGATCCACTTTCCTGAGGTGTGCTGACATCTCCACTCATTTGTTGTTTAACAATGTCCCTCGGGACCGGATTTGTTTGTACTTAACCTGCACTTTCTCTCTGCTGCTTTACCACTGCCGTCTGTCCCTTTGTGGAGGACTTACCTGGCCGGGGCCGTCGTCATCCCTCGGGCGGTGGTTCCCTCAGTTCATCCGGGACGGTGAGCCAATCAGGGCTCACCTCCCGGCCATTTCAAAAGGCAAAATGGCGACGGACCAATCCGGGCCCGCCATGTCATCACGTGGCGTCGCGTCGACACTACGTGATGACGTTAGCGCGGCGCCGACTATTTAAGTCAGCGCGCGCGCCGCCATGTTCAGTTCGTCGGCGGAGAGAGCAGGAAGAGGACGTGTCGCGGAGAGCTGCGGGATCAAGACAAGAAGAGAAGACAGCGGAGACCAGCAGTGGCGGCAGAGAGCCCTTGTTAGGGCTAAGAGCGCCTCTGCTGCCTGAAGACCGGCGTGATCAAGACAAGAAGCCGGCGGCAGAGCGTGGAAGCAGCGGCAGACGGGGAAGGAGTCCAGGAGAAGCTCCCCGAAGACAGCACCAGGTAAGGCCTTGCCAGGCAACTCCTCTCCCGGGCCCACGCCCGCAGCACATTCAGTAAAGTCGGGCACTAGGCCCGTGGGCACCGTCGGGTACAAGGCCCGTTGGCACTAACTTAGGGGCACAAGGCCCAGGGACCTGGGCACTAGGCCCCAACGAAGTTAGTGGGCCAGTAGGCCATAGTATTGATGATAAAGGGGACAAGCCCCTATTAGTTAGACAGGGGGCGTGAGAGCCCAGGTGTACAAGGGCACAAGGCCCTTAGGTAGTGAGTGGCCTAGAGGCCATAGGAAGGCCACAGGGCCTGGTTAGGGGCTGGTAGCCCGTAGGCTATTAAGGGCACAAGGCCCTCAGTCAGTCAGGGAGGCTACAGGCCTCAGGCAGGGGCTAGGACCCCTGGGTAGCAGGGCACAAGGCCCTAGTTAGTGGGCTCAGAGCCCTGAGTTAGAGAGGGGGCTGAGGCCCATGAAACAGAGCAGAAGGCTCTGTGTGTAGCTGGGCAGAGACCCATGGTGTGTAGGGCATAAGGCCCTGGTGGTGTGTGGTAGAGGCGTGTTCCCTGTGTTTCCTGTGCTAACCCGTGTTGTGGGGACAAGTGTAGTTACCAGCATACACACAATCAGGGGAGAACACACGTAGTTTCCCTGTCCCTTAGGTCCCCGGGGTCACACTGGTACCCAGAGGGGGTGGCTGAGTGAGTCGGTGGCAGTGCAGCACACCTTGAGGCAGTTCCAGGGGCGGCCGTGGTTCTGATCAAGGGTCCTCAAGGCCGGTTCCGTGCAGGTGGACCTGTGGTTCCGGACGTAGGGACACGTGTGAGATACCCGAGTACAGGCAGTCGGGCGGTTCAGTTCGATCGGCTGTTCCGTGCGGCAGTCGGCCCGCGGGTTAGTGTGCTGTTCTACTGAGCCTCAGCCGGGCTTAAAGAACCGGTCCTTAGGGTCCGTGGGTGACCCCATAGGAAGAAGGCAGCTTCTTGGTACGACCTGGGTGAGGGGGTTAGGAACCGCCCTCCGGTTTAGGCTGTGAACACCGGCTGGTGTTCCCCGTAGCGTGTAAGTGAGCAGTTCCGTTAGTGCACCACACCTAGTTAGTCATAGTGGTTTGACTTAGTTGCGTTGCCGACCATTAGAACGTTGTTAGGGTCGGGTCGCTGTTGTAGTCAGTCCAGTTTTGTGGGTGCCATCTTAGTCTCACGAAGAGCGTAGAGGGAGGCTGTGTGTTCTTGTCATCCGCAGGAGTCGGGAAGGTGCAGGAGAACCGGATCGGAAGTGGGAGTGTCCCGGTGAGTATCACGCTCGATTCCTCCTTTCGGTTAGGCCCTCACCAGCAGGTGTGTGAGGTACTTGAGGCGGGATTAGTCCTCGGACTAGTCTTGGCCTTCAGTGCCTGTAGTCCCCCGCGTCTTGGCAAGAACAAAGTGAGGAGGCGGCAAGGAGCTTGGACTGACTGTGCCCTTGTTCTTTGCCGTAGTCTCGGACAGCCCTTACTTGGTAGACTCGGTTTAACTGTGTTTTCCCTCTTAGGTGTTACTTGCGGGCGTCCGGAGAAAACCCAATCAGGGACCGAGGTAGGATCCAGTCATCCACGCGGATCGTGGTAAATTCGGAGGTATTAGGAGTTAGTCGCCCTGTGAGGCACATCTCCGATAGGGACCTTACATTTTGGCGTAGTCGGCAGGATCCGCGTTCGTGATGACGGATTCACGACCAACCACGCCTCGCGCCGAGCGCAACCCGCCTAATGTGATGGCTGTGGGTGCCGCGTTGTCCCACCTGCCGAAGTTCGATGGAAAGAATCTTGCTTTCGCCGACTGGCAGGAACGGCTGCATGGCACTGCCCGGTTGTATCATATCACCGGTGCCATGAAGGTGGAGCTGGCTCTGAACGCCCTGGAAGGGGATGCCAGGAAGACGGTTCTTCTTCGACCCAAACCAGATAGGGACACCTTGGACGCCATCTTCAAAATCTTGGAAGAATTGTACGGTGACACCTCCTCTGCGGCAGTTCTGAGGAAGAGGTTCTTCGGGCGTGTGCAGCGGCAGGACGAGAGTCTGACCCAGTTTGGCAACGCTCTCCTAGAATTGGCGGGAGAACTCTGGAAGAGAGACCCACGGGGGTCGGCCGCCATGGGAGACTCGGATGTGCTACTGCGAGACCAATTTGCCCTGGGGCTCTGGAACGTGCCGCTCCGGCACATTCTACTGGACAAGGTGCGGGATCAACCTAACCTGGCGTTCCAGGAAATACAAGCGGAGGCTGTGTCCCGGGATAGAGATGATCACTACGGGCCTTATGCGGTAGCGCCCCAGCAGGTCCTGCTCACCAGTAGTCCGTCCGAAGCAGAGGCCCACCCGATTGGAGAGTTGTGTGAAAGATCTAAAGGAAGCTCTCTTAGCCATGAAGGAAGAAGTCGCCCAATTGCGGCAGGAAGTCCGTCGGCCGAGGGATCGCCGAGGTGAAGGGGGACCTATAGAGGAACGGCGAAGCGCCCCCAGGTCCCAGCAGGGCCCAAGACCGGGCATTCGCTGCTGGAGATGCCAACGCGTGGGACATGATGCCCGTAACTGTCCCGAACCTCCAAACCAGGCACCGTTAAACTAGAGTCCCTCGCGGTGAAGGGGCCACCCGCGGGGGAGATGGGGGCAAACCCCAACTTCACCAACTCTGCTGATTTGGTGGGGAAGTGCCCTACAGTAGTAGCCACGTTAGGGGGTAAACCACAGCAGTGCCTGCTGGACACGGGGTCTCAGGTGACCACTATGTCGGAGCGGTGTTTCCTGGAAAACTACGCTCACCTGCAGAAGAGCCGGGCCCAAACGTGGATTAAGCTGACCGCCGCCAACAATTTGCCCATCCCTGTCGTGGGAGTAGTCTGGTTGGAAATTGAAGTATGCGGACAGACCTTGGGAAAGAAGGGCATTCTGGTGGTTGGTGGAAAAGAGCTTCGTCATGGCCCGGTGATCCTGGGGATGAACGCCCTACAGAATTTGGATCAGGCCTTATTCCACGCCAAAGGGCCTCGATACTGGAGAGAGTTGGACGTACCCCGGCCCGTGCAGCAGGTTTTCCAGAGGATGGTACGACGGTGTGATGAAGAACCGACTGAGTCGGGACTGGAGCTCCTTGGCTACCTACGGACCAACTATCGACAGACGGTCGAAGTACCCCCTGGTCAGGAGGTGCTGCAATATATGGAGGTGAGGACAAACCGGAGATTAGAGGGAAGAGTGGTGTTGGTGGAACCGGTCAGTCCGGAACGAACGGCGGAAGGACCGCTTGTTGCCCGTGCGTTGGCCAGGGTACATCGAGGAAGGGTACCCGTGCGGTCATGTAATGTGCAGGACCATACTCAGACGATGGGTCCTGGTACGACTGTCGCTCGAGTTATCGCCGTGGAAGCAGAACAGATTGGAGATGACCGGCAGATACTTCCCAAACCCGCGTCAGAACAACAAGGGGGCTTGGCGGTCCAGGTGGAATGTGACGATAGCCTGTCCCGCGAATGGAACGGCAACACCATTTTGGAACAAATGGATGTTTCCTTAGAAGGGATCGAGCCTCGGGATGTTACCCGTTTACAGCAGATATTGTGGGCCAGACAGAAAGTGTTCTCCCGAAGTGAAGAGGATTTTGGGTACACGGAGGAACTGGAACATAATATCCGTACCGGAGACAGTCTGCCCATTAGGGAGAGATATCGGCCAATCCCGCCCAAGTTGTACCAAGAGGTTAAGCTGATGATTAGGCAGATGTTGGATAGCCACGTGATTACCGAAAGTAAGAGCCCGTGGGCAGCTCCTATCGTCTTAGTACGGAAGAAAGATGGCGCTATCAGGTTCTGTGTGGACTATCGGCGGTTGAATAGTTGTACTGTCCGCGACGCGTATCCATTGCCCAGGATTGAGGAATCGCTAGCTGCGCTAGGGAAGGCGAGATATTTCTCCACTCTGGATCTTGCCAGCGGATACTGGCAAGTACCAGTGGCGGCAGAGGACCGGCAGAAGACGGCCTTCATCACACCAATGGGTCTGTTTGAGTTCTGTAGGATGCCTTTTGGGCTCACTAATGCTCCCGCCACCTTCCAACGGTTAATGGAGAGATGTCTGGGAAACCTGAACTTCGACGCTCTTCTGATCTATTTGGATGATATCATCATCTTCGCTCCCACGGTCAAGGAACATCTGGATCGACTCGACGTCGTCCTACAGCGCTTGGAGAAATTCGGCCTGAAGTTGAAGCCGCGAAAGTGTCATCTTCTGAAATCTCGGTTGGAATACCTGGGACATATTGTGTCCCGGGATGGGGTGAGCCCCACTCCGGATAAGGTTTCTGCGGTGTTGGACTGGAAGATCCCTCGAACGGTGACGGAACTGAGAGCATTTCTGGGGTTAGTGGGCTACTATCGGAGATTCATCAAAGACTTCGCGAAGGTGGCTGGCCCGCTGAACGAATTGTTGAGGGGCGTTGCCACTACGGCTAAGAATCAAGCCATAGCCTGGGGGGACGCTCAGGAAAAGGCGTTCACGACGCTCAAAGAAGACCTGACGACGGCTCCGGTGTTGGCGTACGCTGACTTCGAAAAGCCCTTCGTTCTGTATACCGATGGAAGTCTCAAGGGCCTGGGGGCCGTGCTAGCACAAGTCCAAGATGGCAAAGAACGGGTCATTGCCTACGGAAGCCGGAGTCTGCGGGATTCAGAAAGAAACGCCGATAATTACAGTTCCTTTGAGCTGGAGTTGCTAGCAGTGGTTTGGGCAGTAACCGAAAAGTTCACGGAATACTTGACCGGCGCTGAGTTCGACATAGTGACCGACCACAATCCCTTGGCCTACTTGGGCACGGCCAAGTTAGGGGCGCTGGAACAGCGCTGGATGGCTCGGTTGGCCAAGTTCGGACATAAGATCCGGTATCGACCCGGAAAGGCTAATGGAAATGCGGATGCGTTGTCCCGTTATCCCCTGCAAGGGCCGGAGGGGCCTAGTGATGAGGACAGAGAAGGGGAAGAGATCCCGGATCTGACCCAGTTGACATCTCCTGTTTGTGCTCTGAGTGTGCCCAAGACGACCGTAGATTGGGCCGAACGGCAGGCTCAGGATGCTCCATTGCGGTGTGTCCGCCGATGGAAGCAACAGGGACATTGGCCCTCTAGTGAAGAACGGCATCGACTGTCTATAGCCGGACGACGGCTATTGCACAGATGGGATCAACTGGCAGTGAGGGAAGGGGTGCTAGTTCGCCGAGCCTACCTGGAGCAAGAGCTCCGTCCTGTATGGCAGGTGGTGGCGCCTGAGTCCATGGCGCGGGACTTGGTACTGGAAGCCCATGAAAAAGGCGCTCATCTCGGGGCGGCCAAGACCCATCAATGGCTACGCAGGCAGAACTGCGTACCTGGCGCCAAGGCGTTGGCGGAAGAGGTCTGCCGAGCCTGTCCACGATGTGGGGTAAGTAAGGCTGGGGAGCAGCATGCGCCCGTGCAAACCATCCAGACGGGGCGACCCTTGGAGCTGCTTATGATTGATTACGTCCTGGTTGGGGAGTCAAGTAGTGGTCATAGCTACGCGTTGGTCATGACCGACCACTTTACGAAGTTCACCGTCGTCGTGCCCACACGAAACCAGACTGCGGAAGCAGCTACGCGCGCCATTGTGGAGCACTTCATTCGGAGATATGGGTGCCCGGAGCGGATTCACTCGGATCAGGGAGCCTGTTTTCAGGGACGCCTCATGGAGGGTCTGTGTGACACTTATGGGGTACAGAAGTCCCGGACCACTCCTTATCACCCTCAAGGTAATGGCGCCTGTGAAAGGTTCAATCAGACCTTGCTGCAAATGCTCAGGGCTCTGGAGGCTGGGCAAAAGAACCGCTGGCCGGAGTTCGTGCAGGACTTGGTGTGGGTATACAATAACCGGGTACATAGTACCACCGGTTATACCCCATACTTCCTTTTGTTTGGGCGGCCTGGAAGGGAGTGGCGTGATTTGGAGTTGTCCGTCCCCGAAGAAGCGGACAGTTGGACTCCCAGCGGCTGGGTGACCGAGCAGAGGAGGAAGCTGAAGATTGCTGGGGACGTGGTTAGGGGGCAGCTACGGTCCAAAGTCCATCACGGACCAACCAACAGCACGGCTTCCCCCTTCGTAGTGGGTCAGCGAGTACTGGTAAGAGTTAAGAGGCTGGGAAATAAACTCAGCGATCGGTGGGAAGTGTTGCCACATGTAGTGCAACGGCGCATGGCTCCTGACCTTCCTTTGTATGAGGTGGTTCCTGCGGAAGGGACTGGAAGACCGCGGGTGCTACATCGGAATATGTTACGTCCCTGTGGTTTTCTGGATTTGCCTTCCGACGTCCAGGAGAGAAGTGAGCCAGATCTTATACCCGCCCCGACGGGGGTGGATTGGTGGGCACCAATGACCACCGACGACGTTGTTACTCCGGATGCTACTCCAGTGAACATGGACCTTCCGACACCGCCGCTTCAACCTAGAAGATCGCAGCGACCGAACTTGGGCCAGCCTGGAGAACGTTATACTGACCCGGATTTCGTGTGGACCAGGGTTTTGTCGGCAGGGACTGCCGACATTAAAAAGGGGGGAAATGTGGAGGACTTACCTGGCCGGGGCCGTCGTCATCCCTCGGGCGGCGGTTCCCGCAGTTCAGCCGGGATGGTGAGCCAATCAGGGCTCACCTCCCGGCCATTTCAAAAGGCAAAATGGCGACGGACCAATCCGGGCCCGCCATGTCATCACGTGGCGTCGCGTCGACGCTACGTGATGACGTTAGCGCGGCGCCGACTATTTAAGTCAGCGCGCGCGCCGCCATGTTCAGTTCGTCGGCGGAGAGAGCAGGAAGAGGACGTGTCGCGGAGAGCTGCGGGATCAAGACAAGAAGAGAAGACAGCGGAGACCAGCAGTGGCGGCAGAGAGCCCTTGTTAGGGCTAAGAGCGCCTCTGCTGCCTGAAGACCGGCGTGATCAAGACAAGAAGCCGGCGGCAGAGCGTGGAAGCAGCGGCAGACGGGGAAGGAGTCCAGGAGAAGCTCCCCGAAGACAGCACCAGGTAAGGCCTTGCCAGGCAACTCCTCTCCCGGGCCCACGCCCGCAGCACATTCAGTAAAGTCGGGCACTAGGCCCGTGGGCACCGTCGGGTACAAGGCCCGTTGGCACTAACTTAGGGGCACAAGGCCCAGGGACCTGGGCACTAGGCCCCAACGAAGTTAGTGGGCCAGTAGGCCATAGTATTGATGATAAAGGGGACAAGCCCCTATTAGTTAGACAGGGGGCATGAGAGCCCAGGTGTACAAGGGCACAAGGCCCTTAGGTAGTGAGTGGCCTAGAGGCCATAGGAAGGCCACAGGGCCTGGTTAGGGGCTGGTAGCCTGTAGGCTATTAAGGGCACAAGGCCCTCAGTCAGTCAGGGAGGCTACAGGCCTCAGGCAGGGGCTAGGACCCCTGGGTAGCAGGGCACAAGGCCCTAGTTAGTGGGCTCAGAGCCCTGAGTTAGAGAGGGGGCTGAGGCCCATGAAACAGAGCAGAAGGCTCTGTGTGTAGCTGGGCAGAGACCCATGGTGTGTAGGGCATAAGGCCCTGGTGGTGTGTGGTAGAGGCGTGGGAGCCTCGTGAGTGTAGGCGCGGTCCTGTGTGAGGTGAGCACACGTGGTTAGGAGGTACAGTAGAGCGGAGGCTCCTGTGGTGCTGTAGCAACCTGCTGGTTGGCCAACAGCGGTGTGCTCTGGTAAGTAGCGTGCAAAGTACTGTATACTGTATTTATTCTGTCTGTGCGGCGAGTATAGTTTACATTACGGTATTTTGGGGTGTGCTACATAACTGTGTCCAGGGGCAAGACGTCAGGCCCCCATTAAAGGTAGGCTCTTGTTCCCTGTGTTTCCTGTGCTAACCCGTGTTGTGGGGACAAGTGTAGTTACTAGCATACACACAATCAGGGGAGAACACACGTAGTTTCCCTGTCCCTTAGGTCCCCGGGGTCACACTGGTACCCAGAGGGGGTGGCTGAGTGAGTCGGTGGCAGTGCAGCACACCTTGAGGCAGTTCCAGGGGCGGCCGTGGTTCTGATCAAGGGTCCTCAAGGCCGGTTCCGTGCAGGTGGACCTGTGGTTCCGGACGTAGGGACACGTGTGAGATACCCGAGTACAGGCAGTCGGGCGGTTCAGTTAGATCGGCTGTTCCGTGCGGCAGTCGGCCCGCGGGTTAGTGTGCTGTTCTACTGAGCCTCAGCCGGGCTTAAAGAACCGGTCCTTAGGGTCCGTGGGTGACCCCATAGCAAGAAGGCAGCTTCTTGGTACGACCTGGGTGAGGGGGTTAGGAACCGCCCTCCGGTTTAGGCTGTGAACACCGGCTGGTGTTCCCCGTAGCGTGTAAGTGAGCAGTTCCGTTAGTGCACCACACCTAGTTAGTCATAGTGGTTCGACTTAGTTGCGTTGCCGACCATTAGAACGTTGTTAGGGTCGGGTCGCTGTTGTAGTCAGTCCAGTTTTGTGGGTGCCATCTTAGTCTCACGGAGAGCGTAGAGGGAGGCTGTGTGTTCTTGTCATCCGCAGGAGTCGGGAAGGTGCAGGAGAACCGGATCGGAAGTGGGAGTGTCCCGGTGAGTATCACGCTCGATTCCTCCTTTCGGTTAGGCCCTCACCAGCAGGTGTGTGAGGTACTTGAGGCGGGATTAGTCCTCGGACTAGTCTTGGCCTTCAGTGCCTGTAGTTCCCCGCGTCTTGGCAAGAACAAAGTGAGGAGGCGGCAAGGAGCTTGGACTGACTGTGCCCTTGTTCTTTGCCGTAGTCTCGGACAGCCCTTACTTGGTAGACTCGGTTTAACTGTGTTTTCCCTCTTAGGTGTTACTTGCGGGCGTCCGGAGAAAACCCAATCAGGGACCGAGGTAGGATCCAGTCATCCACACGGATCGTGGTAAATTCGGAGGTATTAGGAGTTAGTCGCCCTGTGAGGCACATCTCCGATAGGGACCTTACACCTTCTTGTACAAGTCTCCTTCCTTAAAGGAAAAACTGGCTTCCTGCAACACTGGTCTTTTCTGTAGCAGCTGTGCATCATGTGGGATGTCTTCAGACTCAGATTCACATGAAGATCTGGAATCTGGCTCCATTTTCTGTCTGTAATTTGACACCTCTTTATATGCATCAAAACATTCCTTATTTTTATATGCTTCTCCAACATCCCATCTGCTCTAAAACAGAATCAATGTCTCTTACAACAATTGCAAGGTATTTACTTAATGAATTGAGTTTACCATCATATAAAGCTTCTTTGCTTGGATTTGCAGCGTTTAGTTTATAAACATATCCAATCTGCTTTTGTATTGTCAGCTTTGTTTTCTTTAAAGCCTGCCTTCTTTTTACAAGTGCAGGGATTTTATTTGCTAGGTGCAGCTCAGGTGCACGCTCTGCCCCTTTAAGACTGAGTCTGCCTTGAGATTTCTCCTGACTGTTTAAAACCACTCAGCCCCTTTGATGTTTCTGGCCTTGGAGAATGTTTTCCCTTAGTAATGTCCATTTTTCCTAGATCACATGTCTCTCAGTGACAGGTATACAAGTCTGCTGAGTTTTGCACGTTGTAATTGCTATCACTGCTGCTGCTGTATGGTTAGAATCTCCAGATTGCAGCCTGGATCCTGGGTTTGTTGTAGCTGCAGCTTTACCAGCACTTTGCTTTACTGGCACCAAGGGCTTCTCTGCAGATTGCAGCTTAGGGGGGTCCACTGACACAAGTTTTGTCACTTTATTAGTGTTCCCAAGATCACCTCTACCTTACTGGGATTGAGTGCGACCTGGGCGCACCAGGCTGGTTACAAGTACTTGCTGTTGCGGTTTTCTTGCATAGTCTGTCTTTCCAGAGATGTTCTCCTCTGTCTCAGGGCGGGAGGGGCTGTTTGCACACCAGGGGGTAAATGTATGAATCTCCGGATTCTTCATCTCCGGCGTGTTCAGCCTCTTCAGCGCTTAAATTTAAAGCGGCGCTGCATTGTAAAGGGAAACTTCCCTTTACAATGCAGCGCCGCTTTAAATTTAAGCGCTGAAGAGGCTGAACACGCCGGAGATGAAGAATCCAGAGATTCATACATTTACCCCCAGGTGAGTTTGCTGCACTTTGTTTGCCCTTGTGTGCTCTTTGCAGTTTTTGTTGTGTACTTTCCTTTGATTTATCCTGTATTTGTTGTATTTCTTTTTGAGGCTGCTTCATTCCCTTTGTTTAAAGCTGTTGCATTTGTTTGCTGCTAGTTTGACTGTCCAAACCTTTGTCTTGTTTAGTAATTGCATTCTCTTTCTTTCCTTCATCTTTTCCTTTTTCCACAAGCACTGCACTTGTACTGGTAACATTCACCACATTACCTGGCTAAGAAATAACTTGAGATTTTGAAAGCACAGCTGTTTGGGTCTGTGAGTTTTCTCCCAGAACAGGCCCACAGGCCTGGGGCTTGCCTGGGGAGTTTCCCCGTCCAGGGTGGCCCAGCCCTGGGCTTGCACAGACATCAGACAAGCACTATCCACACTTCCTTCCAAGAGCTAGAGGGAGGAGCTACGATGAAGGCAGTAGGAGAAGTGGCAGTATGGCATACCACCTTATACACCCCCACTTCCACTACTGATTTTGATGATAATTACTGCACAAGTTCATTACAATAGTTCTTGTGCTAATTGAGCAACATTTACAAAACATTACATACCATATGGAGGACTAGGTATGCTCATACTTGCCAACTCTCCCGGAATGTCCGGGAGACTCCCGCATTTTGCGAGAGTCTCCCGGACGAGTGTGGCAAAATCCTGGATCTGCCCACTTCCTAGTTATGTGGGGTGGGCAGAATTAGGTCAGAAACGCCACGATTCCTGGTGAATCACGGCGTTTGGCCCCGCCCCCCGTTGTCAAATGACGCGTTTTGCATCATGACATCACGAGGCGGGTCCAAAATGACGCGGATTTTGGAGGCCTGCCCCCCATGACGTCCACCTCCCCCACAGCCTTCCGGATACCAACATTGTAAAGTTGGTAAGTATGGGTATGCTTGCTCACTATTTTATTGTACAGATGTGGTTATTCAGTGAAAGTCTACAATGTGAACACATTTTACATGTTAAAACAATTTGTTTAACTGATAGAACCACCATTGTTATTTGCAAACTGTTCTGTGTGGTTTTTTTTTTTTTGCTTAATTTTTTCCCCTTATTTTGCTTGATATTTTCGATGATTTGGACTTTTCCTCATTTAACTAATTTCCTGGTCCCTTGAAAAACATAAAATTGGGGTTTGACTGTTTTTGTTTAGTTTTTTTGTTCATAAAGTTAACAGAAATCTAAATTTAACCTGTTAAGACAAAAATAGAGGTTATCGAAAATCTGAAGCACTAAGGGCTCTATTTATGAAAGTGTCTAAGGATGGTGTTAACAAATATAGAAGCTAAAAAAAAACTTTATTTCTGCAGTAACTAATAATGAACCAATATGCTCAAACCAAGTTCCCAGTTGTACACATGCTTCGTAAGCCTGATATGCAATAGGTAACACTTATCCCTCTGGACAACACTAAGTTACATTTGTATATATTTACTAAGGGGAAGTTTGTATGCAAACCTCCACACATTGGATACAATGCTACTCTGCATCAGGCCTGGTCTTTCAGAGGAGTGGGCCCAAAAAAATTATAGTGCCCCCGCACCTGACCGGTGGGTGTCAGGGAAATTCTCTCATAATATAGTGCTCACTCTTGTGGTTCTACAAGTGCAAGTATGCACATGGGCACAAGTCCATACTTGCACTTGTAGTGCCACAAGAGTGTGCACTACAAGTGTTATCCATGCTACAAAATAAATAAATAATAGTGCCCCACTTGCTAAATAAGTAATTAAAGCCCCTGTTTATAAAAATAAATTATAGTGCCCTGTTTATAAACAAATACATTATTATGCCCCCCATAACTTCTATGTAAATCTTGCCTTCCTGCTATATACTTACCTAAAATCTTTTGCTTTTCATGTTCCGACGTAATCTAAAGTGAAAATAGAAAATCCATATGGAAATTAAAAGAAATATCCTATGGATGGAATGAACAGCTCCAAAGGAAAACTAATGCAAAATTATTAAATATCCACTAAACACAGCTACTTAATAGCCAGACAATATATTTTCGAATAGTGTGTCCAAATTCTTAGGTTAGAACAGAAAAGTTGGGCACAGGATTGTGAAGAAGTAAATACCCTGTGTGTTATGATAAAAAAGCATGCATGTTTTGTGCTGTGCATACTGTAATATTATTAATATTTTATTATTAACATATATTTATAATTGGGAACAAAACAGTAATAAAATAAAGCTGGTTATTACTGACGGACAAAGAGGTAGGAGGGCCCTGCTTGCAATTTGATAATCTATAGGACAATATAATGCAGCAAGAAATTGTGTGTGAGGAATGGCAGAAAAATGATTGCTGACTTAGTAGACCATGCTGTCTACAAACAGCTCTGTGCTGTGCTCTGTCAAACTCTACCAAGCATCCTCATACACGCAGAAATCTTAACTCTCTTACTCTTCAAAAGTTTTCCACCTCTCTCCAACATCTCTCCTTAGTTTCTACATTCTCCTCCCCAGATATGGCAGTACCTAATTTTCACCAAACCCTAGCATCACTCCTTGATCAAGTGGTTCCAGCGACACTTCATACTCCGCGTCAACTTCAATGTCAGCCGCGGCACAATAAAATAATACAAAATCTTCAAAGACTTTCTTGTAAAGCAAAACATCAGTGGGATAATTCTTGTACATCTAATGGCTTCTTCACATATACTGCTATCTAACAATCCTATTTAAATGTAGGGGTGTGCATCGGGCACTTTTAGTGTTTTGGGTTTTGGGTTTCGGGTTCTGAATAACTTGAGGTTTTGGGTTCTGATTTGTTTTGCCAAAACACCTGACGAAAGGTTTTGGTTCTGATTTAGGATTTTGGGTTCTGATTTATTTTTAAAAAAAGCATAAAAAGCGCTAAAATCCACTTTTTTGGGTTTTGTTTCACTCCTACGCTATTATTAACCTCAATAACATTCAATAACAATCATTTCCACTAATTTCCAGTCTATTCTGAACACCTCACACCTCACAATATTGTTTTTAGTCCAAAACGTTGCACCGAGGTAGCTTTCTGGACTGCGTAGTGGAGTGGGCCCAGTACCCAATTTGGTACCGGGGCCACAATACCTCCGCCTTCAAATGGTCTCAATTCCACTGCACAGCTGCCTGCTCCTACATCCTCTGCAGCATATACAGGGTGTAGTTCGAGCGTGTCAATACCTCTTGTTTTTGACAATGACAGGTCATTTTCATTAATTTAGGATTTGGCAGCAACAGTCAATGTTTTTTAATATCTGATACGCCTCGATCTGGACTGCGTAGTGGAGTGGCCCCGGTACCCAATTTGGTACCGGGGCCACAATACCTCCTCCAACCATGGTACAGAGCATTCATCATTGAGATCCCATCAAGTATGTCAAAGACAGACAGGGTCGAAGTGTTATTTGTTGACTTTGGGAACAAAAAACTGTCCCTGTTGCAAATCTTCGTGCAATGAAGAGTGACTTTTTCATTTAAAGGCTCAAGCTTTCAAGTGTAGTGTTTATAAGTTATAAACACTACAGTAGTTCGAGCACGTCAATACCTCTTGTTTTTCATTATGACAGGGCATTTTACTTTTGGTTTAATTTGTTTTAATTTTGTTTTACTTTGTGCTCATGGCAAACGACTGTTGAACGGTCACATAATGCCAAAAAAAGAGTTGCAAGATGGAGTTGTCCTTGGGCCCTCCCACCCACCCTTATGTTGCTGAAATAGGACATGCACACTTTAACAAACCAATCATTTCAGCGACAGGGCCTACCAAACAACTGTGGCTGAAATGATTGGTTTGTTTGGGCCCCCACACCAAAAAAGCTATTCATCTCTCCCTGTACAAACTAAACAGACTCTACTGAGGCAAGATGTCGTCCTCATCCTCATCCACTGATTCCTCTCCCCCTTCAGTGTGTACTTCCTCCTCCTCACACATTATCAATTCGTCCCCGCTGGACTCCACAACCACAGGTCCCTCTGTACTATCTGGAGGGCAGTGCTGTACTTGATTGAGGAAATGATAATTCATTTTTATGAACATCATTTTTTCAACGTTCTGAGGAAGCAACCTCCTTTGCCGCTCACTGACCAGGTTCCCCGCTGCACTAAAAACTCTTTCCGAGTACACACTGGAGGGGGGACAACTCAGGTAAAATAGAGCCAGTTTGTACAGGGGCTTCCAAACTGCCTTTTTTTCCTGCCAGTAACAATATGGACTGTCTGACATGTCTATTTGGATGGTGTCAGCAAAATAATCCTCCACCATTTTTTCTATTGTGACAGCATCCAATGCAGCGACAGTAGACATGTCTGCAATGGTTGGCAGGTCCTTCAGTCCGGACCAGATGTTGTCTGCATCCTCGCCAGCGGGTCTTTTAGGAAAACTGAGCTTTTTCCTCACAGCCACAGGTGTGGAAGAAACAGAAGGTGGAGCTGTTGGCATGTCACGGTCCTCTTCAGAGGACAATCTCCTGACCAGCAGGTCTTTGCACCGCTGTAGACTTGTGTCGACCGGAAATAGAGACACAACATACGCTTTAAACTGAGAATCGAGCACGGTGGCCAGAATGTATTCCTCTGACTTTAAAAGAGTGACCACCATTGGATCCTTGCAAAGCGTATGAAGGGCTTCATCCACAAGCGCTACATGCTTAGTTGGATCGCAATACTTTAACAGCTCCTCCCTCACTTTCTCCAGCTGCTTCTGCAACAGCCTGATCAGGGGAATCACCTGACTCAAGCTGGCAGTGTCGGAACTGACTTCTCGTGTGGCAAGTTCAAACGGCTGGAGAACCTTGCACAACACGGAAAGCAGTCTCCACTGCGCTTGACTCAGGCGCATCCCCACTCCTTTTCCTATGTCGTAGGTGGCTGTGTAGGCTTGAATGGCCTTTTGCTGCTCCTCCATCCTCTGCAGCATATAGATGGTGGAGTTCCAGCGCGTTACAACCTCTTGTTTGAGGTGATGGCAGGGCAGGTTCAAAATTTTTTGATGTTGCTCGAGTCTGCGGTAGGCACTGGCAGAATGCCAAAAGTGTCCAGCAATTTTGCGGCCCACCGAAAGCATCTCCTGCACACCCCTGTCACTCTTCAGGTAATGCTGCACCACCAAATTAACAGTGTGGGCAAAACTTGGGACGTGCTGGAAATTGCCCATATGCAATGCCCGCACAATGTTACTGGCGTTGTCTGACACCACAAATCCACAGGACAGTCTAAGTGGGGTAAGCCACTGCGAAATAATTTCCCTCAGTTTCTCTAATAGGTTCTCAGCGTTGTGCCTCTTATTAAAACCTGTGATACATAATGTTGCCTGCCTTGCCACGAGCAGCTGCTGCGGAAGGCGATGCATCTACCCAGTCCGCTGTCACAGTCATATAGTCCTTTGTTTTGCCCTGAATCACTTGTCCACATGTCCGTGGTTAAGTGGACAGTGGGTACAACCGCATTTTTCAGAGCACTGAGGACACTTGTTCGTACTTCTCTGTACATCTTTGGTATCGCCTGCCTAGTGAAGTGGAATCTCGACGGGATTTGGTACCGGGGACACAATACCTCCATCAACCGTCTAAATCCCACTCCACTGACACCGGACACCGGACGCATGTCTAACACCAACATAGCTGTTACAGCCGCAGTTATACTCTTTGCTATAGGGTGACTACTGTCGGACTTTGTGCTCAGGGCAAACGACTGTTTCACGGTCAACTGTTTGGTGAAAGACGTAGCGGTCTTACGACTTCCCCTCTGGGAAGATGACCGACTAACAGCAGCAACAGCAGCAGTGGCAGTAGTAGGCGTACCGCTGCAGGATTCCTCGGATGAATCCCATATTGAAGAGGACTCAGTCTGGCTGGTGACATGGCCTGCAGGACTAAATCTGATGGAGATCGTGGAGGAAGTTGACGAGGAGGGTGTTTGTGGTGTGTATCCAACAGGATCAAGGGATTTAGGTGTCCCTGGACTGCTGACGGTCCTAGCCCCAGTTCCTGAACTAATCACTGAACTATGAAGGTTATTCAGGTGACGTATAAGGGATCATGTCCCTAGGTGGCCAAGATCCTTACCCCTGCCTTTTTGAGCTTTACATAAGCTCCATATGGCCATACATTTGTTATCCGGATTGGGGTAAAAATAACTCCAGACAGAAGAGGTGCATTTCTTGGTCTTCTGACCAGGCATGACAATAGGCTTTTTCATCCCATGGACATCCACTTTTTCCCCCCCCGGTGCCTCATTTAAAATAACCACATCAGCATCCTCCTCGTCAAGTTCCTTCACAACGCCAGCTACATCAATAGCCTCCTTGACACCTTGATTATCCAAATCTGGATCTACACTGTGGGTCATCGTTCCAGCATATGCAGAGGGTTTGCTGCAAATGGTGGATGGTGTCACCTCTTCCCGTACAGTGATGGGAAGGTCAGGCTTCGCAACCACCAACACCCTTGGACTCGCCTTGGGGATTTGTGATGTCATCTGTTTAGAAGGCAGAGTTGTTTGCTGTGTTGTTGCTGACAGCATAACTCTTTTAAATTTTTTGGAGGGGGGAGGAGGAGGAGGGCTTAGATCCTTGGGTGAAGCTGAACCACTAGTCCTGAACACGGGCCAGGGCCTAAGCCGTTCCTTGCCACTACGTGTCGTAAATGGCATATTGCCAACTTTACGTTTCTCCTCAGCTGATTTTAAGTTTCTCTTTTTGCTATTTTTTGAGAACTTGGGCTTTTTGGATTTTACATGCCCTTTACTAGGAGATTGGGCATCGGGCTTGCCAGACGACGTTGATGGCATTTCATCGTCTATGTCATGACTAGTGGCAGCAGCTTCAGCATTAGGAGGAAGTGGGTGTTGATCTTTCCCTACATTATCCTCCAAATTTTTGTACTCCATTATATGCAGCACAAGAGAGCGTACCCCTAAACCACACACACTCGGCAAAGCCTTTACAAATTATCTGCGGCACAGGAGAGTACCACTGGACTGGAGTTATACAGCAGTACCTAGTATTTTTAAAATAATTTTTTCATATTTTTTTACAAATATTTTTTGATAACTTTTTTATAATTTTTTTAATTTATTTTTTTAGAATTTTTGGATAATTTTTTAGTTATTTTTTAGCAGAACAGAGCACAGGACACAGGCAGCACCAGTGGACTCAGCAGGACAGAGCACAGGACACAGGCAGCACCACTGGACTCAGCAGGACAGAGCACAGGACACAGCACCACTGGACTCAGCAGGACAGAGCACTGGACAAAGCACTGCTGGACTCAGCAGGACAGAGCACTGGACAAAGCACAAAAGTACCACTGATATTAAAACAAGGACAGGAGCTCCCTAACTGCAACCTCTCTCACGAGTGATCGCAGCCAGAATGAAGATGGCGGCCGCTAGCGCTGAATTTATCCGAGTCTCGCGAGGTCCGACGCGAGACTTAGATGTCATAGCCTCGGTTTGGCTCTGTTTGGCGCCCAGAAGTTCCCGAACAGTGCTCGGATCCCGTCGGATCCGCACTGTTCGGGTGGGCTCGGATTTTGGAAATCCGAGCCCGCTCATCTCTATTTAAATGCTCTGGACTCTAAACAAACATTCTTCCAAGCTCTCATCTCTGCTCAAGCTTCTAACCCCAAATGCCTTTTTAACACTGTTTTTAAATCTCTTTTCAAACCTCTCACCCCAAACACTCCGACCACTATCAGTACCCAGGATCTTGCTTCCTACTTTATGGACAAAATTGATAGTATCAGATTTGAATTGGTATCCTCTTCCTTGACTAGCAATCCGCTCAGTTCCTTCCCAGCGCCCTCTGACACCCTCTCTTCATTTGGTCCCACAAATCTTCTTATCTTCCTACTCTACCACCTGTCCTCTTGATCCTTTTCCCTTACAAATTAGTAGATCCCTGTGCCTGTGCTCATTCCATCTCTAACTAAAATCTGTAATCTCTCTCTCTCTCTACTGCTAACTTTCCATCATTATTCAAGCATGCAGTGATTACTCCTATTCTGAAAAACCAAAATTCTGACCAAAATGCTCTCTCAAATTACTGTCCATCTCTCGGTTCCCATCCAACTCCCAGCTTCTAAAGATAATTGCCTACAGTCGCATCATATGCTTTCTTTCTGCAAACAACCTATTAAATCCACTTCAGTCAGGCTTTCGTTCTTAACACTCCACAGAGATCACATTGACTACATTTTTCAATGATTTGATCACTGCTACACGCGGGCGGATTGAGAACTTAAAGTAACCCTGGGACATACCTCCCAACTGCCCTGTAGTGAGACCAAATCCTGACTAAGCGAGACAATCACCCAAATTCGGGACTGTCCCAACAGATTCAGGACAGTTGGCAGACTGTCCTGCTCTCTCCTACCTGTTTTTGTCCCTTTCACCACCTGTGGCTGCTTGTCTGCATCCTGGAAAGTTGGATGTCTTATTTGGGGAAAAAAATGGGTACATGAAATTTAGAAAACTCCAACCATCTCTGGCATTAAATCAATAGCATCCACATTTAATAATTAGGCCTCTCTGCACTCCAACATTAAAATATTAGTACTCTTGATAAATAGATCTGTTTCCCTCCATCCAGCACTGTCATTAAATTAATAGTATTCCCATTTAATAACTAAAACTATTACCCTCCCTCCAAACAGCCCTAGCAATAAATTAATAGCATTTACATTTGATATAACCATTTCCCACAACCATCCTGGCATTACTTAATATTCACATTTAATAAATAGACCTCATCCCCAAACTCAGCTCAATATTCAATTAATAGCCACAAACCACCCCAGAATTACAATAAATAAATAGGTCCTGTCGCCCCATCTTAATTTAATAGGCCCCACCAATAAATTAAATGCCCCACCATCACCCCACAAATATCGACCATTAAATTAATAGCATACCTCCCAACCATGTACTATTAAGACAAAATTTCTATATTTATAAACCCACAATCAGCAAAACAAACTCGCAGCTTAGGGAGCTGCGAGCTGAAATCCAGCGAGATATTACCGTATTAACGGTAATATTTTTTGAGCGCGGGATTTTCGGCGATCCCGCCGTCAATTGAATATGCCCCTATGCACACTTCAAAATTATAAAATCCGCATATCTAATCCTCTCTTATATGTATTAAATTATCTTCATAAGTTCTCTTACTTGTAAATATTAAAAAAAGACTCCTATTTAAAGTAAAACTCCCCTTTCCGAACACACAAAAAAATATTATTAATCATCCACATATTAACTAACAATGAACCTTATGGGGTTTGAATTTGTAACCTTCAGTTTGCCAGACAGATAACAACCCATTGGGGGGATTCAATTGCCCGCGTTACTGTAAAAAGTAACGCGGCTTGCGCACTATTACAGTTATTATGGTAATAGTGCACTTAAATACCAGTATTACGGTAGTTTCAACGCTGGCTTTTTGCTCGCAGATCCTTGAGCTGCGAGCAGAAAGCCAGGTTAAATTTACCGTAATAACAGTAATAGGTTTAGCGCAGCGATACTCTGGGGGGAATTGAATTTCCCTCATTGAGCCACTGAGCTCTTCAGTTAAATTATTGTGATTAGATAGATCTGAATAGTCTTGACACTTTTTTCTATTCAAATAATTATATTACATCATCTAAAACCTTTAAAAATTTACTTCAACTAATATCTAACATAAGACCCTATTGTTAGGATATTACATTTACACATTGAGAATAAACTAAGAATTAAACATTTCTTCTTTCAAACATCAGTCACTATGACCTAGGTAAGATTTGAACATATAACTGTCAAGTCACAAAACTGATAATCACTCATTCAACAGAGAGAATCTTTTGTAACTAGAGATGGTCACTGACCCCTGTGTCTTGGTTTTGTATTCGGATTTGTATCTGGATTACCGTCGTGTTTTGGTTCTGGTTTTGCAAAACCGCCATTGCGTGTTTTGGTTTTGGTTTTGTTTGGTTTTGTTTTGCTATTTTGTTGGAAAATCAATGTTTTTGGGCCTAAAATAACCAAATTTAGTGCTCCACCTGTTTCTTGGATAAGTAATGTAATTGTAAAGCTAATAAATCATCAAAAAAACAGTTTAATTCCTGGTAGGTAGTCCTTCATTAATTCTACACACAGTCACAGTGACTTCCGGTGTGTGAACCGGGACCGGAGAGATGGAGCGGGGGGTGTCAGCGGGAGCGGCACTACGCGCAGACAGCGCCCTCTGTGTAACCGCCGCGAGTGCAGATATTCACATAACCGGCAGCAGAGTGAGATAAGTGCGGTGCAGCCATGGTGTTCTACTTCACCAGCAATGGTTTGATCTATGAGGAATTATGAAGTTTTTGGGAATTTACCAGAAGACTTATTCGTTGCTTATTTGAATATAGGACTTTTGAACTTCCTGACTAGCAATTTCTTTGATTGCTTTATTGTATCTTCTGTTTGGCGCCTGCCTGCAATTATTTTGTTTCGTTTTGTATATGTTGTATAGGTTTTGGTGTAACCTATTGATTTGCTGCAAACTGCCTTTCAGATTGTTACATCTTTTGCGCCAGGGACTTAGTCATCTTTTGTTTTTATTTATACATAAACCAGATTGTCTTCCTCTCCATCTATGCATATTGGCAATGCAGCCATCATTTTTGGGTGTATATTACACCCTACACTTATAGTTAAATATGTAAAGAAATGTACAAAGTCAGTTTGCTTTCTGTCTCTATAGGCCCCACTCCACTTGTCGAAAATACAAAAAAATTCAGCCGTTATAGACTGTACAGTATTAATTATGATGGAGAAAGCCATTTTGGGGTCACTGTGTGTATGACACCCTACTCTTAAGGATAAAGTGGCCAAACAGCAGCCTTTCAAGACGGTACGTGATATGGAAATGCCCCAAGTCCCTTTCCTCTTTGGGGGTAGATTGCACCCTAGACTTAAATAGAAAGTTTTAAAAAGATGTTATCGTCATCATCTGGATTTTCATCTTCACCCTCATCAGTGTGTACGTCATCATCACAGACTATCAATTCATCGCCGCTTGAATCCGCCATTAGAAAACAGTCAGTGCTTGGATGTCTTGGATTGTGAAGGCCTTCCTCGTGGAAGATGTAGTTCATTTTTATAAACATAATTTTCTCCACATTTTTTGGAAGTAACCTTCTACGGCGATCACTGACTAAGTTCCTGGCTGTACTGAATACTCGTTCAGAGTACACACTGGAAGGTGGGCAGCTTAGGTATTGCAAAGCAAGTTTGTACATGTGTTTCCAAATGGCCTGCTTTTCCTCCCAGTAAGGAAAGGGACTGTCTGACATTTCCATATCAATTACCTCTTGAAAATAATCTTCCACCATCCTTTGCATGTTTATACTCGTATTGGATAGAGTTCTGGGCTAGGTCACACATTTTTTTGAAAAATCCTTCAAACCAGCCCAGATGTTAAATTGTTCTGGTCTGCCCCCTGCGTCTTCCATGCTTCTTTTTGGGAAATGTAATTTTTTACGAGCAGCAGCAGCTTGAGAAAGTGAAGGAGGACACGTCGTCAAGCCGAGGCCCAGTTCAGCGGCCAACTTGCTGAGCAATAGCTCCTTGCAAAAGTTCACATCTCGCTCATTTACAAGTAAAGACTCAATGTAGGTCTTAAACCTTGAATCAAGTACAGTGGCCAAAACATACTGATCCGAGTTCAAGATCTTAATGACTCGAGGATCATTGTGAAGTGAATGAAATACTTGATCGACAAGGCCAACATACTTTCCTGAATTGCTTGCTTTCAGCTCCTCCTTCAGTATCTCAAGCTGCTTTTCCAATAGTCTAATTAAAGGAATGACTTGGCTCAAACTAGCAGAGTCTGCACTCACCTCACACATCACAACTTCAAATGGTTTCAGCACCTTGCACAGCACTGAAAGGATTCTCCACTGTGCAAAAGTGAAATACATCCCCCCTCCTTTCCCAATGTCATGGCTTGTGCAATATGCTTGGATGGCTTTGCGCTGTTCCTTCATCCTCTGAAGCATGTACAGGGTGGAATTCTACCTAGTTACCACCTCTTGCTTAAGTTGGTGGCAGGGCAAGTTAAACTGCTCTTGGAGCTGCTGTAATCTCCTACATGCTGTGGCTGAATGCCTGAAATGGGCTGAAATTTTACGGGCCATGGAAAGCATCTCCTGCACCTCACGGTTATTTCGTTGGAAGCTCTGCACCACCAAGTTGATGGTGTGAGCAAAACAGGGAATGTGCTGGAAATCACCCAGCTGTAACGCTCGCACTATATTGTTGGCGTTATCAGAAATGACATATCCTGGGGAGAGTCCAAGTAGTATAAGCCATGTATCAATCACATCTCAGTTTGCGGAACAAATTGTCAGCTGTATGCCTGTTAGTGAAGCCAGTGATACAAAGAGTGGCCTGCCTGTGACAAATGTTATGTAGTGGTGTACATGCTGCTGCTGTTCCTGCTGGTGAAGTTGAACGACCAACCCAGTGGGCTGTCACAGTCATATAGTCTTTGGTTTGCCCACTTCCACTTGCCCACATATCTGTGGTTAAGTGGACAGTGGGCAGAATGGCAATCTCTACAGTTTTATACACTTTTTGGTATAGTTGTGGAATTGGTTTGCGGGAGAAATGGTGTCACGATGGAATTCTGTAACGCGGACACAAAACCTCAATTAACTGTGAAAAACCAGTTGCGTTTATTGTTGAGATTGGACGCAGATCTAACACTAACATTGCAGCCATGGCGTCTGTGATTCGCTTGGCGACTGGGTGACTGCTGTCATGTTTGCTTCCCCTAGCAAATGATTGTTTCACAGTTAATTGTTGAAATGTAGGACTGCTCTTTTTCTTGGCCTTCCTCTGGGCTGACGATTCACCCCCAGCAGCAGCAACAGCAGCAGCAGTGGGACTAACGCTTTCTTCAGAGGAATCAATAATAGTGCAGGAGTCATCCAGCCTTAATAATTGAGATGCAGGGCTAACTCCGAGCGCTACTGAGGATATTGATGAGGATGGTGTGGTGGGTGTATTTTGTAGACGTCAGGATGTTTGTGACCGGAGGGTCCTAGATGATGATGGAGTGTTTGTAATTTTTTTGGAAGAACTTTCAGCTTTTCCCAAGACTTTGCCATGAACTCTCGTTAAATGGCGTAACATAGACGAGGTTCCAAGATGGTTAAGGTCCCTCCCTCGACTGACTATGGCTTGACATACACTACAAATGGCTATACAATTGTTGTCTGGATTTGGGTAGAAATAATTCCACACATAAGAAGTGGATTTTTTAGTTTTATGCCCAGACATGACAATGGCCTTTTTCTTGTCATGTGCCAGAACTGCTGCCACTGGTGCAGGACTTACACAAACAACCTCATCCTCATAAACATCCTCATTAGCGCCCTCATCACCTACACAAATCTCCCCCTCATCCTCTTCTAATTCCAAAGTGGCATCCTCAATTTGTGTATCCCCGCCTACACTCGGGCTGTTAAGGCACACATCAGCAGAACTGCTGAAAGGGCCCTTCTTTATGGGTACACTAACAGAATGCTCACGATTAGACATCCCACTGTTGGATGGACTCTCCACAGGGATTGGTGTCATTTGTGAATCAGCACAAACATTATCCTCTAATGCCTTACTGTTATCTTGCAGCTCGGCTTTGATGCGTAACAGTAGTTGTGCACCAATTGTAGGCTCGGTAACTTTTTTGGATCTGCCACTAATAGAGAAAGGTGAAAGCCTCATTCTCTCTTTGCCACTGCGTGTGCAGAATGGCATGTTGGCAATTTTTTTTTATCGGCACTTAACTTTTCCACAGTTACACTTCTTTTTCGCTTCAACACAGTAAATTTTTTTGGGTGTGTGTTTTTTGGACTGATTTCGAAACACTGTAGTTTGCAGGGCCTGATCAACCACTAGGCTGACCAGGCTGCAGCCTGGGGCGCTGGGTCCCGGGGGGCGCGGCGCTGCGGGTATTTTTTTTTTCTTCATTCATTTTTTTTTTCGGGGTGGAGGAGGGGGGTCGCCACGGGGGGTCATCGCGGGGGGGGGGGGTCGCCTTCGGGGGGGGGGTGGAGGGCTTGACGATCAAAAGCATTGGTGGTCAGTGGTTAGCAACACACAGCCAATCGCCAGGCTGCCTGTTGCTGTGCAGCAGACAGGAAGCAGGACGTCTTCACTTCCTATCTGCTGATCTGAGGAGAGGAGCGACGCTGGCACAACTACAGGTAAGTGAAGGGGGAACTGCCCTGCATATCTAAAGGGAGGGGGGGGAACTGCCCTGCATATCTATGGGGAGGGGGGGAACTGCCCTAAATATCTATAGGGAGGGGGGGGAACTGCCCTGCATATCTATAGGGAGGGGGGGACTGCCCTCCATATCTATAGAGAGGGGGGGAACTGCCCTGCATATCTATAAGGAGGGTGGGGAACTGCCCTGCATATCTATAGGGAGGGGGGTGAACTGCTCTGCATATCTATAAGGAGGGGGGGAACTGCCCTGCATATCTATAGGGAGGGGGGTGAACTGCCCTGCATATCTATAGGGAGGGGGGGAACTGCCCTGCATATCTATAGGGAGGGGGAGGGGGAACTGCCCTGCATATCTATAGGGAGGGGGGGACTACCCTGCATATCTATAGGGGGGGAGAGGGGAGACTGTCATGCATATGTATAGGGAGGGAGAGGGGGACTGTCATACACATCTATAGGGTGGGAGGGGGGGGGGCTGCCATGAAAATCTATAGGGAGGGAGAGAGTTTGATATGTATGAAGGAGGGCAGAGTAGGGGGGCTGATATATGTGACTGGGGGAGTTTTGATGTGACGGGGGGGATAGCTACAGAGTGGAGGTAAGGAAAATAGCTGCAAGGGGGATGGATGCAGGGTGGGAGGTAAAGAAAATGGCTGCAGCAGGGGTTAAGGAACATAGCTGTGGGGGGGGGGGGTTGTGGTTAAGGAAAATGGCTGCAGGGGGTATTTAAAAAATAGAGCAGCTTTGGGGGGCAGAATCTCATGATTGTGTGGTGGTCACATGGGTGGTCTCAGCAATCACTAGAATACTAAATATTAGTGAGATGGGGCTGGTAGAGGTTTGTATTTGATTGACAACAAATATTCAGATATTGCTTATATATGCCTGTCCAATGGGGTACTTTTAGCTGGCCATAATGGAGTGTTTTGTTGATACTAAAGGGCCTAATCATTCAGGGTTTGCATTATAATACATTTTTGCATTTTCAAAACAGGACACCAACTTTCCAGAAGCCAGAGAGAGGATAACAAAGTTGCAAGAGAGAAGAGCAAGAACAGGTAAGAGACAATGGCACAATCTGTCTAAATTTGAATGCTGGAGAATACACCTGAACATTCATATTCAGGAGTGTTCCTATACACCTATATATTCGGAGGAGGGGGTGGGGGGGCTCTGCGGCCGTATTAGCCTAGGGCGGCCAGAACCCTTAATCAGGCCCTGGTAGTTTGACATCGCCTTGCCCAGATGACGTACTGGGAACACTACCATCAGGACTGGTGACAGAACCTGGTTGCTCATTCTGCTCATATGTGGACTGCTTTGAATCCATTCTGAGCCCAAAGCACTTGTAGTGCTACAAATTATTTTAGATACTGCTGACAAATATGACTTTGGACAGCCAGAAATATTTATGCACAATTATGGGGGACACCCCAAAAGTATTTGGGAGTGCTAAAAATTATTTTTTAAATCTACTGACAGATAATACTTTGGACAGCCAGAAATATTTATGGACAATTATGGGGGACGAGACACCCCAAAAGCACTGGTGAGTGCTAAAAATTATTTGGTAGATACTGCTGACAAATATGACTTTTGACAGCCAGAAATATTTATGCACAATTATGGGGGACACCCCAAAAGCACTGGGGAGTGCTAAAAATTATTTGGTAAATCTGCTGACAGATAGTAATTTTGACAGCCAGAAATATTTAGCCAAAATAAGGGGGGAAACACAAAAAGCACTTTGAGTGCCAAATATTGAAGAAAAAAAAAGACTCCTCTATCCTCCTCCCTTCTCTAACGATTGTTGTTATCACAATTGGAATCAGAATATTGTATTGTCTGTCCCTGCTCTAATCAGCCTGCAACTACACCCTGCTCTCTCCCTCTGTCAAATGGCGATGGATTGCTGTGGAGGCGTGTATTTATAATCTTCAAGTATCGCGAGAACCGACCCCGAGATCCGATGACGTTCGGCCTCGATCTGGATTCCGAGCGGTCGGATACTCGGATAGCCAAAATTCGAGTGGGTTCAGTTCTCGGGGAACCCAGCCCACCTATATTTAATTGTAACTATGGGACAAACTATCTTACTCAGATAAGCTTTAGATTGTAAGAGGGCTAATTAAAACATGTTAAGATCCATACAGTCATTAAGACCATTGGGATAAATAGAATCCATCGCAAATATCCAAAATGCATCCCTTTTACAAAGGGAGGCAAATCTATCACCGCCTATTTCTGTCAGTTTAACTTGTTCAATTCCAGTGATTTGCATACCCTCCATAGAACCATTATGTTTTTGCAAAAAAAAATGTCTAGCCAGGCTGTGAGTACCGTTTCCTTTTAAAATATTTCTCCTGTGTTCAAGGAATCTAACATTCAATGTTCTTGTTGTTCTGCCAACCCATTGAGCTCCACAGTCACAATCCATCAAATATATAACATGACATAACAATTATATGACAGTTCATAAAGCTTTCAATCCCATAGCTCTTAGGTTATGGAGGACTGAAATTGTGTCCTTTTTGGATATACATATGAACAAGTGATACAAGATTTTTTGTTATATTTATAGAAACACACTAATTTATTAAAAGAACTTAATCCTAAATTAGTTTCTATTTTATATTTTTTATCCGTATTCCTTTATCCCGTTTAAAAAACAAATTGGTTCCCAGTCATTTCGGAGTCATTCCTCGCCTAAATATATTTCTTGGACTGTTTTGAACAGAGAACATTAGTATTTTATCATATTTTAAGATTGAGAAGTGTGAACATGAATTGAAATGACTAACAAATACAACCTCCTCTTTTCTTTCATCTACATTTTGTTGAAATAACATTCTCTAAGGCAGGGTTGTCCAACCCGTTGCCCGCGGGCCGCATGCGGCCCAGCACGCCTGTAAATGTGGCCCAGAAGGAGTTTTGGTTGTGGCAAAGGGGCAGCACTGTTAATGGAAAAAAAAAATCCTGCAAAAAAAAGGAAAAGAAAATACTTACCTTGCGGTCACGCGATCCCTTGTCTCCTCCTCTGTGCGGTGCTCGCAGTGAATGTCGGGCGTGATGTCATCACGCCCAACATCCATTGCGGAGCACAGCACAGAGGAGTCACCCGCGCGAGAAGAACAATCAGCAACACAGAATTGGAGAAAAGAAGAGAAGAGGACAGGAGAACAAGCCGATTAAAAGGTAAGTTAAGGGTTTTTTTTTTTATTATTTCAAGGGACGCCGACCAGTGAATAAAAGTCACCTGGTCCTGGAGCATCATGGACCTTATCTCCCTGCTACATACTTCTACTTGTATTACTAATGGGGCATTATATATTATTCTCTTTGGCCCAGTATAAGTTGTTATCCCTTAACTAACATAGTGGTGTAATTAGCAAAACAGGTCACAATTTGGGGTCACAGTGGTGTATATGTCAGGTACCGCAGGCCTGGTCAGGGCACCCTGATATACAATGCCTGGCTTAAATGCACTTTATTAATATTGCATCGAAACAATACAAAAAGTGATTATAGTATAATAACTAGAGAGGATTTTTTGAACAGGGCGATTAAAAGGTAAGTATAGGGGGATTTGAAAAAAAGTGATATATAGATATATATATAACAAAATAAGCGGGGGGGGGGGGGGGTGCCACATAGTATAATACTGTATGTAACAATACAGGTTAATGTGTCAAGAAGCAGAAATAAAAATTACCACGTGGGTACAGACACACAGGTGTTGAGTGATTCAATAGAAAAGGTGCACTCTGGAGTACCAGCACCAAGCCAATATAATATGCGTACCAGATATAAAATCTTTAAGACTTATCTGTTAGTATCCTGCGTCATCAAGAGCTCAGATTCCCCTTCAGGTCGATGGAGTGCTTCACACAGTGATTAGGGTTCAGAGCTGACACTTCATATATCCTCAGTAGTAACCTCTCCCTCAGCTCTAAGTGACGGCTGGGACAGATCGCTGCAGCCGTCACTTAGAGCTGAGGGAGAGGTTACTACTGAGGATATATGAAGTGTCAGCTCTGAACCCTAATCACTGTGTGAAGCACTCCATCGACCTGAAGGGGAATCTGAGCTCTTGATGACGCAGGATACTAACAGATAAGTCTTAAAGATTTTATATCTGGTACGCATATTATATTGGCTTGGTGCTGGTACTCCAGAGTGCACCTTTTCTATTGAATCACTCAACACCTGTGTGTCTGTACCCACGTGGTGATTTTTATTTCTGCTTCTTGACATATTAGCCTGTATTGTAACATACAGTATTATACTATGTGGCACGCCCCCCCCCCCCCCGTTATTTTTTTTAGATTTTATCCAGTTCACCATCTGGCTCTGTGGGGATTTGGCAGCCGCCTGAACATAGGACATTTGCTTACCTACAAGGGACATTACTTGAACTTATTTGTCTGCTCAGAGTTACGCGCTGTACTATCTATTGTTTTGTTGCTATATATATATATCACTTTTTTTTCTCATATATATATATATATATATATATATATATATATATTACACAAAATACAAAAAACGGTGCGCACAGTTCATATAACAGACAGTTGAGTCTTAAAACGTGCTTGTTCGTGACAACTCTCTTTTCCACGAAAGTTCAAAACACCAGCAGGATATAGTCTGCGCGTCCTTCCCTTCTATCACCCAATCTCCACGGGGGAACAACCAACTCCTAAAACATCAAACAGACAGGGGTGCTTCCATGGTGCATTAACCAAGTAAAATGTTTATTTAAAACAGTAAAATTGCGCGTACCAAATGGTAAATATTTTCAGGCATACATAACACAACAGCTCAGTTCTGATCTCCAGACACGGACAGCTCAATCTGAGGCAGTTTCTAAGTCAAAGGGATATATATATAGATATATATATATATATATATATATATATATATATATATATATATATATATATATATATGTTAACTATGTTTTCTATGGTTTTTTGGATGATCAGCTATCGTTATTATTAGTGTATCTTATGTGCGGCCCAAACCAACTGGTCGTCTTCCAATGTGGCCCAGGGAAGCTAAAAGGTTGGACACCCCTGCTCTAAGGTTTATCTTTCATCCTTCATAGATCTTGTCTATTTACCTTTTTCGTGTCAGAAAGTGCTCTGTCTAAGATATGTTAAGAAAAGCCTTGATTTATAAAATCATCCAGAAGTATTTTTGCTTGTTCCAAAAAAGTACAATATACAATTCCTTCACAGCCTAAGGAGCTGCCCTTTTGGAATGTTCTTCTTCCGTGGACCTAGGTGACAACTCTTAAAAATGTAAGAATTAGTTGGTATCAACCTCCTTTTGATAAGTTTTGATGACTACATTTTCTCCCTCAACCGATAAGGCAACATCCAGAAAGTTGATGTGGCTTTTGCTATAAGTGCTTGTGAACTTTAAACCATAATTGTTCATATTTAAATGATCAATAAAAAGTGCAGCAGAATCCAAATTACCGTTTCAAATAAAAAATAGATCATCGGTGTATCTCCCATAGAGCACCAGGTTGCCCCGAAGTTACCATTCCAGATAATCATGTTCAAAAAGATCCATATATAGGTTTGTAAAACTCAGGGCGAATCTAGTGCCCATCGCTGCCCCGTGAATCTGTAAATAATGTTGGTGATCAAACACAAAATAATTATGTGTTAAAATAATATCAATACAATCTAGAACAAACCCACTTTGTGTCTCCTCTAAACTCTCATCTCTAAGAAATATTTTATGTCTTTTATACCTGTCTTATGTGGTATGTTAGTATATAAATATTCTACATAACATATCAATAGTACAAATTTCTCTTTCCATTGTATAGATAATATAAGATTCAAAAAATGTGTTGTGCCTGTAATGTGAGATTTCAGAGACACGATGTGGGTCTATAGAATTGAATCAATAAAGAAAGATTTGAAGTTAAAGACCCAACTCCAGAAATGATAGGTCCCCCAGGAGGTGAGGAAACGGATTTGTGAATTTTAGGTAAATAATAACTAGTGGGAATAACTGGGTGCTCAGTGAAAAGAATGCTCATCTCTTCCCTGGATATTGTCCCATCGGTGAGAACAGACCAAGGGTTATATGGAGTCCCTTTACTTTTAACCTATTTATGTATACGTGTTGTTTGTTGTTATTTGAATAAAGTATTAATTTATTCTACAGTGATGTTTTAACTTAGACATCTTTCTAGCACTTTCTTTGTTGGTTTCTCTTACAATTAACACACCACCATTCCCGCACAGATTATAGCAGCCACCCTTCTTTCCTTCACACTTTATAGCAGCCCCCTGCCTATAGTTTTGTACATGCAGCCCCCTCCCTATAGTTTTTACTGTGCAGCCCCCTCCCTACAGTGTTATATATGCAGCCCCCCTCCCTACAGTTTTCTCTGTGCAGCCCCCCTCCCTATAGTTTTCTCTGAGCAGCCCCCCTTCCCTATAGTTTCTCTGTGCAGCCTCCACCTCCCAATAGCTTTCAATATGCATCCCCCTACCTACAGTTTCCTCTGTGCAGCCCCCCTTCCTATAGTTTTCTCTGTACAGCCTCCCCTTCCCTATAGTTTTGTAAATGCAGCCTTTCCCTCCTTATAGTTTTCTCTGTGCAGCCCCCTTCCCTATAGTTTTCTCTGTGCACCCACCCTATAGTTTTGAATATGCAGCCTCCCTCTTCCTATAGGTTTGTATATGCAGGCTCACCCTCCCTATAAGTTTACATGGGCAGCCCCCCTTCTTATAATTACCTTGTGCAGCCTCCCCCTCTTTAGAATTTCTCTCTGAAGCCCCCCTTCCTTATAGTTTTGTATGTGCCACCTCCTCCTCCCTATAGTTTTCTATATGCTGCCCCCTTCCCTATAGTTTTCAATATGCAATCCCCCTTCCCTATAGTTTTTATATGCAGCCTCTATGCCTATAGTCGACTATCGATGGCATCAAGAACACTGTCTGGTACCCCTGTTTCTGTATGAGCAATAAAACAGAGCAATGTCACTGGAGATTGACAAGGACAGTGCCACTCCTCCTGTTTCTATATGAGCAATGGCACACAGCTATGTCAATGGAGACTGATAAAAACACTGCCACCCCTCCTGTTTTATGTGTGAGCAATGGCACTCAGCAATTTGACTGGAGAGTGACAAGGGCACTGCCTCCCCTCCTGTTTCTGTATGAGCAATGGCACACATCTATGACACTGGAGACTAATGAGAACACTGCCACCCCTCCTGTTTCTCTGTTTCTGTGTGAACAATGATACTGAGTAATGACACCGGAGAATGCCAAGAACGCTGCTACCTCTTCCGTGTCTGTCTGTGAAATGGCGCCAGATCTACATGGAGAGTGGTACCTATGGAATCCAAAACTTGCGAGATCCGATGATGTACCAATGATGTTTTGCCTCGATTTCGGTTTTGAAGATGCTCGGCTTGGTGCTCAAATTGCCTAAGTTCGGGGGGGGTCTCAGTTTTCAAAAAACCAAGTCTGAACATCTCTACTCCCTATAGGTTTCTATATGTAGCCCTTTCCTATAGGTTTATATGTGCAGCTTACACCCCTCCCTATAGTTTTCTACATGCAGCCTCCCCCAGCCCTGTAGTGTTCTATATGCAGTCTCCCCCCTTCCTATGGTTTTCTATATGCAGCTTCCCTATAATGTTCTATATGCAGCCTCCCCCCTCCCTATAGTTTGTTATAGGCAGCCCCCTCCTTATAGTTTCTTTATAGGCAGCCTCCCCCCTCCCTATAGTGTTCTATATGCAGTTCCTCCCCTCGCTATATGCAGTTCCTCCCCTCGCTATAGCCCCCCTCTACCTATTGGTTTCTATATGCAGCCCTTCTCTATAGTTTTCTCTGTGCAGCCTACCCCCCTCCCTATAGTTTTCTATATGCAGCCTCCCCCTTCCTATAGTGCTCTATATGCAGCCTCTCCTCTCCCTATAGTGTTCTATATGCAGCTGCTCCCCTCCCTATAGTGTTCTATATGTAGCCCCCTCCCTATAGGTTTCTATATGCAGCCTATCCCTATAGTAATCTCTGTGTAGCACACCTGCCTCTCTATAGTGTTCTATATGCAGCCTCCCCCTCCTTATAGTGTTCTATATGCAGTCCCCTCCCTATAGTGTTCTCTATGCAGCCCCTTCACTTTCCTTTAGGTGCTCTTCTGCTGCATTGCTCCTCAGTTCAGACAGAAGTTGAAGTGAGCACTTCAAGTCTGAGGCCATTTAGCAACAGGCAGCCTCACAATTGGCTGCCTGCTGCTTTCCACTGACAATCAATGCCTTTGATCTTCGATCCCCCAACCTGTCTGTATTATCCAGTTTTGTTTAATTAATGTGTTTGTTCCAAATTGTAAAGTGCTACGGAATTTGCTGGTGCTATATAAATAATTGATGATGATGTGTGGAAAGCTATCTGTGGAAACTTTGGGGGTGAATGACCTGTGAATTTATGTAGTTGTCCCCAGAATTTATTTTAAGTTTGAACCTCTGCAGGAATTAGAGGGGGAATCTAACGCTGAGACTCAGAAAGAAAACCATCACCCGTTAAAACAAATTTGTACTCCTCTTTTAGATGGTTTATTTGGCCATTACACATTACGCAGTTTTCTAACAAGTCCTTCCACCATTCCTTTAATCTGACCACAAAAACAGAAATCCAGTAATTTAAACAAAAATAATATCTAAAACACTATTTATTGTAATTAACACAATAAAATAGCCTCACGTTTTTTAAAGTTATAAATGCTTGAGGAGGATAAAAAAAAGAAATATCAGCTTTTTATAAGGTTTCAATATTTTCCTTTTTAAAACCACTTATAATTATATATTTTGAATTGCCATTCATAAATAGACACATGAATTTATGCCTTGTTGTTTATATTGCTCATATTGCTTTGTGCTGTTAAGGCTCAGTAAACCAAAGACTGTCTTTTTCAGTAACCCTGATACGTAAAGATTATTCACTTGGGAATTGATTTTTAGGCTATCCAGTGGATCTCTTGGGGGCAAATGTATCAAGGTCCGGTTTTTCCAGCGTGTTAAAATCGTGGCAAATCATGGGTGATACCCCGCGATTTTAGTCCAAAAGTTCTCAAATGTATTAAGCTGCGATTTTTATCCTGACCTTCAAAATCGCTGGTCATCTCTGGCGATTTGCTGCGATGTCAAACACTTCAGTGTTTAGCAAACTCTCCTGTGTTGTAACTGCGAGATTAGTAAACATATCACTGTTACACTGTCTGTCTATACAGCCAGAGGTCCCCGGCAGCTGTCAAAACTGTTAAAAATAGATAAAAGTAAAAAAAAAAAAAGCTTGAGTTCCCCCCACCCGAGCACTATTAACCCTAGTGATGCCAGCCTACTGCTGGTTATGTGAAAATCAGGGAAAACATTTGCATGGGGTCCCCCAAATTTTCACTTAAGCAGGGGGACACGCGGCAGGGATCCCCCTGCCAGAATGACAAACCAACCCCAGGCTGTTCAGCACCGGGCTGCATTCCCTAGGGAGTGGGGTCTGCCAAAAAACGCAAGCGGGCCTCTCCTCTAGGGACAACAAGCCCAGTGCTGAAAGCAATAGGGCCCTTCCTTCTATCAATTTTGTAAATAGCGATTTTGACAGAAACACATCTCTGGCGATTTAACAGCAAATCTCACTTTAATACATTTGCAAGTTGAAACACCTGTGAGAAAAATCGCTGGATTTTCAAAATTGGAGCTTGATATATTCATCCCCTGATCTCTGGCAGCTCAGAGGTGGTGCACATGCAATACCTACTGAAGTGACACCTTGCTCCTGTGCCTTGGTGAAAATCTAAGCATCCTTGCTAAAATCTATATGAACCACAGTTTGTTTTGCACTGCACACCAATCATTTTCTTTTTAATATGTAGGTGCTAAATAAATAACTGGTAATAAATAAATAATTTTGCAATGAAATCTATAAAATTTTCAGTTGAGTTATCCACTTAGGATTAACTACTGGCCCTCTCCCCCAGCCTGCCATTTATTTATGACATATCTGTAATTCCAGACCATGCATATTGCTCAGCCTGTTGCTCTCAGGCAACATGTTAACAATTTGATAAATCTACAGAGAAATGTCCAAGCTGGTCTACTGTCTCCCTGATATAATAATTTGTCATACTGTATGTAATAATGCAGTGGCATAGCAATACGGGTAGCAGTACCTAATGACCACAATGTAAACCTAACATGCAATGCTGGTTTCGAGCTATTTGGTCCTTTCACTCTTTTTTGCAACTGGAGAAGCACCAGCATGGTCTCCTACTTTCCATTCCTCTACCTTTATTCCCTCTTGCTGATCTACACTCTGCTTTCTTCTGCTTATACCTACCCAGTCTTTCCCCTTGCTACTCTTTTCGGGTAATTCCAGCTGAACCCTCCCTCACTTTCTCTTCCTTCAAGGCACACTCCATCCATCTCTTGCACTCAGTCAAACTCCATTTGGCCATTATATACAGTCCTCCTGGTGCCGTTTCTCAATTCCTTGGTCACTTTGCTACCTGGCTCCCTCACTTTTTCTCCTCTGACCTTCGCTCCCTCATCTTGGGAGACTTTATTTAATATTCTCTCCCACCCTGCTGCTTCCAAACTCCTCTCCCTCTCCATCTCTCTCAATGGACTTCCTCTCCCTCCCACCGCAGTGGCCACTCCTTTGATCTAGTATTTTCCCACCTCTGTACTGTCTCTGACTTCAACAATTCACATTTCCCTCTATGACACACCATCTCCTCTTTTATAGCATATCCCCACACCTCTCACCTTCCCCATCCCATAAAGTTATTCTCACTGGGCATAACCCAGACACCAATGATCCTACCACACGCTCCTTCTGGTCTCACTCCTCTCAGCATCACCACACTTTTTTCCCCCAATCAGCCTGTCTCCTGTAATCACACCCATACCACTGCACATGACTCTGTCACCCAACTGTCATTATTAAGCTTTGTCAGTCCCTGCCTCAACTTTGGCACTCCAAACTTAACCGACATCTTCAAAAATGTTCCATTATCGTGGATCAGCTCTGGAGGAAGTCCTCCACTCATGCTGATTTCCTTCACTTAATGTTCCTTCTCTCCACTTACAGTTCTGCCTTATCACTCTCTTAACATTCCTGCTTCAAGAATCTCATCGCCTCCCGGTTCTCCAACTCACGTGACCTCTTTGCCAACTTCAATTTCCTCCTCCCATGCCCTTGCTCAATCTCTGCTCCCAAATTTGCTGCCCACCACCTCCAAATTAAGTCTATAATCGTGACATCTCCTCCCATCAGTCCGTTTTCACCAAATCCTCTCCCTTTCTTACCCACCTTGTCCCCATCCAACCCTCCTCTGGATACTAACTCCTTGGTCACCAATGACCCTTTCTTTATCAAATCCAAGGGATACTTCTCCCTTTTTAACATTCTTTACCTCCCTGCTGACTTCGATACAGTTGAGCACTCCCTCCTGTTGCAAACTCTCCAATCTAAAGACCTCTTACCTCACCAACTGCTACTTTTCAGTTTCTGCACCCGACTCCATCCCCCCTATTGTTGGAGTCCATTCTTGTCTCCCGGTTCTTCTCCATCTACACTTCCTCCATGGGTGACAGTACCACCTGTCTGCTAATGACACCCAAATCTATCAATCCTTCACTGACTGCTCCGCTTCCCTTATGTCTTGTGTCTCCCAACCATCTCATCTTGGATGTCCCAGCACTTTCTTAAACTCAATATTTCCAAGACTAAAATAATCGTCTTCCGAGCCTTCATGACTCCCTTACGTCCCACTCTGTCTTTTGGTTGATAACACTACCCTCTTTCCTGCACCTTAAATCCACTGCCTAGGGGCCAGTCTCTACTTCACATGTCACATTCAGTCCCTCTCCAATTCCTACCACGTACACCTCTGGAATTTATTCAAGATCCGTCACTTTCTCACTCACACTCTTATTCACTCCCTTATAAACTCTTGCTTTTTTTTACTGTAACCTCCTTCTCTCTTGCTTTCTCAACTCCTTCCTTGCCCCTCATAAGTCGATTCTGAATGCTGCTGCCTACATTATTTTTCTCTGCTGCTGCCCCACTCTGTCAGTCACTACATTGGCTCCTTGTGTCCTAAAGAATTAAAGTTAACCTACTTAACCTCACCTACAAATCTCTCAACTAATCCTACCTCTACATCTCCAACCTCAACTCTACCCACACATTACCTACCCCGCCACTCTGCCAATGACCACTGCCACACTGATTACCTCTACCCACTCCCACCTCCTGGACTTTCACCAAGCTGCTCACAAACTGTGAAACAATCTCCCTAGCCCTAGCCTCTACTTTCCAAGGCTTTAAGCGTGTCCTTAAAACTCACTTCTTTATTAAAGCCTGTCATATCATCTAACTCTTTGCCTCGGCTATCTTCTCCACTCCACCATGCCCTAAACCTCGTGTTCTCCAATCTTTGGGACATCTCCAACTTCTTCAATTCTATTCCCCACCCCCTCTCTGATCACAATCTCCTTTCCTTTACCTTCTCTTTTCCCATCCAAAGTCACTAGCATACTCCCTTGAACCCTTCCTTGCTCCCATTTCTTCCTTGTCCTGTCCCAATGCCACTGTCTCTCTACACTCTATGTTTGCCCTTGATAGTGGAGCCCCAGCCACACCTCTTTATCTCCGCCAATTTAAACCCAAAGCTTGGCATTCTCCTCTTACTCACTTCCTCCAAAAGTGCTCCCGCTCCTCTTAACAACAATGTAGGAAATCTCGCTCCATCGCTAACTTCCTCCACTTCAAATTCATAATTTCTTCCTACCATTCTGCAGTCTCTCTTGCTAAATGAACATACTTCACGTCCCTCATCTCCTCCCTGTCCAACAACCACTGACGTCTCTTTGCTACCATAAATTCTCTATATTCTCTATCCTCCCCCACCTCCTCCCCCTTCATTCAGCAACACGTTCAACTTGTCACCTACTTTAAGGTCAAAATCAACTCTATTCACAATTATATCTCTTCTCGTCAGACTCGCCTCTCCCAGCCCATCTATCTATCTATCACTCCCTCTGTCTCCCTCTGCTCCTACCCTCCTGAAACTGTGTCTGAGGTAATCACGTTTATCTCTTCCTCTTCTTCTACAACCTGTCCTCTTGACCTTGTTTTCTCCAAGTTTCTCTGCTCCCTCTCATCCAATGCCTGTCATCACTTTGCTCACCTCATTAACCTCTCTCTCCACTGGTATCTTCCTCTTGGCCTTCAAGCATGTACTCATCTCCCCTATTCTCTAGAAACACTCCCTTGATCCATCCCCTCTCTCCAACTATCACTCAATATCTCTACTTCCTTTGCAACTAAAATTCTTGAACAACTTGTCTTCAATTGCCTGACCCACTTTCTCTCTTCCTACTCTCTTCTTGTCCCTCTCCATTCTGACTTCTGCCCCCTTCACTCCACTGAAACTGCTCTCACTAAAGAAGCATACTACCTACTCTCAGCTAAATTTAAAGCTTATTTCTCCCTTGACCTCTCTGGGAGATCACTCGCATCTCAGCACCCTTCATTCCCTAGGTCTTTGCGAAACAGCTCTCTCCTGGTTTGCCTACTACCTCTCTGGCCGCTCCTTTAGTGTCTCTCCTTCCAACCCCCCCCCCTTCCTCTTCCTACTTGCGTCCCACAAGTTTCTGCCCTTGGCCCGCTGTTATTCTCTCTGTACCACCTCTCTGGGTGAACTTATTCAATCATTGGCCTCCAATACCACCTTTATGCTGATGACAAGCAAATCTATCTTTCCTTCCCTGACCTCACTCCCTCCATCCTATCTCAAGTATCTAGCTGTATCTCTGGTGTCACTACCTGGATGTTGCAGTGCTTCCTCAAACTCAACATCTCCAAATCCAAGCTCATCGTCTTTCCTCCTGCCAAAATTGCTTCCCACTTGGTTGACAACATAACTCTTTCTCCTGTTACCCAAGCCTGCTGTGGGTTCTCTGACCTCAAATTTGCCACTCAAATCCAGTCCCTCACCAAATCCTGCCACTTCCTACTCCATAACATCAATAACATCCGTCCCTTCCTCTCTCAGGAAGCAACCAAAATTCTGGTCTATTCACTCATCGTTTTTCATTTTGACTATTGCAACCTCCTTCTCACTCACCTTTTTAACCTTCAATCCATTAAAAATGCTGCGGCTAGGCTCAGCTTCCTCTCCCATCGCTCCTCTTCAGCTACTCCTCTATATAAATCCCTTCATTGGCTCCATTCAAGCTCCTTACCCTCACTTACAAAGCCCTTACCAACATTTCTCTGACCTTGTCTCGAGTTCCATATCCACCCACCCACCCACTCAGCTCTGCCTCAGTCCTCCTCCTTAATTCACCTCTCATTACCTCCACCCATGCTCACCTCCAAAACTTCTGTCTCACTCAGCCAACAATCTGTCAATCAAAATTCACCTTTTCATTATTATTATTATTATTATTTAATTGTTATTTATAGGGCACCACAAGGTGTCCGTAGCACTGTACAGGGACAAACAATATCACAGTACAAGGTGAGACAGCACGGTACAATTAACAATAAGCACAGAAACTCAGGAGTTACATGCTTGCCTTTCCTACCACCTCCTTACCATCTTATCCATCACCTGCTCTTCCTTTGCCCAGAATCTCCATTTCATCCATGTTGGTCCTACTGTCTCTTATCACTCCTTCCTCTAGAATGTAAGCTCTCATGGGTAGGGTTCTCTCTTCTTATTGTCTTATGTCTGTCTACTGTCTGATTCCCTCCTAGATCCTGTCATGTCCTTTGCTACACTCTGTGTGAATCCTGCATTACTTACACCCATCTGTACTAATTATGTGCATTACCTTATATATGTGTGAATTGCTTACTCTATTCAGTGCTATGGAATCTGTGGTGTCTTATAAATAAATAAAAGCACATTGTAGGGGATATAGTCCAAATGGCAACAATGTAAATGTTACCAGTCAGAATCATCATCACTTATTTATATACTGCCACCAATTTCACAATGCTATACAGAGAATATTTTTTGGCATTCATATCAGTCCCTGCTCCATTGTAGCTTACAGTCTAAATTGCCTAACACACACACTAGGGTCAATTTGTTAGCAGCTAATTACCCTACCAGTGTGTTTTTGGAGTGTGGGAGGAAACCAGAGCATCCTGAGGTAACCAACATAAACATGACTGTAAGAAGTTTTGAATCTAAGCTGCAGCCATGACCTACACTCACAGATGCCCGGCTAATAGTCACTGGACCACCTGCTCTTTTGAAACAGGTATGAGAACTTTTTCTATGTCATCCATCAATCTACTGCATACTTCTAAATACATTAATTTACAAAATAGGGTGGAAAGGAGCCACTCCCACCCACAGGTCTAAAGCTGAACCCATGGTTACTTAAGCCCTTCTCCTTTTTAAGTTAAAAATCAGTACAGTTGACAAATAAAAAGTAAAAAAAAAAAATCAGTACAGTTGGAAGTAATTGAACAGCAGCATGCAAGGCAACACATAAATAAACCAGTGTGTAAGGTAATTTGAACTCATGCTGCAGCCATAATCTATTCCTACAATGCCTTGCTACTAACCCACTGTGCCAACTGACAGAGACCATAATGTATGTCTTTCAACAACCTACAAACTTTTCAATACATAGGCTTGCAAAATAGGGGTGGGGGCAGGGGAGGGCTGGCAAATTTTAGCCCTGGGGGCAACACTCGACTTAGCAGCCTTTTTTAATGGGAAAAAATGCAGGTGGCCCAGTGACCCAGCCCAAGGTAATGCACTATGGGACCAGCCCAGGGGGAATAAGTCACTCTTACCCACTGGTCAAAAGCTGAATCCATGGTCACTTAAGCTCCTCCCCCTTTTAGGTCAATCAGGACAGTAGGACGGTATTGAACAGCAGCAACTAATACACCACTTGCAAAACTGAAACGTGTAAAGAGATTTGAATCTAATTTATGGCTGCAGCCATAAATTATTGGTTATACCTTTGATGTTGTGAAAGGTGTCAATGGTTTTAGGTGGATGTGAAGCCACAAACGCTTTTAACTTAAACAAGTTGCTAGTTATTGAACTTGGTAACATAGACTTGATGCAGGTACTCACAATTGGTAGACACTTGTTCAGTACAGCAGCAAACAAGTTCATAGAGTTTTATGCAGTATTTATGCATGCAGATTCTTTGGTAAACTGTACCACTCTTTGCATGTCAGTGCAGTAACTTAGTATTGTTGGCAGACTTCTCTAATATACACAGGGAGCCTCCAGTCACTGTTATGAGGTTTTTGAGGACTTTGGGGTCGATTAATGACCCTTCAGTTTTTCAGTAGAAAACTTTTCAATCCTCATCGCATAGATGCGGATTGAAAAGTTTCTCATATTTATCAAAAAAATCAACACAGGAACAGCCGTTCCGAAAAACGGCTGCTCCTGCGAAGAGTATCACTTACCTTTCATTGTAGTTTTCTCTTTTCCTCCCTGTGCGATGCTGCTCACCCCTCTTTCAATCCCTTTGCGCCTGCGCCGACCGGTAAACTTGGTCATGTGCACAGAGATCCCTGAATGAAGGAACCTGAGGCATGTGTCATGGAGGGATAATCTGATCCCTCCACACATGCGCTGTGCAGCTCTGCTCTTCAGAGCAGAGCTGTTTTCTGTGAAAGTTTTCAATCATGGTAATGTACGCCAGCTTCAGATGGCGTACATTAACATGAGTGAAAACTTACTTTCGGTCATTGGTACATAGCGTTACTGACAGAGTCGTAACAAGGGCGGTGCAGGCCTGCGACTACCTTGCCATTGAAGACAACCAGCACGAGGGTGCTGGCTTCCTGCTTTTGCAGCGTCCTGATGTGCAAATGATGTCACGACACTGTCAAAACACAGGCGACGTGGAGCCGGCGCAGAAGGAAGAAGAGGACCGAAAAATAGACGCTCAGGTGAGTAAATTACTGCAGTACTGGACAGGAGCGAGGGCTGGAGAGGAAGGTGTGTGGAGTGAATGGAGGGAGTGTCTGGTGAGGAGTGGGTCTGGAAAGAAGGAGTGAAGGGTCTGGTAAGAAGGAGTGAGAGGTCTGGTAAGAAGGAGTGAGAGGTCTGGTGGGGGGTGTCTGGAGAGAAAGAGTGAGGGGTCGAGAGAAGGAGTGAGGGGTCTAGTTGGGGGGGGCGGTCTGGAGAGAAGGAGTGAGGGGTCTGGAGAGGAGGGTGTCTGGAGTGAATGGGGGGGTCTAGAGAGAAGGATTGAGGGGTCTGATGAAAAGGGTGTCTTGAGTGAATGGGGGGGTCTGGTGAAGAGGGTGTCTGGAGTGAATGGGGGGGTCTGGAGAGAGGAGAATATATTAATTATATAATAATTACTATTCAATATGGGGAAATTTTGCTATATGGGGAGAAAGACATTTACTGTAAATGCTATTAATTAGATTCGGGAGCTGATTGGATGTAAGGAGGCTTGTTTTTAAACAGAAAAAGCTACTGATTTAAAGTCTGTCTGGTTGTGGTTAAATGTAGATAAAGTAGAATGTTTGGTTTTTGTAAATCCCAACTGTAAAGAACTCATAATTTTCAAGTATTTTAGGATTCTTTTGACTGCAATCCAATGTTATTTTCCACGATTGATAGCAAATTCACTCACACTACTAACTGCGTGTGTGATGTCGGGGCGAGTCCAAATACTTGCATACATTAAGCTACCAATAGCGCTTTGGTAAGAGATATGACTAATTTCCTCTATCTCTTCGCTGCTTGTTGGCGACATTGCTCTTGTCATTTTTAAGCTTTCATTAACAGAAGTGTTCACAGGTTTTAGAACAATCATCCCATACTTGGTAAGTTTATTTTCAATGTATGTCTGTTGATCAAATGTAACACTCCCATTATTCAGATTTTGTACAATCCATAACTTGATTGCAGGGGTCAGATCTTTTAATCTGAACATTTTGTAGATCTGTTATTTTGTAAAATGTACTAAATAAATGATAACTAGAATCTTATTGGTTGCTATAGGCAACATCTCCACTTTTTCATACCCACAGTTTAGTAAATATACCCCATGTCTAGCAGCACAGCATTCAGTTTTATATACCAACAACGACCACTTTGTTTTAGGCCGTATAGGGATTTCTGTAGAAGGCAGACTTTCCCTCTTGAAATACACCATCGTTGTAATGATCAATGGCTCCATGTAAATCTCCTCTACTAACTCCCCAGGAATGCCTAGTCAAAGTCAAGTTGGTACAGCAACAAATCATGGATAGTAGAAATGGCAATGCTTCACCTTAGGGTGCTGTATCTGGCAACAGGTGAGAAGATCTCTTCGTAGTCGGTCCCAGATATTTGAGTGTAGCCCTTGGCAAGAAGGCGGGCTTTATAGTGGGCAATGGTTCCATCCACATTCATGTTTTTACAAAAGACCCACTTGTTCTTTATGGTTTTACGGTCACTTGGCCTGTCAACTAGACTCCATATATTGTCACCCAGAGCTGCCAACTCTGTATCTTTAGCCGACTTCCATTCTTCCTAGTAGTTGTTTGATTTTGCCTCTTGTATGTTTTGCGGTTCACAGGACTTATGCATTCCGATTGGATAACTGCATTAATATTTTCAGGTTCAGACACGCTTTCTGCTGCCTGTACATCCAGCGTTACAAACTTTTGCTGTGGTTGCTGTTCTTTTATTCCACTAGGTGGCGTAATTTCGCGAAACACCACATTTTAGAAGACGTTTACTGGTAATGTTCCAAAGTCTGTATCCTTTACTCTCCTGGCAGTATCCGAGCATCTAACTTTCATCTTCTTTCTTTAGAAATATGTGCATAAGCTTTATAGCTGAAAACATGGATATGTCTGACACTTGGCTTTTCCCTGGACCACTCCTCCAATAACGTTTTGTCTTTTACAGCTACTGTGGGTGCACAGTTTTTAAGGTATACAGCATTGGACACGGTTTCCGCCCAAAAGCTTTTCTCCAGGCCTGTATCATTTAACAAAGCACGTGCTCGTTCAACAATTGTTATGTTTGCTCGTTCACTCACACCATTCTGCTCTGGCATGTAGGCAATTGTTAGCTGATGCAGCATGCCATATTTTCTCAAGAAGTAAGCTAAAACTATGTTGTCATATTCTCCACCAGTGTCGGATCTCAAGAATTTTAATTTCAGAAACTTTTGAGCCTTCACCAGTGGTGGTAATCGTTAAAATGATTACCACAATTACAACAGTACTGCTGGAGAGCTCTTCATTCGAAAGAAGTTGCGGTCAGCATGCTGGTGCATCGGAGATGTGCAGCATCGGTTTTTAGGTAAGTCTATTTAGATTGAAATAATTTTTTCCTAAATTCAAATTTTTTTTGTAGGTCTACTCGCTGTCGAAATTCTCACCATTTAAAAACCGTACCCAACCCTCGACCAGGCTCATGTATTCTCCAATTTTGTCACCAACTTCACACTTAGCTTTAATGAAGTAGACATGTGTCATCCTAGTGGCGTCATCAATGATTGTCATAAAATATCTGTTGCCACTGACTGATTTCGTCTATATTGGACCATACAAATCAGTATGTACAGTCATGGGCAAAAGTTTTGAGAATGAAACAAAAACTGCCTCAGTTTTTATGATGGCAATTTGCATTTACTCCATAATGTCATGAAGAGTGATCAAATGAATTGCAATTAAATTCAAAGTCCCTCTTTGCCATGACAATGAACTTTATCCCAAAAACAACATTTCCACTGCATTTCTTCCCTGCCACAAAAAGACCAGCTGACATCAGATCAGTGATTTTCTCGTTAACACAGGTGAGAGTGTTGATGAGGACAAGGCTGGAGATCACTCTGTCATGCTGATTGAGTTAGAATAACAGACTGGAAGCTTTAAAAGGAGTGTTAAAAGCATTTTTCGTCCTCTGTTAACCATGGTTATCTGCAAGGAAACACATGCAGTGATCATTGCTTTGCACAAAAAGGGCTTCACAGACAAGGATATTGCTGCTAGTAAGATTGCACCTAAATTAACCATTTATTGGACCATAAAGAAATTTAAGGAGAGAGGCTCAATAGTTGTGTGAAAGCTTCAGGACACTCAATAGCATCCAGCAAGTGCCAGGACGGTTTCCTAAAGTTGATTGAGCTGCGGGATCAGGGCACCACCAGTGCAGAGCTTGCTCAGAAATGGTAGCAGGCAGGTGTGAGTGCATCTACACGCATAGTGAGGCAAAGACTTTTGGAGGATGGCCTGGTGTCAAGAAGGCCAGCAAAGAAGCCTCCTTTCTCCAGGAAAAACATAAGGGATATTTTCAAAAGGTACAGGGATTGGACTTCTGAGAACTGGGGTAAAGTCATTTTCTCTGATGAATCCCCTTTCAGATTGTTTGGGGCATCAGGAAAAATGCTTGTCCAGAGATGGAAAGGTGAGTGGTACCTTCAGTCGTGTATCATGCCAACAGTAAAGCATCTTGAGACCTGTCACAATGGAAGTGTGATGGAGGCTGGTGTTGATGCGACTGAGCAAGGAGGCGCAGAGTCTAACGCACCCTTGATATTCACCAGGGAGCCCCGCAAGGAGGTAAGGACTTGGCTGCAGAGGGTGCGCAGGTCGCAGTTCTCCAAGACAGTCACCAGAGAGATAGGTGAACATCGGAAAGTCAGACAGGCCGAGGTCAAAGCCAGGAGGACGATGCAGTACCGAGTCAGAAGCCAAAGAGAAGTCAGGGAAGTTGAGAAGAGCAGAAGCAATGCCAAATCAGGATCCAGAGAGAAGTCAGTAACAAGCTGAGTCAGCAGGATACTAGGAACAGGAGAGTGGAGCAACGCTAGAGATCAGGTGTGAGCCTAATACTCTGGGACCCTAGTTGTGTCAGAGGCAGGTTTAAATAGAGGCAGGGCGCTCCTGATTGAAGCATGAGAAATCCTGCTCTGGATAGACAGATGCAAAGTGAACAGCCTGCTGATTCAGACAGGAAGCGTCACCACTGCTAGGCAATGGGACAGCCTAGCGTATGCATGTAAATGGCCGGGAGTACTGCGTTCTGTTGCTAGACAACAGAACGCTTGAGGTTGGAAGGAGTCGGGCGTCCGTCCCTAGCAGCAACATCACTGCAGGTACGGTGTCTGACAAGACCATTCATGTGTGGGGTTTCTTCTCAGCCAAGGGGGTGGGCTCACTCACAATTTTGCATAAGAACACAGTCATGAATAAAGAATGTGTTATGAATACTTACCTCTCCGCGTTCCCCCACCGCTCCGTCGGACCCAGAAGCCGCACTTCCGGGTTCGGCGGTCACGTGATCGCTACCTAGGGCGGGGAATTCAAAAGTGGACACAGTATAAAAGCATAGCTCTGACACTTGATGAGTGTCAGAGCAACTTACCAGTTCCTGGCTCCTGATTCCTGTGTCCTCTTTGTTCTTGCTTCCTGTGTGCTTGACCTTCTGTGTACCGACCCGGCTTGCTGACCCTTTTGGATTCCGTTTCTCTTGTGTACCGACCTGGCTTGCTGACCTTCCTGATTGCCTGTGCTCCTGACCCGGATTGTCTCACGCCTTTCTCTCTATACGTTTATTTGCCATTCCTGTGTACCGACCCGGCTAGCTGACCACGCATCTGTTCTTATGACCCGTCTACTGACCTGGTTTGATTGACTCCGAGATTGCCTTCTGATTCTGTCTGCATTGCCTGCCTGTGTACCTACCCAGTCTGTCCGACTATTCTCATCTTGCTCCTATTCCGCTGTACTACATCTTGGGGGAAACTTGAGGACCGCAACCTGCAACTCCTAGCAGCAAAGCTCATCCCACCTTACGGCGGTTCTTGGTGAATACCGGGGAGATCATTACACTCCGCACCTCAGGTAAGTCAGCGATAATCAAGATTAGTAGTGTATCCAGTAATCCGTAACAGTTTTCTCTGACCATGGATACAGCGGCTAAAGATCTACTGGAGCATTTAGTGGGAAGAATGGACAAATAGGAGGCGAACAAAGAGCAACTTTTAAAATTCCTCCAGGGCTTATCTACCTGGCTGGACGTTGTTCAGAACACCTTAGTGGCCGCCAGACCTCCTGCACCAGTGAGTGCGGCTCCGGACCCTCCTCCTGCAGCAGTTTCTTCCTCCCAATTGCGGATACCTAATCCGCCTAAGTTTGATGGAGACCCTAAACTTTGCAGAGGATTTTTGAACCAATGCTCCATTCAATTTGAACTGTCACCTGGGAATTTTTCTTCTCAGAAGGCTAAGGTGGCCTACGACATTTCACTGCTGTCTGGTCAAGCCTTAGCATGGGCATCTCCGTTGTGGGAGAGAAATGATCCCATCCTGCATAACCTTTCCACCTTCCTGTCCACCTTCAAGAAGATCTTTGATGAACCAGGGAGGGTTTCCAACGCAGCTACCGGGTTATTGCGTCTTCGCCAAGGCAACCAGTCTGTGGGTCAGTATGCGGTTCACTTCAGAACTATGGCCTCTGAGCTGCATTGGAACGACGAGGCTCTTGTGGCCACATTCTGGCAGGGTCTTTCCGATCGGATTAAAGACGAGCTGGTGTCCCAAGAACTCCCTACATCTCTGGACGATCTCATCTCTCTCTGCGTTAAGATTGACTTACGTTTCAAGGAGCGTAATTCCGACAGGGAACAATCTCGACGTAGTATGCTCCGTTTGGCTCCTAATTTCCAGACACCTGTTCTTCCTCCCGAGGAACGATGCAATTGGGGAGGTATCGCCTGTCGGCCGAAGAGAGAGAGAGAAGATTCCGGAACAAGCTATGTTTATATTGTGGAGAGAGCGGTCATCTTCTGAACTTTTGTCCCAAACGTCCGGGAAACGACAGGGTCTAACGTGTTCGTGAACTGTGTCATTAGGCCTTCTTATCCCGTCTCCCTCAGTTCCTTATAGTAATGATTGTGTCACCATTCCCATTTCTTTACAGTCTGGAAGATATACTTTTTCTCAGTCCGCACTCCTTGACTCCGGAGCTGCTGGGAATTTCATTTCTGCTGCCTTGGTAAAACAATTCTCCATCCCCACGCAAGCTTTACAACAACCTATCTCCCTTTTAGCCATCGATGGGGGAAGAATTCCTGAAGGATCCATCTTTTTACGCACAACTCCTCTTCGTCTTCAGATTGGAGTACTTCATCAGGAGAGTATCTCCTTCTTCGTAATCGATAAATCTACTAATCCGGTTATCCTTGGACTTCCATGGCTTCGTCTCCATTCCCCTAACGTAGACTGGCAGTCCGGCCATATCATATCTTGAGGACAACATTGTTTTAATCATTACCTATCAAAGGTAGTTCCCAAGGAGGATCCCAAATGCCACAGGAGGTTACCCTTGGCACTCCTTCCTGAACCCTACCAAATCTTTTCCGATGTCTTTTGTGAACAAGAGGCCACGAAACTCCCTCCACATAGAATTTGGGAATGTAACATAGAACTCATTCCTGGCAAACCAGTACCCCGAGGCAGAGTGTATCCACTTTCCGTTCCTGAATCCAAGGCCATGGAGGATTATGTCCAAGATAATCTGGGAAAAGGCTTTATCCGAAAATCCTCTTCTCCTGCTGGGGCAGGCTTTTTCTTCATAAAGAAGAAAGACGGGGGCCTCCGCCCTTGTATTGATTAAATGCCATCAACGTAAAAAATCGGTACCCCTTACCACTAATCTCAGAATTATAAGATCGTATAAAGGGGGCTACCATCTTTTCTAAATTGGACCTCAGAGGAGCCTATAACCTGGTGCGCATAAAGGAGGAGGATGAGTGGAAGACAGCCTTCAACACTCGGGACGGGCACTTTGAATACTTGGTCATGCCTTTTGGGTTGCGCAATGCCCCAGCTGTTTTGCAAGGTTTCATGAAAGAACTCTTTCAAGACCTATTATATCAGTGCGTGGGCATCTACCTAGATGATATCCTCATCTTCTCCCAAGACTTAGTATCTCATCGCAAACATGTCTTGGAGGTTCTGTCTCGTATTAGAAAGAATCATCTATATTGTAAATTAGAAAAATGTATCTTTGAACAGAGACAAGTTCCTTTCTTAGGTTATATCGTCTCCGGGACTGGATTGCAAATGGATCCTACCAAGTTAAAAGCCATACTAGATTGGCCTCAACCCTCGGGCCTTATAGCTACACAACGGTTCCTAGGGTTCTCCAATTGCTACCGCCAGTTCATTAAAGGATACTCTACGTTGGTGGCACCCATCACTGCCTTAACCCGTAAGTCTGCGAATGCCAAAGTATGGTCTGAAGAGGCCACCCAAGCCTTTGCTACCTTAAAATCTCTCTTTTCCTCAGCACCCATCCTCCAACAACCTGACTGTTCTCGCCCGTTCATTCTAGAGGTGGACGCATCCTCTTTAGGTACGGGAGCAGTACTCTCTCAACGAGATTCTACCGGTAAACTACATCCATGCAGATTATTTTCCCGTCGCCTGCTACCTGCTGAAAAGAACTACGGTATCGGTGACAAGGAGCTCCTGGCCATCAAATTGGCTCTTTTTGAATTTAGGCATCTCCTAGAAGGAGCCCAGTTTCCTATCACCATCTATACTGATCACAAGAACTTGCTATATTTACGTACTGCACGCTGCCTAAATCCTCGACAAGCAAGATGGTCCTTATTTTTCTCCTGATTAAACTTCATTTCCTTCTGTTCTGGATCTAAAAATATCAAGGCAGATGCTCTATCTCGCTCATTTGATCCTGCTGACTCGGAACCCTTGGAGGAGAATAAATTTATTCTGGACCCTAGTCGAATTTTGGCAGCAACACATATCAAAGGAAGCTGTCCTCCAGGCAAGACCTTCATTTCTGCACCTCTTTGCATCAAACTACTACGATGGGCTCATCGTTCTCTCTTCTCAGGTCATGCTGGCATTCGTAAGACTTGGGCCCTGTTATCTCGCAACTACTGGTGGCCTTCCATACGGAAAGATGTAAGGAGGTTTGTGTCTTCATCTACTATATAAAAGCCTAGTGGCGTGTGGGTCTGTGTGTGAAAAAAAAAAACCAAGCTGCAGCGCCACCTGCTGGGCGAAGTTATACACTGACCTACTAAATTCTTAGTGTGTGTGGGAAAAAAACCTCAGAAAGGGCTGAAATGTGGTATACTAAGAAGTTTTTAATTTGTTAATTGTTAAAAGTGTTTATAAAGATTTTAAAAAAATATATATATTATTTCTTGAAGGAGAAGAAGTGACAGTTGGGAGTGGTTGGTGGTTGCCGGGGGTGACAGTGGGGAGTGGTTGGTGGTTGCTGGGGGTGACAGAGCGAGAGGAGTGCGAGACTCAGGACCGCTGAGAGAGATCCCTGTGTCTGGATAGACATCTGGATAGATGTGGCGATAAAGATGAAGGATGAGATTATGGAGAAAAATGATAAGGTGGTGACATGTGGACAAAACCACGTTAAAAAAGGGCGCTTGCTTTGGGAAGTAACGCTCTTCCCCTGAGGAGGCCTGGGCTATGGCCTAAATGCATGACAAGAACCTTTTTAACACCTTAAGTAGCTTGATTTGACTAGAATGCATGAGTATCATGCACAGGTTAACTTGTGTTCCATATGTGCCCAGCACAAGACCCACAGGAGGAGGCCTTATGGTCATTTACTTCCATTACCAGTTACTGATTACCCGTGGTCACAAATCTCCATGGATTTCATTACGGATCTACCTCCCTCCAAGTCTTGTACGGTGGTCCTAGTGGTCACGGACCGCTTTTCCAAAACTGCCCACTTAATTCCATTGAGAGGTCTTCCATCTTCCTCCTCGTTAGCTGATATTTTCATTAAAGAGATATTCCGCCTTCATGGTTGTCCTCATCACATTGTCTCCGATCGAGGATCTCAGTTTATATCCAAGTTTTGGAGATCCTTTTGTCACAAATCTGGAATCAAGCTTGATTTTTCCTCCGCATATCACCCCCAGTCTAATGGCCTCACAGAGAGAACCAACCAGAAATTGGAGAAATTCTTAAGAATATTAATTTCTGCCAATCAAGAAAACTGGGTGGATCTCCTTCCATGGGCTGAGTTTGCCCATAATAACCATTTCCACGAGGCTCTCTCTAATTCTGCTTTTTTTGTTCTCTATGGCTGTCATCCTAGATTACCCACCTTTTCCCAAATTTCTGCTTCTGAAGTCCCAGCAGTGGACTTATTATTTTGTAACTTCTCGCATATCTGAGAACAAACCAAATCAAGTCTCAGAAAAGCCATCACTCGTTCTAAGGAAGCCTATTATAGAAGGAGAAGAGCCGGCCCTAATTTCTCCATCTGTGATAAAATTTGGCTATCTACACAGAACATTCGTTTAAAAGTTCCCGGCAAGAAATTTGCTCCCAGGTTTATTGGTCCTTTTACCATCTCTGAGATCATCAATCCAGTAGCTTTCAGACTAAACTTACCATGTTCTCTACGTATCCCAGATGTTTTTCATGTGTCATTGCTGAAACCAGTGGTTACTAACAAGTTTGCCACCCCTCCTAGGGCTGCTCCTCCTCCTGTTATTATTCAGAATCAGGGTGAATATGAAGTAAAACAAATCCTGGACTCCCGTAAGAACAGAGGTGCCGTACAATTCCTAGTAGAGTGGAAAGGATATGGTCCAGAGGAATGCTCCTGGGTAAGAGCAGTCGACCTACATGCCCCCCGTCCACTCAAACTCTTTCATAAAAGATTTCCCTGTAAACCTGTGTAGGTGTCCGGAGTCCACCTTTAAGGTAGGGGGTACTGTTACGAATACTTACCTCTCCGAATTCCCCCGCCGCACTGTCGGACCCGGAAGCCGCACTTCCGGGTTCGGCAGTCATGTGATCACTACCTAGGGTGGGGAATTCAAAAGTGGACACAGTATAGAAGCATAGCTCTGACACTTGGTGAGTGTCAGAGCAACTTACCAGTTTCTGGCTCCTGATTCCTGTGTCCTCCTTGTTCCTGCTTCCTGTGTGCTTGACCTTCTGTGTACCGACCCGGCTTGATGACCCTTCTGGATTCCGTTTCTCCCGTGTACCGACCTGGCTTGCTGACCTTCCTGATTGCCTGTGCTCCTGACCCGGATTGTCTCACGCCTCTCTCTCTATACGTTTATCTGCCATTCCTGTGTACCGACCCGGCTAGCTGACCACGCATCTGTTCTTGTGACCCGTGTACCGACCCGGTTTGATTGACTCCGAGATTGCCTTCTGATTCTTTCTACATTGCCTGCCTGTGTACCTACCCGGCTTGTCCGACTATTCTCATCTTGCTCCTATTCCGCTGTACTACATCTTGGGGCAAACCTGAGGACCGCGACCTGCGACTCCTGGCAGCAAAGCCCATCCCGCATTGCGGAAGTTCTTGGTGAATACCGGGGAGATCATTAGACTCCGCACCTCAGGTAAGCCAGCGCTAATCAAGATTAGTAGTGTATCCAGTAATCCGTAACAGAATGGTACCAAAACTGCCTCTAAGAGCAATTTCTCGCAACCATCCTTTTCCAGCATGATGGAGCACCTTGCAATAAAGCAAAAGTGATAACTAAGTGGCTCAGGGATCAAAGCATCTAAATTTTGGGTCCATGGCCAGGAAACTCCCCAGACCTTAATCCCATTGAGAACTTGTAGTTAATCCTCAAGAGGTGGGTGGCCATAAAAGCCCCCACAAATTCTGACAAACTCCAAGCATTGATTAGGCAAGAATGGGTGGCCATCAGTCAGTATGTGGCCCAGAAGTTGATTGTCAGCATGCCAGAGCAAATTGCAGAGGTCTTCAAAAGAAGGGTGTCACTCACCGGACTGTTAGTGCCTCTAGGTTGGGACATGGGTCTCTCTCGCTCCTGCCGGCGCCTCTCCTGAGCCACGGCCGTCCGCCATCTTGACTAAGATTGCACATGTGCAGAAACCCTGAACTGTTAATACCTCGCCTCTAGTCTCATTGGTTAATTAATCACCTCTCAGTACTTAAGGCACCTGTTGCCCTATTACCTTTGCCTGTTCTTGGTTCTCATTCCTTGAGACTCTGAGGTGTTTCCTGTTTCTGCTCGTGTTATCCGTTTGCTCCTGGACAAGTCTCCTCTCCACATCGGTAGTAGAACTTACCCGCTGCAGACTACTCTCGCTATCTTCGTTACCTGCCTGATTCTGGACAAGTCTTCTCTCCACATCGGTAGTAGAACTTACCCGCTGCAGACTACTCTCGCTACCTCCGTTACCCGCCTGCACCTGGACAAGTCTTCCCTTCACATCAGTGGTACAACTTGCCTATTGCAGACCACTCACGTTACTCCGTTCCACGCCTGCACCTGGACAAGTCTTCCCTAAACATCAGTGGTACAACTTGCCTATTGCAGACCACTCCCGTTACTCCGTTCCACGCCTACACCTGGACAAGTCTTCCCTTCACATCAGTGGTACAACTTGCCAATTGCAGACCACTCACGCTATTCTGTTACACACCTGCGCTGGACAAGTCTTCTCTACATATCCATGGTGAAACTTACCAGCTGTAGACCATTCATGTTTCCTTGTGATATAGCTACTACTCTGTATGGTACCTATTGGCTGGACTAAAGTCTACAAGTGCCTCTGTATTGTAGCTGCAAGTCGCTGACTTTTCTACTATATTGTTGATTGGTCGTTGCCTAACGTTATTCAGTTATCAAGTACTGGCCTGCTATATGCAACCTGCGTGCTAAGGCACTTGGACTCTTTTCTCATTTGATCCTGTTTACTAAACTGCTGTACCATCATAGTTCCACAGTACCAAGACTCAGCATTTATACTATTGACATTCCTTTCCTCTATTCTACTGTATGGTTCCACTGATTCACCACACTACCCAGAGGTCCGCACTTCTGTAGCTACACCTGGTGAATTCTGGGTAAAACTCCTAGTGCCTGACACAAAGGGTCAACACTGCAAATATTGACTCTTTGCATAAACTGAATGTAATGGTCAATAAAAGCCTTTGACATTTATGAAATGCTTGTAATTTTACTTCAGTATACCATAGCATCATCTGACAAAAAGGTCTAAAAACACTGAAGCAGCAAACTTTGTGAAAACAAATAGTTGTGTCATTCTCAAAACTTTTGGCCATAACTGTACTAGGGTTAGTGGTACTTCAGCCCTAGTTGTTGACTTTGGAAAGGGACAACGTGCTTGCTTACCCATTAAGCAGCTCTTACATGCCAGTCTCTCAGAACTGCTTAGAGTGATCCCTGTCATCATCCCATCAATGAGTTTCTGGGCGTTGTCGTATCCCAGATGACCCAGTCTTTAACGCCATAGCTCCGTTGATTGGTATCAGAAGCCACCATCATATTACATTCTTCAGTGTCTAGGACATACAGTTGGCTGCACCGGGTTGCTGGTGGAACTACAGTACCTCTCTGGTTTTAAACCACACATTTGCCCTATATGAATTGGACCTTGTAACTTTTTCTCTCTAGGATGCTTATAACGATAAAGTTGGTTCCCAAATCTGGTACAAACAGAAAATCTTGAATGTCTGTAATGACAGTTCTTACCTTTTATACTTTGGGTGCACTGTGATTGTCCCAACTTTTGTTGCAGTAAGAAATTTATTTCCAATTCCTTTAACCAAAATAGGTTCACATGTTTACAGAGTAGTGAACCACTCTTGATTGCAGCTGAATTGTCTAGTGACCCCTTAGCCCATATACCAATAGTACTTCTTGTGACTGTCTGCTACATTCAATACTGACTCATTTGGTTTATCACTCTTCCTATGTGTGCCACTCAAATCTCTCAGCCTACATGCAGTTGCCTTGTGCCCCATCCTGTGACATACAAAGCACTTATACTTGAGCTTTTTGGAATTAGTACCTTTTGTGAGTAGAGCAGTACTCCGTATTTGCCTCAATGGGAATTCTCTTGGAACTGCAGCAGCTTGGCTCTCACGATTTCGCTCATCAACTTGGTATCATTGGACTCCAAAGCTACAACTAGGAAATCGAACTCTGGCGTGAGATTCTGCAGCATTGCCATCGCAACTTTCTCATTGACCACCTGTGCTCCCACAGATCCCAACTGCTGGGCTATTGACAGTATTTTGTCTATATACTCGTTTATGTTCTCACCGGCACTTAACTTTGTCCCGTACAATGTATGTGTCACGGTTCAGAAGGATCGGATCCTAGATCTGCCCAATTTAGCACTACTTCCAGCAAGGCGCGGAGTATAACGGGCTAGCAGTATTTACCAGGGACCGCCGCAAGGTGGTTTGGTCTTAGCTACGTCCGCACCGCAGGTCGCAGCCCTTACTGGAAGTGTCAGATGAGACCTATAGAGAAATGTAGATAGGAGAAACTCTGCAGATGAAAGGTTACAACAGGAGTAGTGAAGTGTCAGCTCTGCGGACAACTGGTTTACAGCAGGAGAAATGGAGCCACATCTAGTACCTAGCAGGTAACTTGATAAACATATCCTGAACTGCAGAGGGAAGTGCCTTTTAAATTTTGGAGCCAAAATTGAGTAGCCAATTGGAGAGAGGCAGAGGACGTTAAGAGGATTGAGTCTGTGCATGCGCAGACCCGAGAAGACGATGTCGGGCAGCCGGACGGAGCGCGGCGGTCAACGAGGAGCAGGTAAGTGTGCTGGGCCTTGGTTATAGAAACCGAAAGCCCGGCGTGTGACAGTATGCCTCCAATTTATTCTTTTCATAAGACCTTTGTCCTCATACGCAGTTTGCAAGGCAATCCACATGACTTTTGCTGACTGTTTGCCATTGATGATGGAGTACACTTGCTGTTCTACAGCTAAGCTTATGGTGCCCATGGCACTATACACTTCATCAGCATGTGGACTCTCCTGGATCAATTGTGACTTTCCACAACTTTTCCCGCTTAAGCTGCATTTCCATTGCGAATTTCCATGTTGCATAATTCTCAGAGTCTTTTAATTTTGCAAAGCTCATACTGGCACCTGTGCTGTGCATTTTTCTTTGTGTACTGAATAAAGGACTCTTCTGAAGTATCAGCTTACTTTTGTTCTTGCCTACCTCTGCTATGGTTCTTTTCATTTACTTTAAACACACAGTGCTGTGCCCAAAACCTATTGGTTATACCTTTGATGTTGTACAAGGTGTCAGCGTTGCTAGTTTTTTTTTTTTTATTGAACTTGGTAACATAGACTTGATGCAGGTACTCACAGTTAGTAGATACTTGTACTGTACAGCATCAGATTCATACAGTCTTTTGCAGAATATATGCAGGCAGGTTCTTTGGTTTATTGTTACACTCTCTGCATGTCCGTGCAGTAACTTATTATTGTTGGCAAACGTCTCTAATATACATAGGGAGCCTCCGGTCACTGTTATGAGGCTTTTGAGGACTTTGTATACTACATATAATATGCAGCTATCAGAGCTGCATCTTACTCTGTTCACAGTATGATGGAAGTAACTGCACAAAAGTCGAACTTCCAGTTTCTGGCAGGGGCGCATGTGCAGTAGCACATATCGGATGCTAGGCGTCCTGTCCCACTTCCTCTCCACTAGACCACCGATGATTCGGGCATACAAGAGACCGAGTGCAGTGCTCCAATTCTAAAATAAACTACTCTCACAGTGCCTTTCTACTAGATACTGAGCCATCAGCGCTTTTGCTACAAACCTGATAACTTTTTCTATGTCTTTCATCAACCTACTGCACACTACCCAGTACATATGCTTGTAAAATAGATTAGAAATAAACACTATCACCAACTTGTTTGAAGCTAATCAAATTGTCACTTAAACTCCTCCCCTTTTGTTGTAAAATTATCTGGACAGTCAGCAGGTATGCAACAGCAGGATAGGCAATAGATAAAAACCCAGCTAGTCTGCAGGAGCAGGCTGGGTTACATTTTCCCTGGGCTCCTACACACACACACACACACACACACACACACACACACACACACACACACACACAGGTGTTTCACATGGGTGTAATTAATATGTTGTTTGCTGTATTTTGATTGTAGTACTTGGGCGGATAATAAAAACACTTGTGGGCGGGGTCACCAATGCCAGTTAGTGGCCAGCTAGTAGTGAGGGAACTACTGTTTAGTCAGACTTAGGGTTGTGGGAGAATTGTGATGCTTTACTGGAAAGGTCTGCTGTAATCACCTCTGAAATTGTTTAAGCAGTGAAATGATTCATCCAAACTGTGTGAGTCTCCAGTAAATGTCATGCTTTATCACATGTGGTGTCATCGTGAGATCTGTAGGACAGCTAAGTCACAGCCGTCCACCCAGCCTCCAGATGCAAAGGTGTGAATGGAGTGTGTTAAAAAGCACTATCATGCATCAAACTATTGTAATGCTGTTTTTCAAATGTTGTTGCTGTGGAGAGCCACATCTATGTACTAGGAACTAATTAGCAGTTTTTTGGATTGCAAAAGAAAGCAAAAAAGTTTTAAAAACTGCTTGGTTGGGTGTGGTCCAAATTTTTTTCCTGCTGTTTGGCAGTGTGGATTTCTAAAGCACCTGTCAGCTTTGAGTGAAAAAAACCAAAGTTTTAAAAACTGCTGGTAGTTGTAGAGCCACACTTTTTGGGTCACTAAGTTGTGAACTTGGTATAGTCCAGAAAGTTTTGTTATTTGCCTGTGAATGCTGAGAGACGCTAGATTACCCTTCCCCATCACTGGCTCTGTTTGCACTAACAGACACAGCCTGTCTGTTTGCTGAGTGGAGATCATGTAAGTTAACAAAACTTTAAACTACACATAAGTTTTTACCTGGTTTAATCTCAACCTAGGTGCATAACTGCGCCAATGTTTTATTCTGCTTGTATGTTTTCTCTGTATCTTGTCAGATAAATGCCTCCCTTTGTTACAAATTTATATATATATATATATATATATCACACACACACACACACACACACACACACACACACACACACACACACACTCTCTCTCTGAATTTATGTTTAATTGTTCTGCTCAGAACATGTGTATAGCACATTATTGAATAAAATTATTATCTTTGATATTTACACATTGATATGCGCCACCGATGCCAGTTAATGGCCGGCTAGTAGTGAGGGAACTACTATTTAGTCAGATGAAGGGTTGTGGGAGAATTGGGATGCTTTTCTGGAAATGTCTGCTGCAACTACCCCTGAAACTATTTAAGCTATCCTGACAACTGCCAGTAAACAGTGAAATGGCTCAGCCAAACTGTATGAGATTCCAGCTTTATCACAAATAAATATATATATATATATATATATATATATATATATATATATATATAATATATATATATATATAGTAACAAAACACACCCTTCTCGTTGCACTTCTGTCACCTTCTGTTGCAAGAACACCCAGCAGATATCAGCAACACGAAAATTTCTTGTAAAATGAAATATATTTATTGTTTGCATCACAATAAATGGCAATACTTCTGTCAGGATGACACCAGCAAGCAAAACCTTTTGCTTGCACCTCCTGGTGACCTTGCTGCTTACTAGACACAGACCAGCTTACTACTGACTGGCCAACTAGTTCAGCATCAGTCACATCTAACAAGAGCACAACTCAAGGTTAAATACACAAGGTCTCCTCCCACAGGCTTGGGTGACTGACAGGCGACACTCCCACCTTGTCTTTAAAGAAAGTCTCCTCAGGTGCTCTGTAATGCCTATTCAGTACAGCCACCCTTATCAGCTCTCAGGGCCGAACTGGCCATCTGGCACTTCTGGCAAATGCCAGAGGGGCCGATGGATAGATGGTCCGGCCGACACTACTTGGATTCCTGCACCTCTGCTGCGCGACAGACGAGGGCTCCTCTGCTCCCTCCCCCTTATCTTGTGCACTGTGCCCTGCAATGTGGACACAGTTTTTACAGTTTTTATTTTTTTTCTGACTAGGGAGGGGATCGCGGGGAGGGGGGGTGCCGTAATTTTCGCAGGAGGGGGGGTGCCTCAATTTTTGCGGGAGGGGGTGCGGCGAGAGGGGGGGTGCCGTGATTTTTGCGATGGGGCAGGGTTTTCACCAGTGTGGGAGAGCGGGTGCTGGAAGAGGGTGAGAACCATGGAGGAAGGGGGTGCTGGAAGAGGGTGAGAGCCAGGGGGGGGGGAAGGAAGAGGGTGAGAACTAGGGAGGAAGGGGGTCCTGGAAGAGGGGTGAGAGAGCCAGCGGGGGAGCGGGTGCTGGAAGAGGGTGAGAAACATGGAGGAAGGGGGTGCTGGAAGAGGGTGAGAGCCAGGGGAGAAGGAAAAGGGTGAGAACTAGGGAGGAAGGGGGTGCTGGAAGAGGGGTGAGAGAGCCAGCTGGGGGAGAGGGTGCTGGAAGAGGGTGAGAACCACGGAGGAAGGTGGTGCTGGAAGAGGGTGAGAGCCAGGAGGGAAGGGGGTGCTGGAAGAGGGTGAGAGCCAGGAGGGAAGGGGGTGCTGGAAGAGGGATGAGAGCCAGGGGGGAAGGGGGTGCTGGAAGAGGGATGAGAGCCATGGGGGAAGGGGGTACTGGAAGAGGGATGAGAGCCAGGAGGGAAGGGGGTGCTGGAAGAGGGTAAGAGCCAGGGGGAAGGAAGAGGGTGAGAACCAGGGAGGAAGGGGGTGCTGGAAGAGGGTTAAGAGCCAGGAGGGAAGGGGGTGCTGGAAGAGGGATGAGAGCCAGGGGGGAAGGGGGTGCAGGTAGAGGAGTGAGAGCCAAGGGGGAAGGGGGTGCAGATAGAGGGGTGAAAGCCAGGGGGGAAGGGGGTGCAGGTAGAGGGGTGAGAGCCAGGGGGGGGGGAAAGGGGGTGCAGGGAGTAAAGTGAGATGGACAAAAGAGAAGATGGTGCAGGGGCATAGGTAAAATAAAGTGTAAAGAGAGACATCTTAAGATTGGGAATGTCAGGCAAGCAGCCATCATAAAACACAAGTAGTAATGAAGATGTGTTAAAAGAAAATACAAAATCAAGCCTTCATACTCCATTCAATTATATTTTCCATACCCCCACTTCTAAATTTCCACTTTGACCACAGCCCTCGGTCCCTGCTCCCGACTGGCTGTGTGAGCTGACAGCTGCAGATCCCTCATTGCCCAGCACGCCCAGTAGGAATACAGAACACAGGATTCCATAATCAGGTAAGTTCATATATTTTCTCATGTGCAATGTGTTTTTAACCATCCTTTGTTGAACTGGGGGCACTACTGTGTATCCAATGATGTTTAAAACACTATGCATTGCTCATTATTGCGCTGTAATTTTCTTGCATATTTATCTGTACAGAGACTTTTAATTAAGAGGAAAAAACACTGCTTGTCATAAATTTTATCTGTGATTGTGTCAATATATCTATTTTTGTTTGCATTGTAAATGGTGTATTAAGCTGCTCCTGGGACTCACACTCTAGTATCTGATATGCGGTACCAAATTTTATTAGTGACTGAGTTATTTGTCTGGGCACTACTGTATGGCATAATGTTATTTGGGGGCACTACTGTATGGCATAATGTTATTTGGGGGCACTATTGAGGCATAATACTGTATGGTATTAGATTTGTGGGCACTACTGCATGGCCAAATATGAATTGAGGGTAATATTATGTGGCATAATATGACCTGGGGGCACTACGGTGTGGCATAATATGAACTAGGGGGACTACGGTGTGGCATAATATGAACTTCTGCCAAAGGCAAGTCTCTCATTGTTGAATATGACGGGGGCCCAAAGAAGTTGCTGTACTGGGTCCCAAAATTCCTCTTGTCAGCCCTGCCTGTGAGTCAAGGGGGTAGATGTCTCCAGGTAAATAATCTAAATGTTTCCTATCTAATTAAACTGATGGATCACAACTAATTATCTCTCACCCACCTCCTCTGTCCCCCTTAATTAATATACTATGTTATTTAAAATGAATAGAAAGGACGCATAACCAGTTTCTGTAGTATAAAAAAATATTTTTCTCTGACATTTTTCTGTACATGGAAATACTTTTAATGCGGCCGCGAGGGGTTCAAATGATCATTCAATAGTTATGTTTTTTCTGATATATTTGTTAGAGTTTTATTTCATGTGGAATGATTCATGAAAATTCTGCCATTACTATTTAATTGAGGGAAAAGGATACCTGTTACCTATATGTGTGTAAGTATTCTGTTGTTGCTATTTTGTGGGAGATTTGAAAAAAGCAAAACATTGGTTTCCTACAGTGGTGCCTGTATAATTGGTGGTATTGCTGTAGTATGGGGTGGCGTGGTGGTGGCAATGTTGTAGTGTGTTTGGGGCTTAGTATTGTTAATAAGGATGATAGGGTATTGCTGTAATGTGAGGATGATGTCGGTTGCTGTAATGTGGGGGGGGGGAGGTGATGCTGGTTGCTGGAATGTGGGGGTGATGCCGGTTGCTGTAATGTGGGGGGGGGGGGAGGTGCTGCCGATTGCTGTAATGTGGGGGTGATGCCGGTTGCTGTAATGTGGGGGTGATGCCGGGTGCTGTAATGTGGGGGGGGGGGAGGTGATGCCGATTGCTGTAATGTGGGGGTGATGCCGGCTGCTGTAATGTGGGGGGTGATGCCGGTTGCTGTAATGTGTGTGGGGGGTAGCGGTGATGCTGGTTGCTGTAATGTGGGGGCGATGCCGGTTGCAGTAATGTGGGTGGGTATCGATGTAGTAGGAGTGTGTGTGTGTGGGGTTATTTATTGCTGTAATTTGGGTACTAATAATGTATTGTCATGGTATTTATTGATGTAATATGGGTGCTAACAATGTAATGTTGAGGGTCATTAGGAGAAATAAATACCCCCCCACACACACACTCATACTACATCATGTTGTACTGCACCAGCAACACACACTGCACTAGAATCAGTGTGCAACAAAATAGTGCATGGAGCCCACAACACGTGGGCCTGTGTGCTTTAAATGCCAGGGCTGATATTTAGTCCCAGTCCGGCCCTGTCAGCTCTGCATAGCTGTGGAAACAAACACGTTAAAGCATGTAAGTGAATCACATGTCTCAGACCTGTACATAACTGAACTTAAGCACAGTGCTACACTTGTATATAACTTGGTCTGCAGACTGTTAGCTCCATAGCCAATTCCACTCTTAGAGGGGGGGGGGGTGTGTGGTGTGGTGTGGTGTGGTGTGGTGTGGTGTGGTGTGGTGTGGTGTGGTGTGGTGTGGTGTGTGTGTGTGTCCCCGCTACTGCAGAAGCGCACAACTTCTTCCTTTTTATGGGTTTTTTTTTTATTGTCAGGATGGTAATAATGTTTTGACACCGTATACTTGCACAGCAATTATGGAGACCCTCAACGCTTACTATACATAGTCCAGATCAGCCAGCTAGCCCAGCATTGATCTCCCTGAACAATGAAACAAGAGGGTTTTATACCTGACACTCCTCCCACAGGCCTAGCTTGATGGACAGGTGACACACCTACCTTCTCTTTAAAAGGAAACACCCATCCCTGGCTCTGTTTAGACTATCAGACCCACTCTGTCTGTTTGCTGAGAGGAAGCAGCTTTTAAATCATGTAAGTAAACCAATTTTAAACTACACATATGTTTTTACCTGGTTTAATCTAGGTACATAACTGTGCCAATGTTTTACTCTACTTCCCTGCTTTCTCTGCATATCTGCATATTGCCAGTTAAATGCCTCCTTTTGTTACAATATATACATATATATATATATATTGTAGTATAATCCGATGAATAGGTACTATCTTCTTGATGAACAGCAGCAGTAACCACACGGGTCCAGAGGTTTTAGGATAACAGCCACAGCCAGTTTATTCACCAGCTTATAGACAAACAAAACCATAAATAAAATCCTAGCCATCTGGCTAGTAGCTAATACCTTTTAGCAAGACCCTTTCTCTTTGGTGTTGGACCTTGTGTCCAAACATATAGTCAACATAATATTGCTCACCATAGCAGAGTGTCTCAGGAGGCAACTCACCTCCTCCCCAGGTCTGAGACAACCACTGCATCTTCAAGCTGTCTTTTTACATGCACCTCCTAGGTGCATCTCTTGATCATTCTCTTCTGAGACTGGCCGACCAGAAGACCCGGACTGGGCCTTATGTATACAATGCAGGAAGCCTGGGACACATACCTCTCCCATTTAGCCTCCTTCCAGTGACTGTCACATATCCCCCCCCTTTGTTTCAACCTATGGGTGGAACACTTGTAACCCTAAATGCTCCTCTATTTCTTTCCAAAATGTTTAGCTTTATGCTGTAAACTGAGTATGAGGGTATTGGTTACAGTTCCTTTCCAACCCAAAGGAACAATGGATAGTAGAGAAACTGGGGTAGTTGGCAGCACATTTTTATAATGAAAAGTGGACACATGGCACCGACACTGAGAGCAGGATGATCAACAATCGAAGACCTCTTTTCGAGCCCCTGGTTTATTGCCAAGTAAGAATACAACAATCTATTACCAGGTTCTACTGGCTTCTCGTTAATAATTTCCACTCTCTCTATGGCTTTTATTAGAGTGTGGTTTCTCAATTGCTCCAAGGCACAAACATCTTTCTTTACTTTAACATCAGGTGTACAGTAAGCAGTCTTCACAACATTTCCCATCTCAATAGAACTTACACTAGTCTGCAGTCCATTGCTAGCCCTGTCCTTTCCTGACTTACCAACTACATTTGATAAAGGGGACACTTCTGACTTGGGGAACACACCCCCTATCACTGTATCAGTGACATTACCATGTGGGTCTGGGCTACTCACTTTGGCAATTGACTGGGTTTCCCACAGCTTCCAAAAGTGAGAACAATCTCTCCCCAATACCACATCAAATTTCAACCCAGGAACTAATCCCATAGTGACTACCATATGACCATACTGTGTTTCTACTTGTACCTCAGTAGCATCATAACGCAGTGTATTCCCGTGTATGCAGGTTACGCCAACAGTTTTCCCTTGACGCTATAAAGGACTCACCAACTCTGCGTTTACAAGAGAAACCATGCTGTCCAAATCTACCAGTGCTTTTACCCTTTTACCTTCTACAGAAACTTCACACATTAATTTCTCAGGCTTAGCCTGTTGGTCTGCAATACAGCCTAACTGGGCACATAAAGACCTTCTATGAGGTACATAAGCATTATTACATTACATAGATTCAAAGGTACATGAACAGTAAGCAGCAATATGGCCTAAGCCACCACATCTAAAACAGGTAATCACATTTCTGTCATATCTCTTAGAAGGCTGGAACCTTCTTGGTATAACTGGCCAATCTCCAGGTTCTGAGCCTACAGTCTCTGTACATTTAAGTGCATTCCACCGCCCAGCACCCTTTTCCCCTGGAACAGTCTTACCAGAATCCACTGGAGATCGCCCTTTCCAAACTAGAGGCTGGCGGGGTGTATTCTTCCTTTCTTTTGTTGCTACATACTTGGTCTGTACCACTTTCAATGGAGCCATAGACGAGGACAGGAACTAATGGTTGACTTTGCAACTCCTTAAACTGTTTAGAGGCAAGTCTGTAGTAATCGCATTCTGCGGTACCTTTTGAAGCATATTATTAATATCCTGAGTTCTTGTAATTTGAGGCTCCGGTAAAATCTTGGACAATCCTGAAATACTTACCTGCTTTACTTTTCCTGAAACCCGAGTGGAAGGTGTCTCAAAGCCATAGGCAAACCTCTCCCAGTTATCCTTAACAGTTTCTATTCTGCTGACATTGTCTTGAATAGTTTTAGTAGCGTACTGTAGTTCATTTTGAACTGTGGACAACTTTTCTAAAATTTTTTGGGTTTGTTCCCATTGACCTTTATTTTCATTTCCTTTTCCACTTATTGACTTTTGTTGGTCTGCCAGGGCAGATATCTGTATTTCAGCCTGTACATGGGAATCTCTTAACTCTTGTACTTCTGTTTAAGAAGCTCGCTCTTCTAATGGGGCTGTCTGAGCTAGTTGGGTTCTGGCAACCAGCTTATCATGCTGAATCTTTAATTGTTCATATTGAGTTTTATATTGCTTTCCAACATTTTCAACATGGGATATGATCTATATCTGTGACTTTGGCATCTGTTGCGAGCCGCGGCGGTGCCCAGACGCCACGACTCTCTCACAGGCGTCACGGCCGTCGCTATGACGACCGGGACGTTACTTCCGGGGCTTGTCCCGGCCATTGCCTAGGCAACGGTCGGGACGCTGAAAGAGAGAGCGCCGCGTCCCAGCAAAGGAGAACTGCTGGGCGCGTGCCCAACTAGTAACAGCCTGCGGGCTAATTTGGTATAATTTATCCATTAGGCATAGGCTGGGGGCAGTTTCAGAGCTAAGCTCTGATTGGTCACACTGTGTATTTAAGGCAGGGAGGGCTTAGCCTCCCTGCTGTTTATAGCTTTTCTGCCACAGTCCTGCTGACCTGCTTTATCCTGGTACCTGCTTTTGTTCCTGTCCCTGTCCCGTGGACACTCTATTGGATTTCCCGTGTATGACCCCTTGCCTGGATTTGGACCCTGCCTGTTTGCTCGTGACCCTGACCTTCCTGTCTGTATCTGTACCTTGCCTGTGACCCTTGAACTCAGCTTGTGTATTGGATTCCCTGTCTGCTGCTGGCCCTCGACCCTTGCCTGGACTTCACTCCGCTTTCCTGGGTTCTCCCTAGTCGGTACACACTTTACGACCCTCTGCTAGTCTGCGGCCAAGTCTGTCCCCACCACAAGGGGCTCCAGTGAACACCTGACTGGCAGAGCAGACTCCGGGTTGTGCTGTATCGGCTAGAGGGGTTCCTAACAGCATCTTTCTGCAGATTTTCCTTCTCATTCCTCAGTTTTACTGCTTCTTCTTTTTGTACTCTGACATTGACCTTTATTTGTATTCTGGGCTGCAATTACCCTGGCAATATCAGTTTTAAATTTTCCATTCGCTTTAGTGAGCTGCTGTATTTGGGCCCTCCCACTTTTTACACCTTCCTCAAGATACTTCTTTTCCGCCAGCAACGTTTCTCTTTTCTTGCCGAGTTTCAAGTTAGATTCTTGCAACAGCAACATATTTGCTTCAAGCTTCTGCATCTTAGCTTGAAGATGCGGTATTTCACTGTTCACTTTTTTACTCCCCAGTTGCTTTCTGATCATGGCTAGCTCAGCTTTAGCTTTCTCCAACTCTGTGGTCAGTGTGGCAGAAGCTTGCAGGTGTGTTGTCAGTGGTATGTGGTTTTCCTGCAGCTTGGCATTTCCTGATAGGATAGAGCTTGCTCTGTTTGCCTCCTCTTCACATTCCTGTGACACATCTGCCAACTGCTTCTTCAGTTCAGCCTTCCTGTGATTCTGCTCTGACTCTTCACATTTTTGGCTTAGTTGAGCAATAGTCTCCTCACAGGCTCTCTTGGTTTCTGCGTGCAACTGTGCTGGGACATGACTACTTCTCATCTGCCCCTTTAACTCCTCAATCTGCAGCTGCAGCAGGACTTTCTCCGCCTGCAGCTTCTCCTTTTCCCGAGGAAGAGTACTGCTCTTTACTTTCATTTCATCAAATTCCATCTTAAGTGTGTCCCACTTTGCATCTGACCTTTTCTTTTCCCTGTCTGCAGTTACCAGAGCTTTTCGCAGCTCTGTCTTCAGATTATCTTGTAGCTCATTTATTTCTCTTCCCATTTGCTCCTTACGCTGCTGGTATTTTAAACACTCTAATTGTGCGGCTTCAAACCTTGTTTCCTTAATTTCTTTTTCTTGTTGCAGCATTTCTATGGCTTGTTCCTGAGACTTTTCTTTTGCTTTAATTGAGCTCACGTTTTTACGGAGGGCATCAAGGTCTTGTTGCCATTCCCTCCGGTACTCCTCTAAATCCAACTGCTGTTGCCTTATGGCTTGCCTCTGGGTCTTCTTAAAGTCTAACTGTTGTTGCCTCTGGGTATCCTCTAATTCTGACTGTTGTTGCCTGAAGGCTGTCTGTTGATTTATGGCGAATTGCTGTGCTAAAGCAGATTGGTGGGCAATAGTAGTTTGTAGAAAATCTTTAAGCATGTCCTCCTTTTCAGGGCACTGCATCACAGCCTTTTCCCAGAGTTCAAACAAATGTGCATCAACCCTTTATCAGACATAACTGCAGCATCTTGTAATAGCGGTTGCCTAATGGCTGTCTCCAGTTTGTAGTAAGTCTTTATCAGAAACATCCTCCTCTTTTAACCTAGCACAATGATGAGGGTTATAATCTACCGCTACACAAACGTGCTCCAAGTTCTGATTTTTGTCTCTCTCCATATCGACATTTTGACATCCCTGTATGCGCTCTCTGGTTTGAGACAGTAGGCTTCTGCTTTTTTTTGCCCATTGTAGCTTGAGAAGCAGACAATTTTATCTTTATACGAACAAAACACTTTCTTTATAGAAGGAGCACCACACTTGACTTAAGATGTGTGGCACTACAACACCCAGCATATGTCTCAAACTTTTCCTTTGCAGAACCAAAAGTTTTTTTTTTGTTTTTTTTTTAACTTCTGCGCAATAGTTTTGCAAACACATTTGCATGCTTCTTGTTGTTTCAACACAGAAACATCCACTTTACACTGACAAAGATTCTTAATAAACTTTTCTCTTTAATGTCTTTCTCTTTGCTTATGCACAGATCCAGGCCACACCCAACTTGCGCTTTGCAGAAATACACATTTCCTAGACTTCAGCAACACATACTTGTGTTTTCTTCCCAGTTTTAATGAACACACCTGCTTTACATCAATTAACAAAGCTCAGTCTTTGCATTGCAAAAAACATATCCTTTTTAATCTATATCAATAATGTGCTCATTTTTCTGAGATATCTTGCTGCTCTTTGTGGAAGCTCCTTGGACATTGAGATAAACCACATCAACTGTAATGCAATTGTTGCACTAATCCATCTTGTAAACACGGAGAATCGCTTCACAAACAAATTTGTATTGACTCTGCTTTAGAGCAATTAACAGACTCAATCCATAAAACACTTGGGGCTAGATTTACTAAACTGCGGGTTTAAAAAAGTGGAGATGTTGCCTATTGCAACCAATCAGATTCTAGCTTTCATTTATTTAGTACAAAATGACAGCTAGAATCTGATTTGTTGCTATAGGCAACATCCCCACTTTTTCAAACCCGCAGCTTAGTAAATCTAGCCCTCAATTTCTTTGCCTTTAATCTGTCTCTCACTGGTCTTTGCATACACTTCTGTTTTTTCCAACACAAATAGCCAGTTTTCACTGACAACATTTAACTCCTCTCAAATCATATATGCAGCAAATCTGTTTAAACAGTATTTCACAATAGGTTTTATTACTCACATCCATGTGGTTCTCTGTTTCCCACTGTTGCTGTGCATAAACATTCCAATTTTTAGCTGCTTTTCTCCACATATTTCTCCATGGTGACTGTCCCTTTTAAACTTTTCTTTTATCCATATGACATGACATGCACGTATTTCTCCACGATGTCTGTCCCTTTTAAATTTTCCAAGCACACACACAGAGCTGGTTCCTGCAATTATCTCCAAAACTGCTGCTATTCTTGACATGCGCAGATCTCTGCATGCCAATTCTCCACCATATGTAGTATAATCAGGGGAATAGGTACTATCTTCTTGGTGAACAGCAGCAGTAACCACACAAGTCCAGAGGTTTCAGGAAAACAGCCACAGCCAGTTTATTCACCAGCTTATAAACAAACAAAACCATAAATAAAATCTTAGCCACCTGGCTACTAGCTAAAACATTTTAGCAAGACACTCTCTCTTTGGTGTTGGAACTTGTGTCCAAACACATAGTCAACATAATATTGCTTGCATAGCAGAGTGTTTCAGGAGGCAACTCACCTCCTCCTCAGGTCTGAGACAATCACTGCATCATCTAGCTGCTTTTTTACATGCACCTCCCAGGTGCATCTCTTGATCAGTTTCTTCTGAGACCGGCAGGCCAGAAGACCCGGACTGGGCCTTATGTATACAATGCAGGAAGTCTGGGACACATACCTCTCCCATTTAGCCTCCTTCCAGTGACTCTGTCACAATATATATATATATATATATATATATATATATATATATATATATATATATATATATATGATGTAACCCATGGTGATCAGCTCAGTGTTACTGTGCAGTATGTGTTGAATGAAATACCCACTGAGCGTTTAATCACATCTTTAAGCACTCAGTGTCATTAGTCATAAGGCTGCAGACCAGGGGTGGGCAAACCTGTCCTCAAGGGCCATATCCAGTTCATGTTTTTAGGATTTCTTTAATCATGTACAGCTGAGTTAATCTATTTGGCTGGGTCAGTAATTATCCCACCTGTTTCTACAGACAGAAATCCTAAAAACATGAACTGGATATGGCCCTTGAGGACAGGTTTGCCCACCCCTGATATAGAGGGTGGAGTTCAAGCACGTCACTACCTATTGTTTTAGTTGATGGCAGGGCAGGTTCATGCTTTTTTGATGTAGCAGGAACAGTGAACGTAGTTTAATATCTGATACTAATATTTCTGGACTGCAAGAACAGTGAACGTAGGTAAATTTAGCAGTACTAATATTTCTGGACTGCAAGAACAGTGAACGTAGGTAAATTTAGCAGTACTAATATTTCTGGATTGCAAGAACAGTGAATGTAGGTAAATTTAGCAGTACTAATATTTCTGGACTGCAAGAACAGTGAACGTAGGTAAATTTAGCATTACTAATATTTCTGGACTGCAAGAACAGTGAACGTAGGGAAATTTAGCAGTACTAATATTTCTGGACTGCAAGAATAGTGAACGTAGGTAAATTCAGCAGTACTAATATTTTTGGACTGCAAGAACATTGAACGTAGGTAAATTTAGCAGTACTAATATTTCTGGACTGCAAGAACAGTGAACGTAGGTAAATTTAGCAGTACTAATATTTCTGGACTGCAAGAACAGTGAACGTACTTATTGCAGGACTAATATTTCTAGATTGCAAGAATATATTGCTCTAGAATTTTTTTTATAATTTTTAAATAATTTTTTTTTTTTTTTTTTAATTATTTTTGTATAATTTTATTTTTTATTTTTTTAAGATTTGTCAATAATTATAAAATTATTATGGACTTATCAGAACAAAGCACAGGACAAAAGCACCACTGGACTCAGCAGGACAGACACTGGCCAAAGCTCCACTGGACTCAGCAGGACAGAGCACAGGACAAAAGAATAAAGCACCACTGGACTGATCACACAGGAGCAGGAGCACCACTACCCTACAACTTCCCTCTACCCTGATCACAACCCAAATGAAAATGGCGGCCGCTAGTGGGGAATTTATGCAATCCGAGTCTCGCTAGACTTGGACATCAGAGCCTCACTTTCATTTTTTTGGTGCCGAAAATACCCGAACAGTGCTCGGATCCCGTCGGATTCCCACTGTTCGGGTGGGCTCGGATTAGCGGATTCAACAACATCCCAAGGACAATTCCATCTTGCACCTCTAGCAAACTCTTGCAAACTGCCATCCTGTCTGCCACTGCAGTGCCACTCCTAGATGGGCCACGTGTTTGTACCACCCACTTGTGTCGCTTAGCTTAGACAACCAGCTACCTCGGTGCAACCTTTTGGACTAAAAACAATATTGTGAGTTGTTCAGAATAGACTGGAAATTAGTGGAAATGAATGTTATTGAGGTTAATAATAGTGTAGGAGTGAAAAAAAAACCAAAAATATGGATTTTAGCACTTTTTATGCTTTTTTAAAAAAAAATCAGAACCCAAAACCCAAAATCAGAACCAAAACCTTTCGTGGGGAGTTTTGGCAAAACAAATCAGAACCCAAAACCTCAAGCTAATCAGAACCCAAAACCCAAAACCCCAAAAGTGGCCGGTGCACACCCCTAATACTTACAAGTTCGCAACTTCCACTCTACCATCAAATCTCACCTTACTTCTCATCCACTCATTACCTTCGAGGCTAAGCATCAACGTCAGGTCTCATCTGCACTATATATTCCAAATTAACCTCCCCTTCTGTTCCTCCTCGTTACCCTCACGAAGGGGCATGGGAGTGGGACCTGGGCTACCCACTTGATGACGAGGAATGGTCAGAAATACAGGACAATACCGCCTTTAGTTCAATTTGTGTCCGAATAAAAGAAAACGTTTATAAACTTCTCTATCGATGGTATTACGTCCCTACACGCCTCCGTAAGATATTACCCGATTCCTCCAACAGATGTTGTTGTTTATGTTCTGGCATAGGCTCATTTCTACACATATGGTGGGATTGCCCAAAATTGATCCCCTTGTGACATGCTTTGTGTGGGCACATCATTGTGTGTCCAGAAGGGGAGCAGTCACTCTAACGCAAGATTTAGCACCGGACAAATCATAAGGGAGGAGCCCTGGTTATCCCATCAGCTGTTCCTAATGATATTTAATCGAATCACAATATTCTTTTATGTAAAGGAATTAAGACAATACCTCTGGGGGTAAATATATCAAAGTGCGAGTTTGCCAGCGTGTTTAAATCGCGGCAAATCGCGAGTTTTAAAAAAAAAAAAATGAAAATGTATCAAGCTGCGATTTTGAGACTCATGTTCAAAATCGCTGGTCATCTCTGGCGATTTTGAGCGATGTAAACACTCACGAGTTTAGCAAACTCTCCTGTGTTTGGCAAACTCGCCTGTGTTGTAACAGTGAGTTGTCAACACATCACTGTTACACTGTCCCTGGTAAAAAGTAAAAGAATAGATAAAAGTTTAAAAAAAAAAAAGCGTGGGGTCCCCCCGCTATTCATGCTTAACCCTAGTGCTGCCTGACTAGTGCTGGTCCCGTGAAAATCGGGGAAAAATTTTGCGTGGGGTTCCCCCGATTTTCACTTTACCAGCACTAGGCAAACCAGCCAGGGTTGGTGGCACTATAGCAGGGGGACGCGCGGCAGGGGTCCCCCTGCCATAATGACTAACCAACCCTAGACTGTTCAGCGCTGGGCTGGATTCCCTAGGGAGTGGGGTCCGCCGAAAAAAACGAGCGGGCCCCCCCCTAGAAAGAACCAGCCCAGTGCTGATAGCACTAGGGCTCTTCCTACTACCCCTGGGCTGTGGGTAGTAGGGTAATACGGCGATAAAGTATTAAAAAAACAAACTGACACCAATTTTTTTGTGGAACTACAAGTCCCAGCCAGCCAGGTTGCCAAAAACAGTGTGGCAATGCTGGTGCTTGTATAACTACTAGCACCAGCATAGCCACGGCAGCCAGGGCATGTTGGCACTTGAAGAACCACAAGTGCCAACATGCCCTGACATCCCTGGCTTGCTGGGCCCTGTAGTTCCACAAAGAAAAAAGTTTACAAAACAACAACTCCCTCATAAACACCACATATATTTATTAAAAATAAAAACCCCACAATAAATACACTACCCACCCTCTTTTTTACCACATCTAATTAATAAAAATAAAAAAAAACAAATACTTACCAATGCTTCTTTCTTCTTACCAAGGTCCTGGCTTGCCCCGGGCCCTTAATATTTATACTTCCATCTTGACGGCTTGCCCCAGTCCCATCCATTTTATACCTCCATAAATGATTCTTGAGAAACTGGAACACTTCGCCCACAAGGGGCCCATATTTGTAATTTCCCAAATCTTTGTGTTTGATTGCAGAAAAAAAAAAAAGTTCTTGAGCCGCCGCAAACACCTCCTACCTAGTAGGAGGTCCGTAACGCACTGAGCTTACGTTATTTGCGTAAGTTCAAAGTACAGTATTATGGCATTTTCCCACGCTAGTGGGGAAATCACATAATACTGTACCTAGAGCTTACGCAAGTAACGTAGCTCATTGCGCATGCGCTACGCTACTTGCGTAAGCTGTATTTACTGTATTACAGATTACAAGCAGCGTGTTGTATCTGGCATGTTTAGAAGCAAACTCTACTGAGTTTGCTAGCTCGCAGCTTCATACATTGGAGACTTGTATAGCTGCAGTGGTAAACAGTGGTGAGTTTGATCTCTGGCGATTTTGCAAGTAGCGATTTTACAGAAGCAGAACTCTGGCGATTTTGTATGAAAACTCAGCTTCATACATCGGTGAGTTTCAACTCTCCCGAGAAAATCGCTGGAGTTGCAAAATCGCACTTTGATACATTTACCCCCTGATGTTGTATATTGGATCTTGGGAGTTCCCAAAATTCAATTGTGACAGTTACCCAGGTATCCTTGAGTCGTAAAACAATTGCCCAGAGGAAAACTGTATCTTATATTCTCCAAAACAGTTCACTGTGTTATTCATAAGAAGTTATGATGTCCAATCTTGTTGTTTGAGGTTGGATCAAAATGTGGGTTGTAAAATTTTTATCTCAGTCTTGATAAATGAATATTCTATGCTGACATAGCTACCTTAATTATTTCTGGTGTGTATTCCTTGATGATAGGATAAAAAATATGTTGGTGGAGAAAGTCAGGTCTGTAATAGTCTAGACCTGTGTGTAAACTCTTATTCTAGACCATCTATATCACTAGAGAATAATCTGAAAAGAACAAACATAATAACATGGGTACAGATAGGCAGAATAACAAAACGTTTGGACAAAATTAACAGAACAAACTGCATGGCATACAGAAACATGACAGGGAATAAAAGGAAAACTGAGTGTGGACAGACGTGAAACATCAAATAAAGGGCCCTGACCATGTGAGCTTACATTCTAGAGGGAGGGGATGACAGATAACCTGGGCAGATATGACATTGGGCTTAGTGGTCTAGGTATGTAGCATAAGAGTTTGAGGTTTTGGGTTCTGATTTGTTTTGCCAAAACACCTGACGAAAGGTTTTGGTTCTGATTTAGGGTTTTGGGTTCTGATTTATTTTTAAAAAAGCATAAAAAGCGCTAAAATCCAGTTTTTTGTTTTATTTACACTCCTACGCTATTATTAACCTCAATAACATTCAATAACAATCATTTCCACTAATTTCCAGAGGGTGGAGTTCTAGCGCATCAATACCTCTTGTTTTCGATCATGACAGTGCATTTTAATTATTTTTGGATTTGGCCCCAACACTGAATGTAGTTTAATATCTGATACGCAGCTATCTGGACTGCGTAGTGGAGTGGCCCCGGTACCCAATTTGGTACCGGGGCCACAATACCTCCTCCAACTGGTCTCAATTCCACTGCACAGATGTCTGCTCCTACCTCCTCCAACTGGTCTGAATTCCACTGCACAGATGTCTGTCTGCTCCTACCTCCTCCAACTGGTCTGAATTCCACTGCACAGATGTCTGCTCCTACCTCCTCCAACTGGTCTGAATTCCACTGCACAGATGTCTGTCTGCTCCTACTTCCTCCAACTTGTCTGAATTCCACTGCACAGATGGCGGACACCGGATGCACGTCTAACACCAACATTTCTGTTAAGGCCGCAGTTATCTGCTTTGCCATAGAATGACTACTGTCGTACTTTGTGCTCATGGCAAACGACTGTTGGACGGTCACATAATGCCAAAAAAAGAGGTGCAAGATGGAATTGTCCTTGGGCCCTCCCACCCACCCTTATGTTGTTGAAATAGGACATGCACACTTTAACAAACCAATCATTTCAGCGAAAGGGCCTACCAAACAACTGTGGCTGAAATGATTCGTTTGTTTGGGCCCCCACACCAATAAAGCTATTCATCTCTCCCTGTACAAACTAAACTGGCTCTACTGAGGCAAGATGTCGTCCTCATCCTCATTCTCTGATTCCTCTCCCCCTTCAGAGTGTACTTCCTCATCCTCACACATTATCAATTCGTCCCCACTGGACTCCACAACCACAGGTCCCTCTGTAGTATCTGGAGGCCAGTGCTGTACTTGATTGAGGAATTGATAATTCATTTTTATGAACATCATTTTTTCAACGTTCTGCGGAAGCAACCTCCTTCGCCGCTCACTGACCAGGTTACCCGCTGCACTAAAAACTCTTTCGGAGTAAACACTGGAGGGGGGACAACTCAGGTAACTTGGGACTGCACAAACAATGAACGTAGTAATAGAAATGGCAGTTCCTCTTTTTTGGAACTACAGAAACAATGAACGTAGTAATAGAAATGGCAGTTCCTCTTTTTTGGAACTACAGAAACAATGAATGTAGTAATAGAAATGGCAGTTCCTCTTTTTTGGGACTGCACAAACACTGAACCTATTAATAGAAATGGCAGTTCCTCTTTTTTGGGACTGCACAAACAATGAACGTAGTAATATAAATGGCAGTTCCTCTTTTTTGGGACTGCACAAACAATGAACGTAGTAATAGAAATGGCAGTTCCTCTTTTTTGGGACTGCAAGAATATATTGCTCTATAATATTTTTTTATACTTTTTTAATTATTTTTTTATATTTTCTTAACATTTTTTTTTTTTTGGTATTTTTTTAACATTTTTTAAAGATTTTTGGCTAATTAACAAATTGCTATGGACTTATCAGAAACAAATACAGGACAAAAGCACCACTGGACTCAGCAGCACAGACACTGGCCAAAGCACCACTGGAATCAGCAGGACAGAGCACTGGAAAAAGTACTACTGGACTCAGCAGGACAAAGCACCACTTGACTAAAGTAATCAGCAGGACAGAGCACTGGACAAAGTACTAATGGACTCAGCAGGACAAAGCACCACTTGACTAAAGTAATCAGCAGGACAGAGCACATCAACCTCCCTCTTCAGTAACCACAGGGAGAATGAAGATTGCGGCCGCGAGCTGGGCATTTATGAGATCCGAGTCTCGCGAGATCCGACGCAAGACTTGGATGTCATAGCCTCGTTTTGAATTCCTTGGGCGGCCGGAAGTACACGAACAGTGCTCGGATCCCGTCGGATCCGCACTGTTCGGGTGGGCTCGGATTACCGAAATCCGAGCCCGCTCATCTCTAATTTGTAGGAGGGTAGAATACAGGGCAGATTGGGGGTAGGGATAATAGGCAGGAGTGATGTGGAAGGAGGGAGGGTAGGGGTGGTAAGGTAAGGTAGGAGGGAGAAGAGAATGAGACAGAGTAGAGGATATAGAAGATGAGGCGATAGAGGGACAGGTATAAGGATAATGTCAGTTGGGATGTACGTTGTGGATGAAGGGGGACAGGGAAGGAAAGGTAGGATAGAGGCGGGAGATAACTCATTTTCCGCTGGGGTATTATTTGTTCTGTAAGCTCCAATGGATTAGGGGCCCATATAAATGATTAGATATTGTCTGTACTTGTGCATATAGATCATGTCTTAAGATTTTGTTATATTTCTCTTTCTATACACAAATAAGAATGTTTATATATTAATGAGAATATTATTTATACCTTATATTCTTTAGAATAATTGTTATATATTCTACCAAAAAAGCATATTTTGCTATGTGTTTTGTATAGACTTTTTATGAATAGAGTTTATGAGTCTGATTCAGCAAGACACATATCTGCTGATTTTGTGCAAAATCACTCTGCACATGCCCAAAACCGGAACACGCATCTGTGAACGTAGCACGTGAACGTAGCACTGTCTGGCACGTCTTCATATGCAAAGAACACTTACTACAGCCTACAATTTCGTGGAGTGAAAGGGGCTGAACCTCTATAACATTTAACTGTTTATCACTGTTTAGATTTTATGTTTCATAGCAAAAGTTGCAGATATTTACATGCTCTATAATTAAATGTAGTTTGTTTTTTAATATTTTAAATGTATGGTTGCTTGCTTTTTGCTTCTTGTTTTTTGGTTTTGTTTGTTCGGTTTTTGTTTTCTCTCTGTTTTGGACAGACAAGGGGTGGCTCCCTCTAAACCACGCACCCTCACAACTTGGGAGTTGCGGAACCAGACCCTTGACTCGGTTTGCAGATTCTCTTGCATTTCTTTGACACAGCCAATGTTTAGCTGCACTCCCACGCCTGGTGCCTCCATATATTACATCACATAGGTGAGACCCACCTAGTTTGTTTATACTCCGGTCTTTAGGCACTTTCCCCGTGGGTCTCCCCTCTGTCTTTGAGGCTTGCGCCCACACCCTTACCCTTCCTGCCCTTCCCCCTCTCTGAATCTTTCTAGACCCCCCCTTCTTACTACACTTGACTTACCTCCTTCTCTTTTTCACATCTCTACTCTTACCACTCTCGCCGCGGAGTAGTCGTGTTGCTCCCTTCATCTTAACTTATTTTATTACATTTCATTCACTCAATACCAAGGGCCTCAACAACCCCCATAAACGCTCCATGTTACACCACACCATTCAAATACTCAAAGGTGATGTTGTTTTTTTACAGGAGACCCACTTCAAGGCTGGTGGCCATCCCTCCTTATGCTCATGCCAATTCTCCTTGATATACAATGCCTCTCATCCCACCAAGAAAAATGGGGGGGGCAATTATGATACGCAACTCAATACCCTTTGTCCTTTCTGAAACAAAGGAGGACCCAGAGGGCCGTTTTCATATCCTTAAGGGTAAAATTGGACACCTGGACATTATCTGGGCTAATATGTTTAAGTCGTATAATTGGATGAACGAAAGTATATTGGTTTAATATTGGTTTGCCGTGCGTATTGCGAAGCGTACGCCACGTGTTACGTGGCGTGATACGATCGCACGGTAAAATAGGCACGCACACACTCGCATTACAACAGTTAGTTATTTATATAATTTCATATTGGTTCTGTTACACTGTAATTCAGGAGCAGATAGTATTCGGTTTATTATTAGTCTTTATATATATATATATATATATATATATATATATATATATATATATATAGTGATTATATGTACAGTGTAGTGTTATTAAAGGTTTAGGTTATAGGAAAGGTGTCATGCCTGATATCATATTGAAGCCCTAATCATCAGCAGCTGTCCGGTGCAGTCGGCGAAGAGATCGCACATTGCATACTTTAGTTATTGATGTTAGAGAGTAAACCTTTGTATGATACTGGCTATGAAAGGAGCAGACCACCTGGAGAGAAGACCCCCACCTTTGTATTCCTTAGATCGAATCAACCTATTACCTGTCTGGCCTGGACCCACCCAACGTCTGGACCTATAGAAACAATCTACGTCATCTCTATTGTTCGAGTGTAACACTGTACTGTATATAATATAGCTGCCCTTCCTTTTGGCTCTCAGTCTACTCTGACCACAGTTATCTAACAGATACACTGTTCCATTGGGACCCATGGAAGCGCAGCGATTGCAGCGGTATGTATGTATGTAACTTTTGGTAATGGCTGTTCTGTACTGTACTTTATTATGATATAATAATGTATTGAATTGTTGACTATTTACATCTGCTAAAAATAAGTAACTTTTTGCTTTGGAAACACATACAATTGATTGGGCAATGCTTATTTTAAAACGATAGAATTACTTTAATAATTTGGGGGCTCGTGAGTTAGGAGTTACGTTACCGGCAGGTATGCAACGCTTGCGATATTCGGTTCCTCAACAAAGGGTGGATTGACGGACGTGTCGCATAAAGCAGGAAAGAATGTAATGCATCTAAGACCTGTGGTTCACTGTGTGTTGCGAAACCGAATGTCCGTTGTTGCATAGACTGAAGGAACGCTAATTAGAATCTAGGGACAAGAAAGAAAAATGTTTCTTTTTATTGTCTTTTTATGTTTTAAAGTGTATTGCATTGCTGAGCGTATGTGTATTTCCCGCTGTGCGTACGCGAACTTCCGGTAGATTTGCCACGTGGTTGAACAATCGTTTTGATAGTTATTATATGCATACTGTAAGCACTTGGTAAAGTCTCTGAAAAGATAGTGCCATTGTTTGGGAAAGTTATTTTCTGTACAGAAAACAAAGGTTATGTGTGTGTATGTGAATAAATACATAAAGGAAAAAATATACTGGTAACTATAGGCAACTATAGGTTTTTGCACGTGCACCCAATACTAATCACGACATTCACTGATAAAGGGTATTGTTTGCTGGAAGGGACAGAGCATTGCGGTGTTATCTGTGGTCCGCATAATGAATCATTGAGCTGTGCAAATCGACCGCATGGCAAGGCCGTGATTGAGTATTGGGAGGGCAGTGTGGTACTATTTAAAATTCATAGCGCTGTAGTTCAGGTGTGTCTGATGGGGCATGTTAAAAAAAGGTAACCTGACAACAAAGGTTCTGTTCTAGGGCTGAGCAGGATATAAAGAAACCTTTGTGTGAGTGGTGTTCTGTTCTAACAAAGAGCAGGTGATAAAGAGACACCACAGAGTATGCATGGCATACTCGAAGCGAAAATAACATGTTTTCGCGGTATTCCCAAATATTAATTGCAAAGCTTACTGATAGTTAGTATCCGTAAGCGGTGCGATCGGACCACATGGTTGATTTAGTGCAGCCGTGATTGCGACTTGGGAGATGTGGGAGGAAATACGCTGCAACCACTAATATTCTTGATTGATATTGGGTGCTAACAGCGGTAAAGTACTCAAACTGGGAAGGGCATTGATATCTTTAAGAGGACGTGCCTGTTGAAAACGTCCATGAATAAAAAAAAATCTCTAGTAAGTTCTGTTTGAAAGGAGAACAGGTAAAAAGTCTTTTTTGTGTAGCGTTGAGAAATAGGTTGTTTTCACAATGGATACGAAGCAAACGCTAGAGATAGTTCATTCTGTGCTGTCTAATGAATGGCCGGTTGGTTCGGCAAAATATGTTATGTATAATAAAAACGGGGCGTATGCTACGGCATATTGCGACAAATGGGTCAAGATGACCCGGGAGTGTGTGAAACCTTTCCCAAACATAGGTACTCTTGACTCAGAGGTGTTAAATAATGTTAGAGATAAAGTGTGGTTGATTAAATCAACTAAAACGAGAATTGAACATGATGACTATTTAAAATTGTGGCAACAAGAAGGGTACACGTGGCAAGGAAGCGCGCGCTAAGCGGAAGTAAGCGTACCGGAAACAAGCATTCCGGAAGTGTGCGTTGCAAAGCGTGGCGAACTGAGCGCAAACACGCCCCCGACAAATTCGGTCGGGGCGGGAAGTACAGCCAATACCAAAAATGTAAAAACTGTAACTAGTAACTTGTATGTTGTTTTAAGTAATGTTAAAAGTAATGTTTCAGGACAAAGAAAAGGAACGGTCCCACCAGCAGGGGCAGCGGCTGAAAGTGGTGAGAATAATGAAAAGGTTAACACAGGGGGAGACATCCATTGTACTGCAGCAGCAATTTTAGCAACTAGTTTTAGTGATTTGGTAGACTTGCATCCTGTCTGCACAGCAGCAGTTCCCAATGGGAAAGCGGACAGATATAGCGATGTTCCCTTGAAACATGTAGCAAAGCATGATCCATGCACTAGGTCTGAAACATTTTCAATTTTGTCTGATTTCCCTGATCCTAGGAAAGATTTGACCAAATGTCAGCAGTTTATTAGATATTATGGTAATGTGTACGAGCCAACTAATAACGATTGGCGAGTATTATTGAAGACCTGTCTTCCTCTCAATACTGATATACAAAAGTTCATTAAGGATTGTATGTTGGAGGAGGATGAATCCTTAACCGAGGATGATAATCAGGACAATATTAGACATATAATCACACAGTTGGCCATATATTTTCCAGTGATAGTGGACTGGAGTAAAATTTTTACTATCAAGCAAAAAGATAGTGAAAATGCAACAGACTATTTTTGCAGAGCTCTGATAGCAATGGGCAAATATACTGGGGTACCAGACATAAAAGATAATGTACGCTACAGAGAGGTTGCTGTCAAAGTTCTAATGGATGGCCTCAGGGAAAACTTGAAAAGAAGGGTGCAAACTTCATTACCAAACTGGAGAGGAATCACTGTAAGTGCTCCCAGGGAGTCAGGTATAGGACATGATAAAAGTATAAATGAACAGAAAGAGACACTAAGTGATAGGGTTATGATGGTAAGTATCCCAGCACTAGAGGGTCTGCACACACGACCACCAGCATACAACCCACATAACAGGAGACCCAGAATAGTGAGATGTTACAATTGCAGAGAAGAAAGACACATAAGGAGAGATTGTAAAAAAAAGGAAGTGAAACAACATGAGTTGAGGAAGTGTTTTCGATGCAATAAAATAGGACACCTAGCAGAACATTGTGCAGACATGACAGGGACGTGCTTCTACTGCCGTAAGAAGGGACACATGAGTAGGAACTGTGTAGAGAGAAGAATGGATACCTGGGTTGGAAATCACTTAGACATCCTCAAAGGAGGCGTACACTTCTCTCAGAGGTTCCCCTACAATTGATTGCACACTCTGTAACAACTAATATTTTGGGGGAGAAATATAGCCGACTCTAGAGTTAATCTATGGTAAGTATTAAGGTGCAAAGTGTAGAAAGAAACTTATTTAAACGGTAATCTTTGTTGATTATGTTTGTTTGTTTTATGTTGTCAAATGTTTGTTTTCCTAAATCGCTGGCCGATGGCAAGGAATGGAAATGTTTGTTTTGTTTGCTGTTTTAAGATAACTATCTTGTTTTTCTTCTCACAGGTAAAGGTGACACAAAAGGAGTATAGACTTAGTGATAAAAAGGGGGGAGATAGAGAAATAGAAGAATCACTCTTGAAAGACAAATTAACAATAGACAATTGGAACACTCTTTTGTTTTAGGCTGCAGTGACTCATGATAATTTGTTTGGCTGAGAATCATTATCCAAAAATGAAGTATGTGCTTACTTTGCTCCAAAATATCAATTTATGTATTTCAGAGAAAACATGAGTCACCAAGAGTAAATTTTTCATTTTTCTATCATAAGTTAGAAAAGTCCATTGAAAAGGTATGTAGTCAATGAGATACCGAGTTCTTAATGAACAAATGACGGACGACACTGGATTGCACTGTTAAGAACCCCTAGTCAAGTATGGGGAGGGGTCATAGTTAGCAAATAGCTAAGGGGAGCAGTGAAATGAATACAGCCATTTCCCCATAGAGTCAGAGTCCAATCCAGCTGTCATTTTGTTGTAAAAATCTCCCTTTCTACATGTATGTTTGTATTCAAATCTTTGTATTCCCATCATTCATTGCTTTCCTATTTTCCATTCTTTACACAAACGCTAGTCTCTCTCTCTCTCTCTCTCTCTCTCTCTTCCCCTCTCTCCCCCCCTCTCTCTCTCTCTCTCTTTCTCTCTCTCTCTCTCTCTGTTCTGGTGGAGATAAAATCAGACACAGTCTCAACAATGGGGCTAAAACATATTTTATTTTTTTACATAAGACAAATTCAGAGATACACACACTAGATTGACATGAGTTACAGAAACAGTTAGGGGTTTTGTTTTCATGTGTATAGAAACTGCTGATTTTTAAGCAGAAAGGTTCTGTTGTGGAAATACGATTCATGTTTTATAGATTGCATATCTGTTTTTGTTTTTTTTGTTTTATGATTCGTGCCTCCTGTACAAAATTGTGCCTTTATATGGATGCACAAAGGGTGGATAGGAGATTGCTGGAGGTTAGGCATACAGATATGCATCTCTGTATAGAACATTGGAGTAGGATTTTTACCACAAGATACGACATAATGTGAAACCCTAGAAAATGTAGAATTTTCATGTTATATATTTTTTTCACTGTTAGACAGGCATGTACTGGATACTGTTATATTTGAAGAAAGTGTTATAGAAATAGACCCCTTTGCCTTTCACACCTAGTCAAGTAGCTGAATATGAGGTACTGAGAATGACATGTGAGTTGGCAGAGGGAAATTCGATTGATATACATTGGTCTTTAGCATTTTTCTAGTCTAGAGGGCGATGTTGAGGTGACTGAGAAATCGTTTTCTAACAATACCAGCACATGATTAGGACACTACAGAGAGGACTATATACAGTGACACAGTTACCAACTGAAGTAGCTGCTAGTAAGGTCCACACTTACACACACGACCATACATGGCTGTCACACCAGGGCGAACATAGCTATCAAATAGACAGCAGGGTTTTACGTGACAGTTAACAAATCTATGTTTTGTTTTGTTTTTCGTTGTATTGTTTTAGTTTTAAAATGTGAACACACACACACACACACACACACACACACACACACACGCACACACGCACACGCACACGCACACATGCACACATACACATATTGGTTAATATATGAAGATTTTTGTTACCTGAGGAATAAACTGTCTGGAAGGTGAAAAGATGTGGTGAAGAGTCTGGTGGACTCTGGAGAGATGGAGAAGGTAGACCAGAAGTTCCCAGAGTGTATCTCCCAGTCCCAGAGAAGGCAGCAAGTGGTCTGGCTCAGCTGGGTGCAGAAGGTCTGTGCAAGCTGGTAAGAGTATATTGGGGTGCACCAGATATTTCCTTTCAAGCTAGTAGGACGGCAACGTCCTATCTTGATTAAGAGAATGTCAAGAAGATGATACCAATAGAGCCATCCCATATCCCTCCTGCTGATGGGTTTTCCTCCAGGTAAAACAAATCCACGTCATCCAATTACCACCTTGCAGGATCCTCAAGTATACACTGGTGTACCAATGAAATATGTCTGGGTAAAGGTATATTGAAATGTGTCTAATGTATTACTGTGCCATACTCAAAGCTTTTGTTATTCAATGTGATAGTCCTAGAGTTATAATAGATGGTAGGGGTATTCATGTTATTAATAACAGATGTATAATGTATGAGTAGTGGTAACAAATCACATACTTTCAATTAGCCATAAACCAGTGTGAACATAAAGTAACGGTACTCGGTAGAACGAATTGAATAGAATAAGAGTTGGAACTTGATTGAAGTGACTGATAGCTTCTGCCGCTAGTCCTTTCCCGCTACCAAAAGATCACTCCTGGGCAGACTCTTAACCTGTCAGTTTTTGAAATGTTCTTGACCCCTCGTGAGATGAGATTGTAACTGGGAGGCTAGGTTAGACCTTGAGAGAAGGTAAATAGTGAGACAGCAACCGAGAACGTCCAAAACACTGTTTCCTGAAATGTCACACTAACTGTCAGGATGTTGGCTCGGGAGAGTAAGTTGTGGAGCAGTAATTTCTTAGGCTCAGGTTATTTCACAGACAGGTACCAGGTGTTGTAGGCTACCAGCATCATGGCTTCAAGGGTAGCAGAGACACACTGGTGCCCATTCTACCAACTGCAGAGAGGCCAACACTCAGAGAAGGGTCCAAAGGCACTCATGAGTCTGTTCTGGAAGGCCTCGAATGCAGTTAGTAGCACCTGAGCCAAAGGCTAAGACTGTTGTCCAGCAAGAAGTTGTAGTTTTCCTGTTTTGTGTTCTCTCATTTCATTCTCTTCTCAGGATGGCTAATTCTTTTGATTATTAGCTGGTGACAGAGGCTGGTTCAGGTAATGATAAGGAGGTATTGGGGATGAAGGAGAAGTTAGTAGCATAATCGGTCCAGCAAATTACTCTATTCAATTCAGGGGTAAAGGAAAATTTGGAAACCCTGGAGCTTGGAGAAAGTGCGAGGGGCTATTGTCTGAGTAGCATTACGTCCGTAAGTACGGTGACCCCATAGTTAAAAAAGAGATACACCCAGCGATGCCAGTCCAGTAATATTCGGACTTGAGCAGGCATCCTTGAGAATGATTATCATTCTTGGGAGGGTAAGGTTTTAGACCAAACAAAGTGCTGGGCGTGCTCTCACATACCTCAGTGATTATATCAAGTAGGACTAGTTCTCTTCCCACTAAATATTCTTGAGGTACCCGAACTATGGGTGGCAGGTCACTAGGGGAAAAAGTACGACACCTAGGTCCCTTAGTCTGAAGTCTCCCAATGCTTTGCAAGCGGATCACTGTTAAATCTGAGTATCGGGAGACTGGGAAGAAAGGACAGACAATAGCCCGCCCACGAGTGTTGATAAAAGAACTGATGACATTATTAGAAGTGTGTATATTAACGCAAGCTGGAGGAGATTATATATGACATTATTGATAGACATAGGATGATGCTATTGATGAACATGAAGTGTTTAAATGTATTCTGAGCTTAAAGACATGCGTTGGACAGAAGAACCTGTTAAACTTGAAGAACTGTAGTAGAGTGTTCTGTATAGCTGATACATGTTCTATTGTACCTTGTACCTTTCCAAATAATGTATTTTACGTGTTTTATTGCACCCTTGAAGGGCATACAAAAGGTTATCTCCAAGCTCCAGAAATGTACGGTCTATAGTAAAAGAAGAAATCGTTTTGAGGATTAAGACTCTCTCTTATGATAACTTGTTTAGATCTACAAACAGCGTAGTCATACCCCAAGGGGGACTTGCATTACATAGCAATAAAACGTGATACTGAGATCCTGCATATAACATCTTTAAGGTGATAGTTTATTGTACTATCAAAGGGTGGACTATCAAAGTCGTATAATTGGATGAACGAAAGTATATTGGTTAATATTGTTTTGCCGTGCGATTGCGATCCGTACGCCACTTAACACAGATCTGTACACCCCCTAACACAGCACGTAGTGCGATCGCACGGTAAAATACGCACGCACACACTCGCATTACAACATTTAGTTATTTATATAATTCATATTCATATTGTTTCCGTAACACTGTGATTTATGAGCAGATAGTATTTGGTTTATTAGTAGTATATATATATATATATATATATATATATATATATATATATATATATATATATATATAGTGATTAAACGTACACTTCAGTGATATTCAAGGTTCAGGTTATAGGAAAGGTATCATGCCTAGTGTCATATTAAAGCCCTATTCATCAGCAGCTCTCCGGTGCATTCGGCGAAGAGATCGCACATTGCATGCTTTAGTTATTGATATTAGGGAATAAACCTTTGTATGATGCTGGCTATGAAAGGAGCAGACCCCCTGGAGAGACGACCCCCACCTTTGGATTCCTTAGATTGAATCAGCCTATGACCTGTTTACCCTGGACCCACCCAACGTCTGGACCTATAGAAACAATCTACGTCATCTCTATTGTTCACTGTGTAACACTGTACTGTATATAATCATAGCTGCACTCCCCATGGCTCTCAGTCAACTCTGACACAGTATTCTTAGCAGATATACTGTCCATTGGGTCCTGTGGATGCGCAGCGAATGCATGCAATAAGAGCGCGGTATGTATGTATCTTTTGGTATTGGCTGTACTGTACTGTATCATAATATAATAATGTATTGAATTGTTGACCATTTACATCTGCTAAAATAAATCACTTTGTGCGTTAGAAACACAATACAATCGCCTATGCAATGCTTATTTGAAAACGATAGAATTACTTTAATAGTAAGGACATCCTCCCTCTATACGGCCATACCACTCTGAACACTACTGATCTTGGAAGGTATGTAGGGTAGTGTCTAATTAGTACTTGGATGGAAATACCAGATGTTGTTGTTTTTATTTTTCTGCAATGCAGCCAGCTGGGGTCTCTCTTGTATATGGCTTGTGGAAATCATTTTTTGAACTGTACATTTAATTCATTTCAGCACATCTAGCTTTTTTAAATGGCCCAGTCAAACTTGCCCATGATATTATCCAGTTTTTTATTATGCTTAAAACCTGTGCCATGATTGATTGATGCACTCCATCTGTGTTATTTGTAGGGGTGTGCACCGGCCACTTTTAGTGTTTTGGGTTTTGGGTTCTGATTAGCTTGAAGTTTTGGGTTCTGATTTGTTTTGCCAAAACACCTGACGAAAGGTTTTGTTTCTGATTTAGGATTTTGGGTTCTGATTTATTTTTAAAAAAGCATAAAAAGTGCTAAAATCCAGTTTTTTTGTTTTTTTTCACTCCTACGCTATTATTAACCTCAATAACATTCAATAACAATCTTTTCCACTAATTTCCAGTCTATTCAGAACACCTCACACCTCACAATATTGTTTTTAGTCCAAAACGTTGCACCGAGGTAGATGGATGTCTAAGCTAAGCGACACAAGTGGGCAGCACAAACACGTGGCCCATCGTAGGTGGTTGTGTAGGCTTGAATGGCCTTTTTCTGCTCCTCCATCCTCTGCAGCATATAGAGGGTGGAGTTCTAGCGCGTCACTACCTCTTGTTTTCGATGATGACAGGGCATTTTCATTATTTTTTTATTTGGCAGCAACAGTGAACGTAGTTTAATATCTGATACGCAGCTATCTGGACTGCGTAGTGGAGTAGCCCCGGTACCAAATTTGGTACCGGGGCCACAATACCTCCTCCAACTGGTCTCAATTCCACTGCACAGATGGCTGCTCCTACATCCTCTGCAGCATATAGAGGGTGGAGTTCTAGCGCGTCATTACCTCTTGTTTTCGATGATGACAGGGCATTTTAATTATTTTTTTATTTGGCAGCAACAGTGAACGTAGTTTAATATCTGATACGCAGCTATCTGGACTGCGTAGTGGAGTGGCCCCAGTACCCAATTTGGTACCGGGGCCACAATACCTCCTCCAATTGGTCTCAATTCCACTGCACAGATGGCTGCTCCTACATCCTCTGCAGCATATAGAGGGTGGAGTTCTAGCGTGTCATTACCTCTTGTTTTCGATGATGACAGGGCATTTTAATTATTTTTTTATTTGGCAGCAACAGTGAACGTAGTTTAATATCTGATACGCAGCTATCTGGACTGCGTAGTGGAGTGGCCCCAGTACCCAATTTGGTACCGGGGCCACAATACCTCCTCCAATTGGTCTCAATTCCACTGCACAGATGGCTGCTCCTACATCCTCTGCAGCATATAGAGGGTGGAGTTCTAGCGTGTCATTACCTCTTGTTTTCGATGATGACAGGGCATTTTAATTATTTTTTTATTTGGCAGCAACAGTGAACGTAGTTTAATATCTGATACGCAGCTATCTGGACTGCGTAGTGGAGTGGCCCCAGTACCCAATTTGGTACCGGGGCCACAATACCTCCTCCAATTGGTCTCAATTCCACTGCACAGATGGCTGCTCCTACATCCTCTGCAGCATATAGAGGGTGGAGTTCTAGCGTGTCATTACCTCTTGTTTTCGATGATGACAGGGCATTTTAATTATTTTTTTATTTGGCAGCAACAGTGAACGTAGTTTAATATCTGATACGCAGCTATCTGGACTGCGTAGTGGAGTGGCCCCAGTACCCAATTTGGTACCGGGGCCACAATACCTCCTCCAACTGGTCTGAATTCCACTGCACAGATGGCTGCTCCTACATCCTTTGCAGCATAAAGAGGGTGGAGTTCCAGTGCGTCACAACCTCTTGTTCGAGGGGATGGCAGGGCAGGTTCAGACTTTTTTGATGTTGCTCGAGTCTGCGGTAGGCACTGGCAGAATGCCAAATGTGTCCAGCAATTTTGCGGGCCACCGCAAGCATCTCCTGCACACCCCTGTCACTCTTCAGGTAATGCTGCACCACCAAATTAACGGTAGGGGCAAAACATGGGACGTGCTGGAAATTGCCCATATCTAATGCCCGCATAATGTTACTGGCGTTGTCTAAAACCACAAATCCCCAGGAGAGTCTAAGTGGGGTAAGCCACTGTGAGATGATTTCCCTCAGTTTCTCTAATAGGTTGTCAGCGTTGTGCCTCTTATTAAAACCTGTGATACACAATGTTGACTGCCTTGGCACGAGCAGCCGTTGTGGAGATGCTGCTACTGATGCAGCTGCTGCTGTTGCTACGGAAGGCGATGCATCTACCCAGTGGGATGTCACAGTCATATAGACCTTATTTTGCCCTGAACCACTTGTCCACATGTCCGTGGTTAAGTGGACAGTGGGTACAACCGCATTTTTCAGAGCACTGAGGACACTTGTTCGTATTTCTCTGTACATCTTTGGTATCGCCTGCCTAGTGAAGTGGAATCTCGACGGGATTTGGTACCGGGGACATAATACCTCCATCAACCGTCTAAATTCCACTCCACTGATGGCGGACACCGGGCGCACGTCTAACACCAATATAGCAGTTACAGCAGCAGTTATCCACTTTGCAATAGGGTGACTACTGTCGTACTTTGTGCTCATAGCAAACGACTGTTGGACGGTCAACTGTTTGGTGAAAAACGTAGCGTTCTTACGACTTCCCCTCTGGGAAGATGACCGACTACCAGCAGCAACAGCAGCAGCGGCAGTAGTAGGCGTACCGCTGCAGGATTCCTCGGATGAATCCCGGATTGAAGAGAACTCAGTCTGGCTGGTGACATGGCCTGCAGGACTAAATCTGATGGAGATCGTGGAGGAAGTTGACGAGGAGGGTGTTGGTGGTGTGTATCCAACAGGACCAAGGGATTTAGGTGTCCCTGGACTGATGACGGTCCTAGCCCCAGTTCCTGAACTAATCACTGAAGTATGAAGGTTATTCAGGTGACGTATAAGGGAGGATGTCCCTAGGTGGCCAAGGTCCTTACCCCTGCTTATTTGAGCTTTACATAAGCTACATATGGCCATACATTTGTTGTCCGGATTGGGATAAAAATAACTCCAGACCGAAGAGGTGCATTTCTTGGCCTTCTGTCCAGGCATGACAATGGGCTTTTTCATCCCATGGACAACAACTGATTCCCCCTCTGGTGCCTCATTTAAGATAACCACATCAGCATCCTCCTCGTCAAGTTCCTCCACAGCGCCAGCTACATCAATATCCTCCTCCCGGTGTACAACATTGACACCTTGATTATCCAAATCTGGATCTACACTGTGGGTGATTCTTCCAGCATATGCAGAGGGTGTGCTGCAAATGGTGGAAGGAGCCACCTCTTCCCATACAGTGAGGGGAAGGTCAGGCTTCGCAACCACCAACACCCTTGGACTCACATTGGGGATTTGTGATGACATCTCTTTAGAAGGCAGAGTTGTTTGCTGTGTTGTTGCTGACAGCATAACTCTTTTAAATTTTTTGGAGCGGGGGGAGGAGAAGGGCTTAGATCCTTGGGTGAAGCTGAACCACTAGTCCTGAACACGGGCCAGGGCCTAAGCTGTTCCTTGCCACTCCGCGTCGTAAATGGCATATTGACAAGGTTTCGTTTCTCCTCAGATGTTTTTAATTTCCTTTTTTTGGTAATTTTTCTGACCTTTGGCTTCTATGGATTTTACATGCCCTGTACTAGGAGATTGGGCATCGGCCTTGGCAGACGACGTTGATGGCATTTCATTGTTTATGTTATGACTAGTGGCAGCAAGTTCAGCATTAGAAGGAAGTGGGTCTTTGATCTTTCCCTACTTTATCCTTCAAATGTTCGTACTCCATTATATGCAGCGCACACGTTGTATTACAGTACTATTTTTTAAATACTGCTGGAACAGTGAACAATTTTTTATAGATTGCAGTACTAATGTTTCTGGACTGCAAGAACAGTGAACAATTTTTAATAGATTGCAGTATATTAATGTTTCTGGACTGCAAGAAAGAACAGTGAACAATTTGTAATAGATTGCAGTATTAATGTTTCTGGACTGCAAGAATTTTTTTTTACTTTTTTGAATTTTTTTTTACTTTTTTGAATTTTTTTTTATATTTTTTTTAAATGATTTTTGTATAATTTATTTATTTTTTTATTTTTTATTTTTTTTTTGAAGATTTTTTAATACTTTTAAAATAACTATGCACTTAGCAGAACTAAGCACAGGACAAAAGCACCACTGTACTCAGCAAGGACAGAGCACTGGACTGATGTACCACTGGACTCAGCAAGGACAGAGCACTGGACTGATGCACCACTGGACTCAGCAAGGACAGAGCACTGGACTGATGCACCACTGGACTCAGCAAGGACAGAGCACTGGACTGATGCACCCAGGGCCTGATTAAGGGTTCTGGCCGCCCTCGGCTAATACGGCCGGAGCGCCCCCCTCCTCCGAATATATAGGTGTATAGGAACCCTCCTGAATATGAATGTTCAGGTGTATTCTCCAGCATTCAAATTTAGACAGATTCTGCCATTGTCTCTTACCTGTTCTTGCTCTTCTCTCTTGCAACTTTATTATCCTCTCGCTGGCTTCTGGAAAGTTGGCGTCCTGTTTTGAAAATGCAAAAATGTATTATAATGCAAACCCTGAATGATTAGGCCCTTTAGTTAAAACAAAACACCATTATGGCCAGCTAAAAGCACCCCATTGGACAGGCATATATAAGCAATATCTGAATATTTGTTGTCAATCAAATACAAACCTCTACCAGCCCCATCTCACTAATATTTAGTATTCTAGTGATTGCTGAGACCACCCATGTGACCACCACACAATCATGAGATTCTGCCCCCCAAAGCTGCTCTATTTTTTAAATACCCCCTGCAGCCATTTTCCTTAACCACAACCCCCCCCCCACAGCCATTTTCCTTAACCCCTGCTGCAGCCATTTTCTTTACCTCCCACCCTGCATCCATCCCCCTTGCAGCTATTTTCCTTACCTCCACTCTGTAGCCACCCCCCCCCCCGTCACATCAAAACTCCCCCAGTCACATATATCAGCCCCCCTCCTCTTCCCTCCTTCATACATATCAACCTCTCTCCCTCCCTATAGATTTTCATGGCAGGCCCCCCCTCCCACCCTATAGATGTGTATGACAGTCCCCCTCTCCCTCCCTATACATATGCATGACAGTCCCCCCTCTCCCTCCCTATAGATATGCAGGGTAGTCCCCCCCTCCCTATAGATATGCAGGGCAGTTCCCCCCCTCCCTATAGATATGCAGGGCAGTTCCCCCCCTCCCTATAGATATGCAGGGCAGTTCCCACCCTCCCTATAGATATGCAGGGCAGTTCTTCCCTCTCTATAGATATGCAGGGCAGTTCCCCCTCCCTATAGATATGGAGGGCAGTTCCCCCCCTCCCTATAGATATGCAGGGCAGTTCCCCCCCCTCCCTATAGATATGCAGGGCAGTACCCCCCCCTCCCTATAGATATGCAGGGCAGTTCCCCCCTTCACTTACCTGTAGTTGTGCCAGCGTCGCTCCTCTCCTCAGATCAGCAGATAGGAAGTGAAGACGTCCTGCTTCCTGTCTGCTGCACAGCAACAGGCAGCCTGGCGATTGGCTGTGTGTTGCTAACCACTGACCACCAATGCTTTTGATCGTCGAGCCCTCCACCCCCTGCGGCGACCTCCCCTTCCCCACCCCGAAAAAAAAAAAGAATGAAGATAAAAAAAAAAAAATACCTGCAGCGTCGCGCCCCCCGGGACCCAGCGCCCCAGGCTGCAGCCTGGTCAGCCTAGTGGTTGATCAGGCCCTGGATGCACCACTGGACTCAGCAAGGACAGAGCACTAGACACAAGTAAAGAGCACCACTACACTATACACCCTCCCTCTTCCCTGATGTCAGGCGAAATGAAGATGGCGGCCGCTAGGTGAGTATTTATGACATCCGAGTCTCTCGAGATCCGATGCGAGACTTGGATGTCATAGCTTCGTTTTGGATTGATTTGGCGGCCGGAAGAACCCGAACAGTACTCGGATCCCGTCGGATGCGCACTGTTCGGGTGGGCTCGGATTAGCGGAATCCAAACCCGCTCATCCTTAGTTATTTGTCAAAGCATTCTCTTACTTTTCCACAGAATTCTGCCACTTGCACTCCAATTACTTGGCCAGTGTTATTCCAATAAAGAGTTATATTGCACAATCACTTGCTTCACCTCAATATCCATCATAAGGAAATAGAGAGAATATGGCACAATTGTTAATTTGTCTAAATCTGGCCCTCCAAATCTGAGTATACATGTGAGGGAGACCACCATAGGCCTATGGCAAGCCTAGCAGTTACTGTCATTTATTGCAGAGATGGGACATCTGTCCTTGGGGCAAAAAAACCCTGTACAATTCACAAATGTGAGCTTTATGGGAGAACATAAAAAATAAATACATTTGTAAATAAAACTCATGATCCATGGTGGATGAGCATTATGCAGTGAATGTGGATGCTTCTCTGCTTCAGGGACTGGAAAACTTAAATAGAGAGAAAAATGAATGAAGCATAAAGGAAGATAAAGGAAAATCTTGGCGGAAAACCTGCTGCAGTCCGCAAGAGACTCTGGACTCAAGAGAAGATATTTATGTACAGTTACTTGCAGATAAATATGTTTCTACCATGTATAAAAAGGGTCGAATACTTTGTATTACATTTTGTGATTTTTATTTGTAATTAATAATAAGTCAATGGTTCCTGTCAGGATAAAGCATAAATCTGATATGCTGAAATAGAATATTGGATGTCAGGACCCAAATAAATGTTTGCATGAATACCTAAATTCACCTGATGTTCAATTCAGATAAAGGTGTGACTAAATGAGCCCAGGAACAGGTAATTGAGTTAGGTAAACCCTTTGTGCAGAGACCAGCTTTAGATATGCAGATCAGACATCCATTGTATTTGATCATGTATTTCCCTAGCTAATTTACTTCCCTTCAATAGGTAGTATAAACACAAACTAACCCCTAGGTGTAAATTAGAGAGCTTGCAGTTATTTACAAGGGATAATTCATAACTGCAGGGTAAATAGGTTGTATCAAATGAATCCATTGATAAGCTAGTGTAACAGTAAAAGACGCAGAGTCTGATGTAATGGTGTTTGGAGGTTTTTACATCCCAGTGTGAGGAGATAAGCCGGCCACTTTTAGCAGCTTCCAGGACATAGCACTGTTTGCTTGTGACACTTGAATAGACTTGTAGGTACCGCTCCGCATGTGGCCTGGCTCAATGAGGCCAGGGGATAACATAGCCTATATGTAATACTGTATAGACAGAAAGAATTCAGTTTTAAAATATGCCACTTAAAATCAATAAAAGCAGAGATCAACCACCTATTCCTCAATAGCATGAGAAAGGGCAGCTCATATGGTAAATTAAGAATTCTGACCCACAGAGAAATGGAGAAAAGGAGTGGAAGCTCTGCGAATGCCCTGTACTTAGGCATGTTTGATATGACAAGATGAACCAAGTCATAAGGGATTTGTTAATGATAAGATTGGATCGATGTAACGCTGTCCAGGACAAATATATCACATTGTAGAATTGGTTAATAAATCAGGCAACAGGTAAATTTGGTTTGAAAAGGTGTCCCAGGACACAACCCCGATTAGCATTAACCCTGCCCCTGTGAATGCCGCACCCATTTGAGGTTGCTTAAAAATCTGTGTTCTGAGGGAACAAATTGTCAGACTTTTGGGGATCAATCTAATTTGAAGGACTGTCCATCATTTCTGCCTGCCCCAGGCATACAGATTATTATATGTAAGTAATGCTCTGTACGTTATCTCTTTTATTTTAAACTGTTTTGCTTGTTATGTCAAATTTATTATTTGTTTATTCATTATTTTTCTTTATATCTGTATGCCCTGTACCTTTTGTATATTAAATCTAAAATTTAATAAGTTGCGTCCTTGATACTCTAAAGAATCCATAGCCCGTGTAGAAGAGAGATTGCTTATCCAGGTTACCCAGTGTGTGACTGGTTGATACATTTGATTAACAAGCTGTGTGTGCTTGTATGTACATTTGTGTAACACTCCGGAGGTGTGAAGAGTTAACCCTGTGGGTGCTGGTGTGAGTCTTGCTAGTTTGTGGAACTAGGAGCCTGTGTGCCAGCGTGGGACAGTATATTGGGGTCCTATTGCCCATAACCAATAGGTGGTGGCTTTACCTGAAGTGTCTGGGGGTGTGAGAGCGCTGTGTTTGGGGGCGATTCCGTAGGTCTAAGAACCTGTGTGATAGGTGAGAGAGACTGCGGGCTGAAATCGTGTGTGACCTCATACAGCGAACACCCCAAAGTCACGGCAGCTGGGAGCGCGTTCGTGACAAATTGGTGGCATAGCGGTGGGATGATTTAATTTCTTAGAGTATTAAGTGCATGGTTTAAGCAATTAACCCTTGCACTTATAAACTGATTGTAACCTTGCGAGGAATACAGTAGTTTTACAAGGACGAAACTCAGGGCTATAATTTTTGAAGACATACGTGCAAAGCAGTTCCCTTCCCTTCTCTCTTGTTTTTCTTTTCTATCTTTTATTTTGCAAAGTGACTGCAAGGATGGCAGCTGCTTACAAGAAAAAAGCCAAAGAAGTTTTAATTGCCCTGTGTGAGCAGCGAGGTCTCGACTGGACAGATAAAACTAAAAAGGAGCTGGTTCACGCATTATTGGAGGATGATGCAAAGAAGCAATGTGATATGGAACCTGAGCTGGGGAGCAAGACAGAACCAGAGGATCCGAGTAGGTACATTTTCTTAAATCCAAAGAATCCACTTGTCATGATGAGTATGGCAGAGCTATTTGAAGAAGCTCAGCTGCGAGGTTTCTCCTGCCACAACAAGACACGCAGGGAGATCATCGAACACCTAGACTGGGAAGAGGAAAGCCCGATACATCCTTTCAGCGAGTATCGCATGATGGTCCTTATTCCGGGCTACACGATGAGTCTTATGGAACGGCTGGACTACCTGGAGGAGAGTTTTGAATACGCTCAGGAAGAGGTATCTTTCAGGGGTGGACTTCATACCCCATTCTGGCTAGATCAGTGTCGCCGGGTGGCTGACGAAAGGCAGCACCTGCAGCAGCTTCTTTCACAAGCTGGATCAGTAATCGCCCAGCCTATAGGGGTGGCCCACGAGGAAAAGGTACCCCTGCCAGCTACAGATAACATGGAATATGCTACCGAGATTTTGCATCCAGAGGCCCCTTTTAATCTGCTGGGGGAAGCTGATGATGCTAGCAGCATACTACCAGATGCTGCACAGAATTTGCTATTGGAGGAGGCTGATTTTAAAGAGGACATAATTGTTGAGAAGACTATTTCTGGGGGAAAAATGGAAGTGCCTGAAGATATTCCCACAAATGTTTTAGTAGTTACTGATCTTGGATGGTTAAATTCTCAGTATGTTCCCGCAAATGTTGTTCCTACTATCTCTAATTCTGTTACACCATGTGACTCAACCCAGGTAGTATGGGATAATGCTGAACCTGCCAATGATGTGACTTTGTGTAAAGAACCTGAACTGTTCTGTAATCATTTTGCATCTGGTGCTGTGCGAGTGAAATGTGATGATGAGAAGCTGATACGTGCCAGTGTTAACTCTGGCAATTATGATGATTTACGGGAAGAACCCGAGGTGCCAGGATGTGATAAGGAAAGAGAATGTCTTATTGGACCTACTGCCTATAATGAGGATAATGTCAATAACAGTATTGTGTTAGAATCCAAACCTGTTTTTACACTGACATCTTGTCATGGGATAGGGACAGCGGACATTGTTATTGCAGATGTTGGCATTAATACTGGTGTAGATAATATGCTTACTAGAAATGGGACAGATGACAATGTGATTAATTCTGTTGTGCTAGAGAAAGACAATGTTTCTACCCAGGTAATGTGCTCGGAAGATGCTGTACCAGGTAACTGGGAGGGAGGGCAGAGTGAAGATGTATATTCTGTGCCTGAACCAGCTGCATACAGAGCGATTGAGCATGTGGGGGAGACACATAGTCCTGACCAACGGGAAGTAGCGAGTGACAGCAATTCTTACTTTGTTGCTGGGACCTGTAGTTCGAATGTTCACCACTCAGATCTACATATGAGTTCTGACCATTCGTCTGAGTTTTCCATAGAGACAAGGGGGTCAGTTGCTAGCCCACACTCACTTAGCCAGCCATCTAACGGCTTAGAGGAGATAAATGAGGGGCCCATACTCCCGGCTACTCTACATCCCCAGATAGATGAGTCCAAGGGGGAGGGGAGTGTCCTGTTATGTAGGCCCCAAGATAAGAAGTGCATAGGGTGTCCCACTGACAGGGAAGGTTGTAACTGGGGAGTAGGGCAGAGTAGAAGTAGGTATTCTGCTGTGCCAGCCTTAAGGGGTTCCCACTTAGAAGTACAGTATCAGGAATTCCTGGCCATTTTTCCCTTAGGCTTTCACTTAGAAGACATGAGGATTAGAGACAAAGTGCACACTGTAACAGGGTTGGTACACGAGAACGTGATGCAGGCCCAGACCAGCCAGAAGCAGTGGTATGATTCCCCTGCCAGGATGATAGAGAGAAATTTTCATAATAATCGGTTGAAGGCTCATAATGACAGTGAGAGCCAGCTAGCAGCTATTACAGTGGACCCAGGGGGAAATTAGATGAGATGATCTTGGGCATTGACCTGTCAGTCAATGCCCATGCCATCTCTTGAAGGGGGGAGATGTCAGGATAAAGCATAAATCTGATATGCTGAAATAGAATATTGGATGTCAGGACCCAAATAAATGTTTGCATGAATACCTAAATTCACCTGATGTTCAATTCAGATAAAGGTGTGACTAAATGAGCCCAGGAACAGGTAATTGAGTTAGGTAAACCCTTTGTGCAGAGACCAGCTTTAGATATGCAGATCAGACATCCATTGTATTTGATCATGTATTTCCCTAGCTAATTTACTTCCCTTCAATAGGTAGTATAAACACAAACTAACCCCTAGGTGTAAATTAGAGAGCTTGCAGTTATTTACAAGGGATAATTCATAACTGCAGGGTAAATAGGTTGTATCAAATGAATCCATTGATAAGCTAGTGTAACAGTAAAAGACGCAGAGTCTGATGTAATGGTGTTTGGAGGTTTTTACATCCCAGTGTGAGGAGATAAGCCGGCCACTTTTAGCAGCTTCCAGGACATAGCACTGTTTGCTTGTGACACTTGAATAGACTTGTAGGTACCGCTCCGCATGTGGCCTGGCTCAATGAGGCCAGGGGATAACATAGCCTATATGTAATACTGTATAGACAGAAAGAATTCAGTTTTAAAATATGCCACTTAAAATCAATAAAAGCAGAGATCAACCACCTATTCCTCAATAGCATGAGGAAGGGCAGCTCATATGGTAAATTAAGAATTCTGACCCACAGAGAAATGGAGAAAAGGAGTGGAAGCTCTGCGAATGCCCTGTACTTAGGCATGTTTGATATGACAAGATGAACCAAGTCATAAGGGATTTGTTAATGATAAGATTGGATCGATGTAACGCTGTCCAGGACAAATATATCACATTGTAGAATTGGTTAATAAATCAGGCAACAGGTAAATTTGGTTTGAAAAGGTGTCCCAGGACACAACCCCGATTAGCATTAACCCTGCCCCTGTGAATGCCGCACCCATTTGAGGTTGCTTAAAAATCTGTGTTCTGAGGGAACAAATTGTCAGACTTTTGGGGATCAATCTAATTTGAAGGACTGTCCATCATTTCTGCCTGCCCCAGGCATACAGATTATTATATGTAAGTAATGCTCTGTACGTTATCTCTTTTATTTTAAACTGTTTTGCTTGTTATGTCAAATTTATTATTTGTTTATTCATTATTTTTCTTTATATCTGTATGCCCTGTACCTTTTGTATATTAAATCTAAAATTTAATAAGTTGCGTCCTTGATACTCTAAAGAATCCATAGCCCGTGTAGAAGAGAGATTGCTTATCCAGGTTACCCAGTGTGTGACTGGTTGATACATTTGATTAACAAGCTGTGTGTGCTTGTATGTACATTTGTGTAACACTCCGGAGGTGTGAAGAGTTAACCCTGTGGGTGCTGGTGTGAGTCTTGCTAGTTTGTGGAACTAGGAGCCTGTGTGCCAGCGTGGGACAGTATATTGGGGTCCTATTGCCCATAACCAATAGGTGGTGGCTGTACCTGAAGTGTCTGGGGGTGTGAGAGCGCTGTGTTTGGGGGCGATTCCGTAGGTCTAAGAACCTGTGTGATAGGTGAGAGAGACTGCGGGCTGAAATCGTGTGTGACCTCATACAGCGAACACCCCAAAGTCACGGCAGCTGGGAGCGCGTTCGTGACAGTTCCCATTATTATCTAATCATTAAACAATATTTGTTAAATTGTACACACAAAATACAAATGTCACTTTATTTACTATTAGCTCTAAGAATAATTATAATTGGGTGCACTGCTGGTTTTGTCTATGAGTACAAATTATTTAAGTTAACAAAAGAAACTAAGAGTCTCAGGAGTGTGGGTACAACATAATGATTTTGCGGATTGATAAAGCTAAACCCGAGTGTCAGTAAAAGTGTAATATTTTTGTGCTGTGAATACTTGTGCCGCTTATCACTTTATAAACCACTATTACTAAGCATGCAATAGCACAGTTATCAAATGTAATGAGTTTAGGGAGTAATAATGCCAGTGCAAACATTCAAAAATACTACTTAATTGGACATGTTGTAGGTGTTTTTCCAGTATTATAGGAGAGTTACTCACATGACTCGGATTAGACTGTCTGGCACATTTTCTAACAGACCCCCTCTCTGCTTTGGCACTCTGCATAAGACTTTGAAAGTTTCAGAGAGCAGAGAGAGCTTGGAATCTAAAACTGGTATGTACTGTTTCGGCATATGTCAGTGTCCAGATCAGTGTGAAAAGTGTATAAAATGTATTACCTCTGTGTACACCACACCATTGTGCGCGTGTTGCTTTGTTTAGATACAATCTTTGCCTTTCTATTTCTGTTTCAAAGTATGTTCATGAATGATCTTTTCCTAAGCGGAATATTGACCTTTAAATATACTTGTATATTATTTTTTTCTATTCTGTTTTTTACCTGCTCTGTGAGTATACTGAGTATACTGGGTATACTAGCTTTTCAAAATGTACTGCATGTAGTTATGAATTCTATCTTACACTGCTTAGATTATGTACATTCTGAAACAGTTCTTTATAACACCTGTCATGTTGTCAGAATGAACAGATTTTTTTTTATAGTTTTTTTTGTGCCACACATCATGCAAAAACAATATATAATATTCACATTGCATGGAAATTACACATAACAGTGCTGTGTAAAATGTTTAGTCTAAATAAAAATAATAAACATAACACAATTCTTAACCTTGTCTTTAGCAGCCAGAATATATTAGTATTCCCATGTTTTAACAGACATTGAATTACTTTTGGCATCATTTAGAAAATAAGTTTTTATTGATATCTTGTGCATAACAATAATAAGGTAGCTAAATGAATAAGTGATATAAATATCAAATTTATTTGGCAAAATGTTTTAATTTAGATATATTGCAATATTTTAAATTTGTTATAGCTTTGGAGTTTTTCTTGAATCTCAGAATCATTAAAACAATTTATTTTTATACAGTTTGATAGTTTTCCATCCGTTTTGCATACATGCAAGCTAGTTCGCACATGTTCAAATTAGAGATGAGCGCACTCGGATTTATGAAATCCGAGCCCACCCGAATGCTGCCGATCCGAGTCGGATCCGAGACAGATCCGGGTATTGGCGCCAAATTCAAATCTGAAACTGAGGCTCTGACTCATAATCCCGTTGTCGGATCTCGCGATACTCGGATGCTATAAATTACCCGCTAGTCGCCGCCATCTTCACTCGGGCATTGATCAGGGTAGAGGGAGGGTGTGTTAGGTGGTCCTCTGTCCTGCTATATCTCGTGCTGTTCAGTTCTGTGCTGTGCAGTGCTGTGCTGTGCTCAGTCCAGTGGTGCTGTGTCCTGTGCTCTGTCCTTCTGAGTTCAGTAGTGCTGCTGGGTCCTGTGCTGTGTCCTGTTCAGTCCAGTGGTGCTGTGTCCTGTGCTCTGTGCTTCTAAGGGCATAGTTATTTCCCCATTATTCCCAAGTTTTTAAAAAATGAAAAAAAAGTTATAAAAAAAATAAAAATTAAAAATTAAAAAAAATAATAATTATAACCAAATTTGCAAAAACAATCCAGCAGTATAAGTCCATTGGTACTGCAATATTACCAAGTTCACACATTCAGCAGTAAAAGTCCAGTGGTACTGCAATATTACAAAGTTCACACATTCTGCAGTATCAGTCCAGTGGTGTTGTGTGCTGTGCTCTGTCAATTTTGAGTTCAGTGGTGCTGCTGGGTCCTGTGCTGTGTCCTGTTCAGTCCAGTGGTGCTGTGTCCTGTGCTCTGTGCTTCTAAGGGCATAGTTATTTCCCCATTATTCCCAAGTGTTTAAAAAATTTAAAAAAAGTTATAAAAAAAAATATAAAATTTTTTTTTAAAAAAAAATTAATTAAAACAAAATTTGCAAAACCAATCCTGCAGTATAAGCCCATTGGTACTGCAATATTACCAAGTTCACTGATTCAGCAGTATAAGTCTAATGGTACTGCTATTACAAAGTTCACTGATTCAGCAGTGTATAAGTCCAGTGGTACTGCTATTACAAAGTTCACTGATTCAGCAGTATAAGTCCAGTGCTACTCTCCTGTGCCGCATATAATTTTTATAGGCTTTGCCGAGTGTGTGTGGCTTAGGGGTACGCTCTCTTGTGCTACATATAATGGAAAACCAAAATTTGGAGGATAAAGTAGGGAAAGATCAAGACCCACTTCCTCCTAATGCTGAAGCTGCTGCCAACTAGTCATGACATAGACGTTGAAATGCCATCAACGTCGTCTGGCAAGCCCGATGCCCAATCTCCTAGTACAGGGCATGTAAAATCCAAAAAGCCCAAGTTCTCAAAAAATAGCAAAAAGAGAAACTTAAAATCAGCTGAGGAGAAACGTAAAGTTGGCAATATGCCATTTACGACACGTAGTGGCAAGGAACGGCTTAGGCCCTGGCTCGTGTTCATGACTAGTGGTCCAGCTTCACCCAAGGATCTAAGCCCTCCTCCTCCCCCCCTACAAAAAATTTAAGAGAGCTATGCTGTCAGCAACAACAACAAAACAGCAAAGAACTCTGCCTTCTAAACAGATGACATCACAAATCCCCAAGGCGAGTCCAAGGGTGTTGTTGGTTGTGAACCCTGACCTTCCCATCACTGTACGGGAAGAGGTGACTCCATGCAGCATTTGCAGCACACCTCTGCATATGCTGGAAGGATCACCCACAGTCCAGTTACAGATTTGGCTAATGAAGGTGTGAATGTTGTACATCGGGAGGAGGATATTGATGTAGCTGGCGCTGAGGAGGATGTTGATGATTATGATGCAGACAGATACCAAATTGCCTTTCTCAATTTCTATTTATATTCTAGATCAGGGGTCGGCAACCCCCGACACGCGTGCCGGGGGTGGCACGCCGCCCCCTGAGTCCTGGCAAGCCGGCCGCCCGACTGTTCTTAATGACAGCCGGAGAAGAGCTGAACTGTTGCGCAAGCACAGCAGTTCAGCTCTTCTCCGGCTGTCATTCCTTCCCCGACACTGAACTGCTGCGCGAGCGCAACAGTTCAGCACTTCTCCGGCTGTCATTTTAAAAATGACAGCCGGAGAATAGCTGAACTGCTGCGCAAGCGCAGCAGTTCAGTGTCGGCTGCACAGTTCCTCCAGTTCCTGCGGACCGTTTCACGCCTGGAACAGGTAAGTATAAAATGAGATAATTTTTTATTCATTTTTTTTTAGGCAATTCTGAGGCCATAAGCGTCATTGGGGGCATTACTGTGGCATAAAATGTATTGGGGGCAACTGTGGCATATTATGTGTCTTTGTGGGCAACTGTGGCATACTATGTGTTTCTGGGGCAACTGTGGCATACTATGTGTTTCTGTGGGCAACTGTAGCATACTATGTGTTTCTGGGGGCAACTGTGGCATATTATGTGTTTTTGGGGGCAACTGTGGCATACTATCTGTTTCTGTGGGCAACTGTGGCATATTATGTGTTTCTGTGGGCAACTGTGGCATATTATGTGTTTCTGTGGGCAACTGTGGCATACTATCTGTTTCTGTGGGCAACTGTGGCATACTATGTGTTTCTGTGGGCAACTGTGGCATATTATGTGTTTCTGGGGGCAACTGTGGCATATTATGTATTTATGGGGGCAACTGTGAAATAGTATTTATTTCTGGGGGCAACTGTGGCATACTATGTGTTTCTGTGGGCAACTGTGCCAAAGTATGAATTGGGGGCACAACTATGTGGCATAAGATTAATTGGGGGCACAATTATGAGGTATGATGTGAACTGGGGCACTACTGTGCGACATAACATTTTTTTTGCTGGTCCCTTACTGTTAATATGATATTAGCCTCATAAAATGAGAAATAATTATATATATAGCCGCCGAGAAGGGAGGGGGCGGCTACAAATTGCCTGGGCCTGCTTGGTGGCCCGAGTCCCCTCTGGAGAACTAATTTTGAAAAAAAAAATATATATATTTTAAAAGTACTTTTTTTAAAAAATTGTTATTGAGTGCAGGGGGATCAGTAGTGGCTAAATCACCTTCAGCTCGGGTACCTTCAGATGCCAGGTCATGTGACTGCAGTGGTGGCCTGGTGCTTTTCACCTGCTAGACTTTCCCCCCAATGATGTACTGCCGGCGGCACAACATTTTTTTAACCATGCTTAGCTATAAAGGAGGACCCATGGAGTTGCTGTACTGGGGCCATGAATTTCTCTAGGCAGTTCTGTATGTATGTATGTATGTATGTGTGTATATATATATATATATATATATATATATATATATATATATATATATATATATATATATATATATATATATATATATATAATATACATATACATATACATATACACACACAGCTGGCACACCTGGGCTTGACTATTTTTTAGCCGGCACTCCGATAGAAAAAGGTTGCCAACCCCTGTTCTAGATTATATAACGGCTGAATAGTTTACTGTTTTACTTCTAGTGGAGAGAAGATCTGATGCAGACAGATACCAAACTGCCTTTGTCCATTTCTTTGTATATTTGAATTTCTAGTTCTACAGTCTATGCAGGCTGCTTTATTTATATTCAACTACAAGTGTAGGGCGGGGGGGAGGGGGGGGCATAGATAGCCACCAAAGTAACGTGGTCCATTTAATTACACTTTCTAGCTCCACAGTCTGTGCAGCCTGCTTTTTTTTATCTTCAAAGTATTTATATTTACAAGCCTTGCAATCTAAATTAACTAGAGGTAGTGCCGTGGTAGAACTCCAAAAGGCAGTTTGGAAGCCCCTGTACAAACTGGCTCTATTTTTTAACTGAGTTGTCCCCCCTCCAGTGTGTACTCGGAAAGAGTTTTTAGTGCAGCTGGGAACCTGGTCAGTGAGCGGCGAAGGAGGTTGCTTCCTCACAACGTTGAAAAAATTATGTTTATAAAAATGAATAATCAATTCCTCAATGAAGTACAGCACTGCCCTCCAGACAGTACAGAGGGACCTGTGGTTGTGGAGTCCAACGGGGCTGAATTGATAATGTGTGAGGAGGAGGAAGTACACACTGTAGGGGGAGAGGAATCAGAGGTTGAGGATGAGGACGACATCTTTCCTCATTAGAGCCTGTTTAGTTTGTACAGCGAGAGATGAATTGTTTTATTGGTGTGGGGGCCCAAACAAACCAATCATTTCAGCCAAAGTTGTTTGGTAGGCCCTGTCGCTGAAATGATTGGTTTGTTAAAGTGTGCATGTCCTATTTCAACAACATAAGGGTGGGTGTGAGGGCCCAAGGACAATTCCATCTTGGAACTTTTTTTTTGCATTATATGACCAATCAACAGTAGTTTGCCATGTTCAAAAAGTAAAACCAAATTTAAACAAATTCAAGAAATTAAACCAAAAGTAAAATGCCATGTCATAATTTAAAACAAGAGGTATTGACGTGCTCTAAAACTACTGTATTTGTTGTTTATATTTTATAAACACTACACTTGAAAGCTTGAGTCTTTCAATGAAAAAGTAACTCTCCATTGCACGAATATTTGCAACAGGGACAATTTTAGGGTTAAGAAAGTCAACTAATAACACTTCGACGCTGTCTGTCTTTATAAACACTACACTTGGAAGTTGGAGGAGGTATTGTGGCCCCGGCTCCAAATTTAGTACCGGGGGCCACTCCACTGTGCAGTCCATATTTAGGTGTATCAGATATTAAACAACGGTGACAGTTGGTGCCCAATTTTTTAATTATATTGTTGGCGCTGTAAAAATTTGTGTTTCGGGCACACCACCCTACGCAGTCCATACCCTTTTTTGGTGGAATTCTGACCCGTGGAGGGTTTTTTAATTATATTGTGGCCTCGGTCCCAAATTGTGTACCGGGGCCACAACACTACGCAGTCAAGAAAGATAGATGCGTATCATAGATAAAGTACATTCAGTGTTGTGGGGCAAATTGAAAAATATTCAAAATGCACTGACATTATCAAAAACAAGAGGTTTTCACACGCTGAAACTCCAACATGTATATGATGGAGAGGATGGAGGAGCAGCCATATGTGCAGTGTAATGCAGACCTGTTGAAGGTTTTCTATATATTATATTGTGGTGGCCAGTGGCCAGTCCTCTACGCAGTCCAGATACTATTTTTGGGTGTAATGCAGACCTGTTGAAGGTTTTCTATATATTATATTGTGGTGGCCAGTGGCCAGTCCTCTACGCAGTCCAGATACTATTTTTGGGTGTAATGCAGACCTGTTGAAGGTTTTCTATATATTTTATTGTGGTGCCCAGTGCCCACTACTCTACGCAGTCCAGATACTATTTTTGGGTGTAATTCAGACCTGTTGAAGGTTTTCTATATATTTTTTATTGTGGTGCCCAGTGCCCACTACTCTACGCAGTCCAGATACTATTTTTGGGTGTAATGCAGACCTGTTGAAGGTTTTCTATATATTATATTGTGGTGGCCAGTGGCCAGTCCTCTACGCAGTCCAGATACTATTTTTGGGTGTAATTCAGACCAGTTGATGGGTTTTTAATTATATTGTGGGGAACATTTCTCTAAGCAGTCCAGAAAGATACCTCGTTGCAACGTTTTGTACAAAAAAAAAAAAAATATTGTGAGGTGTTAGGTGTCCAGAATAGCCTTTAAATTAGTGGAAATTATTGTTGTTATTGAATGTTATTGAGGTTAATAATAGCGTAGGAGTGAAAATAAGCCCAAAAACTTGATTTTTACACTTTTTAGTTTTTTTTCAAAAAAAATCCGAATCCAAAACCTTAAATCCGAACCAAAACCTTTCGGCAGGTGTTTTGCGAAACAAATCCGAACCCAAAACATCGAGAAAATCCGGATCCAAAACACAAAACACGAGACCTCAAAAGTCGCCGGGGCACATCCCTAGTTCAAATTACATTTGAAATATCTTGTGGTTTGGATATGTTTAAGGAATACTATGCTTTAATTGTTCATGAGAGATAGGATACATGATGAACCATATTTTCAGTGTTGTGCTGCTCTTTTGTTTTTTGAGGGGGGTTTTATTTAGATTTTGTGCTCTGTAACACCTCTGTACCCCCTGTGCCATGTTGCTTTTGTCCCTCCTTTCTTTAACCCCCTGTGCCATGCTGCTTTTGTCCCTCCTTTCTTTAACCCCCTGTGCCATGCTGCTTTTGTCCCTCTTTTCTTTAACCCCCTGTGCCATGCTGCTTTTGTCCCTCCTTTCTTTAACCCCCTGTGCCATGCTGCTTTTGTCCCTCCTTTCTTTAACCCCCTGTGCCATGCTGCTTTTGTCCCTCCTTTCTTCAACCCCCTGTTCCCCCCCTTCGTTTCTCCTCTTTCACTTACCTCTGTATTGCTTTCTTTCATCTTTATTTTATTTTATTTTATTTTATTTCCTTCTCTCTTCTGCCTTCTTCTGTACTCGGCTTTTCACCGAATGTCGGGCGTGACGTAATGACGTCACGCCCGACGTTCATTGCAAACAGAGAGGGGAAGAGGGACGCCGGCACAGCGATCATGTGAGTATTTCTATACACACATGATCGCGGCGCCGCCGCCACCCCCCCTGCCCCCCCTGGCTGCGAGAAAATAAAACAAAAAACACCTTTCAAAAAAAAAAAAGTTAAGTTAAAAAAAAAAAAAACCTGCTCCCCCCCCTCATAACTGATAGATGCAGAACGCTGTCCAGGCTCCACTGCTGCTTATAATTGGGAACAAACAACTTGACACAATAAGCAGACAACAGACAATTTTTTTGTGATGATTTGAGAACTTGTCTGTGTATTATGCACTTGTTAAAAGCAATGGCCATTTTCTTTCCTCTTTCCTTTATTGGTCCAAATGGAAATGACAAGTCATCCAAATAGACGGCCCTAACATGACTCTTCACCACACTGCTCCCCCCTCACCCCCCGACTGTCCCACTTGCATCACAAGACCGTACCCTAATGCATCACACGTCTCGCTGCATCACACTCTTTCCCCTAAATCAGTGTCGCCTTGCTTCACACTGTCAACCCACCCTTCTGCTTCACACTCTTACCCCTCCATCACAATGTACCCATGCTTAACAGTGCCCCCCTCCCTGCATCACACTCTTTCCCCTCCATCACAATGTCCACTTGCTTCACACTGCCCCTCCGCCTCACACTCTTCCACCTCCATCACAATGTCCCCCTGCTTCACACAGCTTCCCCTGCATCAAACTCTTCCCACTCCATCACAATGTCCCCCTGCTTCATACTGCCCCCCTGTATCATACTCTTCCCCCTCCATCACAATGTCTCCCTGCATCACACTCTTCCCCCTCAATCACAGTGTCTCCCTGCTTCACACAGCTCCCAATTCTGCTTCACCCTCTTCTCTCTCCATCATGTTCCCCTCCTTCACACTGCCTCCCCTCCTGCTTCACACTGCCGCCTCCCCCCCCTGCATCACAGTCTCTTTCCCCTCCATCACAATGGCCCCCTGACTCACACTCTTTTCCCCTTTATCAGTGTCCTCCTGCTTCACACTGCTCCCACCCCACCCCCCGCAGCGCACCATTGCTTAGTTAGCTGGTCTTTTCTTCATGCAGGCAGCTGCTCCTCTCTGCAGTGCCCCACCCCCCTGTATCACACCTCATCACAGTGTTCCTCTGCTTCACACTACTGTCCCCTCCTGCTTCACACTCTTTCCCCTTCATCGGTATCCCCCCTGCTTCACACAGCCCCCCCTCCCTGCATCACACTCTTTCCCTTCCATCACAATGTCCACTTGCTTCACACTGCCCCTTCGCCTCACACTCTTCCACCTCCATCACAATGTCCTCAATCACAACCCCTGACATACTCTCTTCATTTGACCCCACAAATGAAGAGGAAATTTCTACTCTCTTATCCTCCTACTCTACCTCCTGTCCTCTTGATCCTATCCCCTCGCAAATTGGTAGATCCCTGTCTCCTGTGCTCATCTCACCTCTAACTAAAATCTGTAATCTCTCGCTCTCTACTGGCATCTTTCCGTCACTATACAAGCATGCAGTGATTACTCTTATTCTAAAAAACAAGATTCCGACCCAAGCTCTCTATCAAATTACCGTCCCATCTCTCAGCTGCCGTGCCCCTCCAAGCTTCTAGAGAGACTTGCCTACACTCGCCTCACATGCTTCCTTTCCGCAAACAACCTGTTGGATCCTCTTCAGTCTGGCTTTCATTCTCAACACTCCACAGAGACTGCGTTGACTAAGGTTGTCAATGATCTGATCACTGCTAAAACTAAACGCCATTGCTCTCTCCTAATTCTCCTGGATCTCTCGGTTGCATTTGACACCGTTGACCATTCTCTTCTCATACAAACGCTGTAATCCCTAGGGCTTCAAGACACTGTTCTATCCTGGTTCTCATCCTACCTTTCTAATCGCTCTTTCACTGTTAATTTCTCTGGGGTCACCTCTGCTCCACTTCCTTTATCAGTTGGCTTACCGCAGGGCTCAGTGCTATGTCCTCTGCTGTTCTCTATCTATACCGCTTCTCTTGGAAATCTAATAAGTTCCTTTAGATTTCAGTATCATCTCTATGCGGATTATACCCAAATTTATCTATCCTCTCCTGATCTCTCGACATCTGTGTTGTTCCGTGTAACTGACTGTCTTTCTGCCATTTCATCTTGGATGTCCTCTCGCCAACTCAAACTTAATCTTTCTAAAACAGAGTTAATAATATTCCCACCCACCAACAAGAGCATACCTGACATTTCTATCTCTGTTGATAACATGACCATAAATCCCACCCCACAAGCTCGCTGCCTAGGTGTAATCCTTGACTCACACCTATCCTTTGTTCCCCACATTGACTCTATATCTAAATCATGTTACATACATCTCAAAAACATTTCCAGAATTCGCACATATCTCACGCAAGACACTGCAAAAACCTTAATTCATACACTCATCATCTCCCGCATTGACTATTGCAATTCCCTCCTTACTGTCCTTCCCAAAAACAGACTCAAACCCCTACAATCTATTTTGCACGCTGCGGCAAGATTGATTTTCCTTGCAAATCGTTATTCCTCTGTTGAATCACTCTATATGTCTCTACACTGGTTGCCTGTTTTCTACCGAATCCAATAAAAAATACTCTTACTAACCTACAAGGCCATCAACAAAGCTGCACCAACATACATCTCCTCTCTTGTCACAAAATATCTCCAAACTCGGCAACTCTGTTCTGCACAAAGTCTGCGTCTCTCATCCACCCTCATTACATCCTCCCATTCTCGGTTACAGGACTTTTTCCGGGCTGCACCCACTCTATGGAATACTCTCCCTCGCACAATAAGACTTTTCTCTTGTCTACAAGCTTTCAAGCATTCTCTGAAAACCCACCTCTTCAGACAAGCTTATAATATTCCTCAATCACCCTCTTAACCTCACTACACTACTCTATTACCACCTTTTATACAACTACCCCTGGACCAACATTGTTGTGTGACAGGATCATTTAGTCTGGCTGGGCCGACTGCAAATGTAAACTTAACCTCATGTGTCAAACGCCCATTGTCCAATAGATTGTAAGCTTGCGAGCAGGGCCTTCTCACCTCTTTGTCTGTTTTACCCAGTTTGTTTATTAGTTTACTATGTTTGTCCCCAATTGTAAAGCGCTACGGAATATGTTGGCGCTATATAAATAAATGATGATGATGATGTTAAATGGCTAATCATCTATCACTTTAGATCACTACCCCTTTCATTACACAAAATAAAATAAAAAAAAATGCTTTTTCTGCATTTCTCCTAAAATACTGCTTAGTGTAGCCTCAGTTATGGTATAAAGTAATCATGAGAGGCAGGTCAATATTACATATGGAACTTTTGTGTATTTGGAGCTTTTTTTACATTGAGCACAACATTCAGTAGGTCACTCTCTATACTGAAAACACTATACTTCAGCAGGACTGCAGTGGATTTTTGAACTGAATGGTAAAAAAACTCAGGCATGAAATAACGAAAAAAAATAGCACAACTAGATTAAATGTCTTCTTTCCCTCCTATAAGAATTAGCTATGTGTATATGATTGTTTTATTGCTTCCAATAATAATAAAATACACTTTTCTCAGCAGAACTATTGCAGTCCCTTCATGACCATAACAAGACATATCCAGAGCTGGGTATCTTTGCATCCTTTAAACCCAGAACCAGGAGGATCTGCAGATGCAGTACTTATACAACAGGAGCAAGCAATGAGTGAAAACAACTGTGTCTCTTTGTGTGGGAGGCCTGATGATGAGGTAAAAGGCAAACTGTCACTGCACAGTAAATTGTTGAGCAATTTACAATCATGAATACTGGACAGAAATACTTAATGGTTTATTAGAAATAAAATATGTGCTTGAATACACAATGTACCCGGGGGTTACACAATGTACCCGGGGGTAATCGTAATCATGATTAACTAAACCCCGACAGTACTAACAATGGCAGTGAAATAGCGAAAGTGACATTCCCTACTTAGTCTTAATTTCGAAGATGTTCTTTTCCGATAAAATTGCGACTGTTTACAAAAGTGACATGGAACTATTGCAGCGTTTTAACATCCCGGCAGCTGCATGGACTTGTCGGGGTTTAAATAATCATGATTACGTGCCCAACCAAATGTACCATAAGTACTGTTCCAGTTTACTGTGGGTATCGTTAGACAGTCAAATATTCTTTAAGAATGAGAAGAACAAAGACACACAATTTCAGAACATGTTTACCTCGTTTACTTATCCATAAATATTATGTGAGGTCACATATGACTAGAATTATATGCATCACCCATTTCATGTTGGCATGTAATGAGAATAAACACAATACATGATTATGGAAAGAAATATGCAAACAAAGAAAAATAAAAAAATTGGTATATTACACAGGCGGTCCAAGATTACATAACTCTATGTAAAAAGAGACTATTGTCCACCTTACGATGCAATTTACTGAATATTATTTAACTCACTTTCCAAACTCTTGCATTGCAGCAATGACGTCAAACACTTGTGTTTTCTCCTGCAGTTAAATTGTATTAGCAGTCTTTTATGGTTTTTAATCTCTTATGAGCATGAAATATTCGTTGTTGTTAGTTTTTTGCTAATGAGAAAGTGATATAAAACAAGGTGGAGCAATTAAATTAGATGAAAAATGTGATTGCTGGAGTTGGGACAAACACGACTGCCATATAAGTCATAATTACTATTATAATACATGTATTTATTTTATACAGATGAAATGTGAAGGTATATTGTGGGAATTATTTTAATTTTTTGCACATCTTTATGATCTGTAATTTTTTTGTAGAATACTTTGTTATGAAAATGTATTTGTCCTAGGGGGCAAATATATTAAATCAGAACCTACCTCTGTATGTTGCTTGTTTTTTGGTGGATGCAATTAGTTGCCTCACTGGAGACTATGGCTTGCTGTTACCATTAGAAGGTATAAGTATATTTGCCACTCAGATGGATAACCAGATTTATTTGGCATATTTTATAGAGATTCATAAGTAGTCTAGAAACAGCTGTTAAAAGCGCAACAAAGGTAATACATTATTAATATTTCTGTTGTGTTATTATTATTATTATTATTATTATTATCTTTGACTTATAAGGCGCCACAAGGGGTCCGCAGCGCCGTACGTTACATATACAGAAAACAGAACCAAGACACACATGATACAAAAATGTATAAAAACTGTTAAGTGCGTATTGTCGCTAACCAATAACGATTGTCGAACCTCGATTTGTGTTTCCAAAGCACAAAGATTTATTCGCAAAAAGTAGTATAATATGTTCAAGCGAATTGGTAATAAATACAGCCGTTACTTATCGCAGGCGCTCTGGATCCAGTGTGCAGTCATTCAATCCTGAAGTCTGGGGACAAGATGTCTGAACACTAGATGTGAAGCTGCTGCTTATATGCACACAGAAATACAGTAATACAATGAAGATGGTATAGCTTGCTTCTATTGGTCCAGGTTTCAGGAAGGTCCAAGGGGTTGTCAATCATTGGCTAGTTCATCCTAAGGAATCCAAAGGAGGGGGTCATCTCTCCAGGGGGTATGCTCGGCTCTTCCCACCAAGATTCCTTAGTCTTAAGTAGTCCATAATTCCCTATCATTCATAACTTGCGTATGCACTCTGCGATTCCTTCGCAGAGTGAACCAAACAGTGTCAAATGTTAAGAGGTTTATTATGATGCCACATATGATATGATTCCTTCAACCTGTTCCATATATTTCACTAATATGCATATAACTTTAATATAAAACATAAATACTACTATATTTCGACATAACTGACTATGTGTTGCAACTACCATTAATGTGTACTATTTTACAAGTATGCGTGTTTGTGCGAATGTATGGTAAAAGACCAAATCCTGTTGCTGCCACGTGTAGTAGCTGCGTACGCCCTTTCACGCCGTAGCGTACCGCACGCATCTTTTCAGACGACAAAGACAACCAAGTTTGCTCGATTTTAATTGAAATGACTTTATCCAATTTGCTGACTTCGACAGCTCCACCCTTTGATAGTGTAACAAACTATCACCCAATCACCGTTTCAAGTTCAGGATTATACAATACTTCTTCACAGACCATGATCTCGGTATCTGGTACAACCCTTTCAGTCTCTTTCTCAGTGTTACTCCTATGAGACCTTTTTCCACACTTCAACACAGTAGGAACACATTTGACAACTAAACTAATTGCTAAGATGACACCCAGTATAAGGAGAAGGAGCTTACCTACACTAGCAACCATTTCCTGTACCCATTCCCCCAGACCAGAGAACCATTTCACAGGGTTCAACCATGAGAACCAACCTGCCACTTTTCCCCCGACCTCATATAACGAAGAATTATGGCTCTTTCGAAATTCCCATTTCAGCTGCAAAATTTCATCCATCTTCCGGTCTATAACCTCTTTAGGGTCATCCGTATTATTAGTGATGTACGTGCAACATTTGACACCGAACTAGGTGGCCAGTGTAACACAGTACCCACCAGTAATAGAGGTGAGATAATTTAGCACCAGTCTATGTTGCACCAACTCCTTCTTGTACGCTTGTAGCTCCCTCCCAGTATACCTGAAAGTGTCATCATACATCTCAGTGATATTATCTATTAATTTAGCTAGGTCTTGGATATATTTAAAGTTTAATGTTCCCCGAGCGGTCCTGGTGAGATCTAGAGCAACCATAACTTGAAAACCAGCAGTTTCACTAATCAATTTTGTAGCTATGGGTTCCTCACCAGGAATCATATTTCTCTTGCCACGGTGTTCATACTGTGTGTGTATGTATGGTGGTGATGTAGTCTTGTGAATACCAACCATTTCTTTATGAGTAATAGTCATGATTTAAGGAACCAGTTTAGCTAAGAAACACAAGCCCTTAGAACTCGGAGTCACCCAGGAATAAGCTTTCCTTCTACAAACAAAATACACGTCATCATGGAGAACATAAGGAACAGTATGCCCATTAATTATATCACACAGAGTTTTGATAAAACTACCCATGCCTTGTGTCTCCATTTGCTTCAGACACGTGTCGGCATGGATGACATTCTTACAATTATCTATAGAGACTTTTCCAATGGCTACTTTCTTATGTTTGGTTATACGCCCTAATTTGTGACTTCCATCAACATTCCTGCCTATTGGTGACCTTGTGAGTCTCCCTCTAAAATGAGTGTGGCGAGCCATTGTCTGATCTGATAGGTCAGCCTCCCAATTCTCCAGGCGCTTTGCATGAGATATATTTAGGCACAGCAAAGATCTGCCTATGGAGTATTGTCGAAGCGTTAGACTAGGGGACCTAGTGTTATTGTACCTCCCGTCTATGGGCCTCCCACCCCTCAATTCGAGTACTTCGGATACGTTTAGAGGAAATGGCACTAGTCCTATATTATGCTGCCCTTGCGGCACGTGAGAGCACACCCAACACTCGGTTTGGTTTAGCACCTTACCCACCAGGGAGTGATAATCCTCCAAAGGATGCCCGCCTATATTCAGAGTACTGGGGGACTGGCATCGTTGGATGCATCTCTCTTCAACTAGGGAGTCGCAGAACTTGCAGATACAATACTCATCAGACAATAGCCCCTCACACTGCCTCCGAGTTCCTGAGCTAGAAGACCTTTTCATAACCCCTGGACCAAGCTTGATAATGGGCTGCTCTGAGTATTCTAATAACTTTTCCTCTGCCTCCAACTCATCCGTATCACTACCAGAACTCTCCTCCGTCCTCCATCCTCCTTCACAAAAATAGAATGTCCTAGAAAGAGTAAAAACAAGGAAAATCCTGCAATAAAAGAAAAACAAAAACCGCCACTCCATCGCTGGAAAGATAGTTCTGAGGGCAACGTCTCTGGTTCAGGTGTCTCGACTGCAGGCTTTAGGTCTCCCAGAACAGACTCACAAGTGACAGATCTATGTCGTCGGTCTCAGTTTTATCTTGCACTTTCTCCGGATTATGGACTCTCCTGCAGTGGGTGGAATGGACCCAAGTGTCTCTCTCTGCAACCTTCAGTGATGTAGTACTGGTCAGCAGCACTTGGTACGGGCCTTCCCAATGGTCTGTTAAACAACCTGAACGTAAGAAATTGCGGATCATAACATAGTCTCCAGGTTCAACATCATGACAGTTCGTTTCTGGCATACCAGGTGACAGTATTTTTAGTTTTTGTTGTTGTTACTTTAGCTGTCTACTCATTCTTATAAGATATTGTACAGTACCTTCAAGTCGTCTTGTGGACTCACGATCAAATGAGGTTGTCGTCCGAACAGTATCTCAAAGGGGGACAGATTAAGAGGAGGTCTAGGAGTGGTCCGAATGCTATGGAAGATCAATGGCAAAGCCTCCGGCCATGCCAACCCAGTTTCAGCCATTACCTTACCAAGCTTGTTCTTTATAGTACCATTTACTCTCTCCACCTTACTACTGGCTTGTGGTCGGTACGGGGTGTGAAGTCTGCTACCGATTCCCATTAGTTTACACATATTTTGGAAGATATCACCAGTAAAGTGGGTACCCCTATCACTTTTAATGATTCTAGGGATACCGAACCTACATACAAAGTCTTGTACAATTTTCTTTGCAGTGAACACAGCAGTATTGGTGGCTGCCGGATATGCTTCTACCCAACCGGAAAACACATCAATACAAACTAACACATACTTTAAATTCCTGCACGTTGGTAGTTGGATATAGTCAATTTGTATTACCTGAAGGTGCCTCTGTAGGAGGGATGTGGGATGGCTCAGTTGGAATAGTTTTCCCGACATTTTTCCTCAAGCAAGTAAGACATGACATTGCCTTCTTACCAGTCTGAGAGGAAAACCAGGGAGCACACCAGTATGCTCTCACCAGTTTGCACATACCTTCTTTACCCAGGTGAGTCAGGCTGTGTGCTGCTTCAGCCAGGCTTGGATAGTATGTTCGGGGAGCTACAGGCTTACCTTGTCCATCCCTCCAGAGTCCTGAGGACTCTTGACCACATCCCTTTGCCTTCCAGACCGCCTTTTCCTGAAGGAAACACAAATCTTGCATTTCAATTAATTTCTGCATGTCTAATGTCTGAAAAACCATCATAGTCTCGGTCGATACAGTCATAGGTTGCCCTGCTGCCCATTTAGCAGCTTCGTCTGCCCTGTTGTTGCCCAATGACACTAGGTCTTCTTCAAAGGTATGGGCTTTGCACTTTATGACGGCTACTGTTCTGGGTAACTGTATCACTGTCAGAAGTCCTTTTATGTGTTGTGAGTGTGCCACTGGCATACCTGCTGCTGTCGTAAAGTTTCTAAGACGCCAAAGGGCCCCAAAATCGTGCACTACCCCGAAGGCGTACCTAGAGTCAGTATATATATTGGCTGATTTACCCTCTGCCAATTCACACGCTCTCCTTAGTGCTACTAGTTCCGCCACCTGGGCTGAGTGAGGTGGGCCAAGGGGTTCAGCTTCTACCACATCCTGATCGTCTACCACAGCGTAACCAGTACATAGCTCTCCCGTCTCTGTCTGTCTATGACAACTTCCGTCTGTATAAAACGTAAAATCTACATTTTCTAAGGGGGTGTCACGTATGTCGAGCCTTGCAGTAAAGGTCTGATTCAGGTGTTCCATACAGTCATGCGTGTCAGTATTCTTGCCTAACTCATCATCAACCAGGGTCTCCTCACCTCCCACCCTTTGTGTCTCTCGAGACACACATGGAAGGTATGTAGCTGGATTTAAGGTGCTAAATCGTTTGATGGTGATGTTTGAGGGTGCCATCAGGGCTAGTTCCCACTTTGTGAATCTAGCTGAAGAAACATGTCTGGTTTGGGCTTAGTTTAACAGAGCTGATACAGCATGGGGTGTATAGACAGTGGAATTATGTCCTAATACTACGTCTTCGCTCTTACTTACCAGAAGAGCAGTTGCTGCTACACTTCTGAGACATGTTGGGAGTGATCTTGCCACATTGTCTAATTGTGCACTGTAGTATGCTACTGGTCTGCTAGCGTCACCATGTTTCTGTGCGAGGACACCTGCTGCACAACCATCAGCTTCCGTACAGAATAGCTCAAAAGGCTTTTCATAATCAGGTATTCCCAATGCAGGTGCTCTAGTCAGACTATCTTTAAGATTAAAGAACGCTTGCTCTGACTCTTCTGTGTGTACAACACGTTCTGGTTTTGACGAATAGACTAGCTCCTGCAATGGTAATGCCAGAATAGAAAAACCTGGGATCCAGGATCTACAGTATCCACACATCCCCAGGAAAGTACGAATCTGCTTCTGGCTCTGCGGCAAAGTCATGTGTTGTATGGCCTCAATCCTGTCGGTTGTCAGCTGTCTTAGCCCCTTAGTGAGGCAGTGTCCTAAGTATTTGACCTTAGTCTGACATGGCTGTAATTTATCCTTTGCCACCTTGTGCCCTGTTTGTGAAAGATGAAGCAACAACAATTTAGTATCATGTAAACATGACATAAAAGAATCAGAGCACAACAACAAATCGTCCACATATTGAATTAGAACAGATCCATTGTGGGGTTGAAAGGATTGCAAACAGTCATGTAAGGCTTGGGAGAAAATACTGGGGCTGTCAATGAACCCCTGGGGTAGTCTTGTCCATGTGTATTGCACTCCCCGGTAGGAGAATGCAAAAAGGTATTGGCAGTCAGGATAAAGAGGGACTGAGAAGAAAGCAGAACATAGATCAATGACAGTAAAATGACTAGCAGACGGAATCTGCATGAGGATGACAGCTGGATTTGGCACTACGGGGAATTGGCTCTCAACAACTTTATTAATTCCCCTTAAGTCCTGGACTAATCTATAGCCCCTCCCCCCACTCTTCTTCACAGGGAAAATGGGACTATTTGCTGTACTGGCTGTACGAATTAAAATCCCTTGTTGCAACAGCCTCTCAATAACAGGATATACCCCTAGTTCCACCTCTGGTTTTAATGGATATTCTGGGATTTTTGGAGCTATCCTACCACTTTTTAGATTGACCATGACAGGGGCTACGTTTACCATCAGTCCAGTGTCCTGTCCATCTCTGGTCCATAGTGAACCTTGTATTTCCAGCAACATCCCCTTTACTTGAGATGGACTGTGTTCTATAACAGTAGAGTGTAACATTAACCTTTGAGGGGTGTCCAATATGTCCTGTACCTCATGAGCGACCTTCTCGGGTATATCTCGGAACACACCATCTGAAGTACAGTATATGACACATCCCATTTTACATAACAAGTCTCTCCCTAGCAAGTTAGTAGGAGCCGCCGCAGCCAAGAGAAACGAATGCTTGGTTTGCAGGGGCCCGATAGTAACTTCAGCAGGTTTAGTTAGTGGATAATGTAACACTCCTCCCGTTACTCCCATAGCTGGAATAGTTTTGCTGGTCACCTGTAGATTGAGAGGAGAGGTTATCACAGATCGGGCCGCCCCTGTATCTACAAGAAAGGTTTGTTTCCTACCAGCTATGTCAACTATCGTTGTTGGTTCTTCACTCTGACTCTCAGTTAACCTCACTGGCTGTAGATTACAGGTATGACCTGACCCCTAGCGCTGACTATCATTTTCACGCGCAATATTTGCTGTTATAATATGTGCGGGTAGATGTGAGTCTTCTATTCTACGTGAGTCCTTCCTTGGAGGATATCTATGTGTCCCACCTCTAGGGTTGTATCTGTCTTTTTTACAATCCCCCCTAACGTGTCCTTCTTCATTACAATTGAAACATCTGATCACTCTATGTTTCTTATTATGTGGGTTGTATGCTGGTGGTCATGTATGCATCCCCTCTAGAGCCTGTATACTCACCATCATTAACCTATCACTTTTCTTCTCCTTCTTTCTGAAAAGGTTTTTGTCATGCTCCACAGTAGACTCCCTAAGAGAATCTACTGTGATGCCTCTCCAATTAGGTAATGTGGTTTGTACTCTGGTTTTTAAATTTTCTCTAGGGCCATCCATTAATACTCCTACAGCTACTTCCCTATGATGTGGGTCCTCCCCTATGTTTGATATCCCAGTGAACCGTGTTATCGCTGCTATAGCTCTAATGAAGTAATCTGCTGCTGTCTCACTATCTTTCTACTTGATGGTGAAAATTTTACTCCAATTCGTTACTACCGGAAAATAGATGGCTAAATGTTTAACAATTTGTTCTATATTTTCTTGGTTAATCTCATCAGTCAAGGTGTCATCTTCATCCAACACACAATCTTTAATAAATTTTTGTATGTCAGTATGGGGAGGAAGACACGCCCTCAACACTACACGCCAATCCTTATCGGTTGGTTCGTGTGCATTTCCTAAGTCTTTAACAAATTTCTGACACTTTGCCAACTCTTTTCTGGGATCTGGGAATTCAGTCATAATGGAACGTAATTCTGATCTAGTCCAGGGACAATGCATTGTAACATTTCTTAAAGGAACTACACCACCCTTTTCCGGTTTCCCATTGGGAACTGATATTGTGCGGACTGGGTACGCACCCACTGGTTCACTGTTTTCAGAAGTCCCTACCGGATCTGCTGGTTCAAGATTTAGAACGCTATCACTCCTAGTGATCACACTACTCTCACCTATCTCAGCCATCGCTCCTTTCCCATACTTACGCTGAACCTCTAGCATATTAACAGCATGAGCAATGGCCGAAATCACTGTGGGTTCATCTTCATCTTCTGATAAACTTGTTTTAAACTGGCTTAAAACAGGATACAATTTAGCAATTTATCTTTTTTTGTTTTTAATAACGGCTGTACTTACCCCTCCCGCCACATAAGGTGGCAGGGGTGCGCTTGCGCTGAGTACGCCACTCAACGCTTCTCATTGGGTACTTCCGCCCTGCGCGCGCTTTTCGCCACGCCTACTTCCGCTGTGCATTCGCTGCTCTGCCACGTGTTACCTTCCATTTGACACAATTTTAAACAATCATTATGTCTATTTCTCTTTTTTGTTGACCTTATCAACCATACTTTATCTTTTACAGTATTTAGTACCTCTGCATTAAAACTTCCTATTGTTGGGAAAGGCCTATCACAATCTTTGGTCATCTTGACCCACGTGTCGCAATACGCAGTTGCGTATGCACCATATTTCTTACACATGAGAAATCTCGCTGAACCAATAGGACCTTCCTTAGGCAGTACACTGGCCATCTCTAGCGTATGCTTAGCACCCATGTTGAACAACACCCAATCTATGCAGAACACTTTCAACAATTTGCTACAAACACTCTACCACTAGAGATCTCTTACTGGCCGTGGACGTATTTGCTCAAGCCGGGTCCACTCGCTTCCTCTTGTACTAAACAAGGACCCCTTACACTGACAATATCACAGTGGGACCCAAGGGCTATCAGCTCCTCGATACCCTGGCTAAAGCACAAAAATCTGTTGAGTTTATTATAACTGGGAAAACAAAGTCGATACTATCAACCAGCCTTTCCAATATAATTCCTCCTAGCTGCTTCACCAATTCGCACTAACTGTTGTCGTGCGGTTAGATCGCACTGCCTACCAATACTAATTATTAGCAAACCTTGCGATCTATTGGTAGCGTTTTGCGAAAACCCGGTTTTCGCCTTCGGTATACCTGCCCTGTATACCGTCCTTCAGTTGGGCAACCCGCCTCGTCAGACAGCAACTGAGCACAATGAATAATAAACAGTGTATCTATGTTACAAAATCACACACTATACACCTTTTCTGCGCAGAAAATCAAAAGTTCCCAACAACAGTAATAATGTCTCAGAGGCTTTCACAAGTAATTATACTATGCACATATAATAACTATCAAGACGATTGTTTAACCACGTGGCAAATCTACCGGAAGTTCGCGTACGCACAGCAGAAAAATACACATACGCTAAGCAATGCAATACAGTTAAAACGCACAATGAAAGTAAAAAGAAACAGTTTTCTCTTTTGTCCCTAGGTTCTAGTTAGCGTGCCCTAGACAATGCAAAACGGACATTCGGTTTCACAACACAGAGTAAAATTCAGGTTTTGAACACATTGCGTTCTTACCCGTATATGACGCGTCTCCACCCTTTGTTGCGGAACCGAAATCCGTTGGTCTTGCGTATCATCGGCAACGAAATCTCCAAAGCTCACGAGCCCCCAAATTGTTAAGTGCGTATTGTCGCTAACCAATAACGATTGTCGAACCTCGATTTGTGTTTCCAAAGCACAAAGATTTATTTGCAAAAGTAGTATAATATGTTCAAGCGAATTGGTAATAAATACAGCCGTTACTTATCGCAGGCACTCTGGATCCAGTGTGCAGTCATTCAATTCTGAAGTCTGGGGACAAGATGTCTGAACACTAGATGTGAAGCTGCTGCTTATATGCACACAGAAATACAGTAATACAATGAAGATGGTATAGCTTGCTTCTATTGGTCCAGGTTTCAGGAAGGTCCAAGGGGTTGTCAACCATTGGCTAGTTCATCCTAAGGAATCCAAAGGAGGGGGTCATCTCTCCAGGGGGTATGCTCGGCTCTTCCCGCCAAGATTCCTTAGTCTTAAGTAGTCCATAATTCCCTATCATTCATAACTTGCGTATGCACTCTGCGATTCCTTCGCAGAGTGAACCAAACAGTGTCAAATGTTAAGAGGTTTATTATGATATCACATATGATATGATTCCTTTAACCTGTTCCATATATTTCACTAATATGCATATAACTTTAATATAAAACATAAATACTACTATATGTCGACATAACTGACTATGTGTTGCAACTACCATTAATGTGTACTATTTTACAAGTATGCGTGTTTGTGCGAATGTATGGTAAAAGACCAAATTCTGTTGCTGTCACGTGTAGTAGCTGCATACGCCCTTTCACGCCGTAGCGTACCGTACGCGTCTTTTCAGACAAAGACAACCAAGTTTGCTCGATTTTAATTGAAATGACTTTATCCAATTTGCTGACTTCGACAAAACACAGGTGACAGGGTAAAGCAAATCAGATTATATCTGGGACAGATAGTGAAAGGGATGGTGGAAATTAGCGAGAAGAAGGCCAAAGCTTAAGAAGACAGGGAAAACAGGGCTAGCGAAGCAGGCCAAGAGGTACAGAGGGTGAAGGAACATTAGAAGGAGCACACAAGGAACGAAAGCATGTTAATTTACTGTTATTTTATTTGTTAACAAACTGATTTTGGATATGCACAACCAAAAGGAATTCAGTACATTTTGTTCATGTTAGAGAGAGGGCGAAAGTGATAATTTAACTAAAGATATTAGTCTTAAGACAGTAATAACGTTTTCCCTTTGTGGCAGGTGAAGTTCTGCAACCTTGTATTTGACCCTGTATCAGAGCTGTTATCGACAGGATCCTCTACAGAGATACATTTTTCTACACAGTCCTGCCACGTCAGCACTGGTAAGGAAAAAAAATCAAACAAATTTTGATCATGTTACTTAGTTAGCAAATTTGGAAACTGTTTACAAAGCAGAAGATAAGAGCTCTGCTCAAGAAAAAAAATGTTTAAAAGTACACTTTTTTTTTAAATACTTATGTATATTAATGACATAAAGGACATTTAATGTCAGCAGGTTTGAAGTCTTCAGCATGGGAAGCTATTCACACTGTATAATTTAAACCTGCTGACTTAAAGTGGATGACACAGTGACAAAAGCTTATCATTGAAAAAGAGATTTTAACATTACAAAGTGTAGAGTGTATATCTAATAATAAAAATTGCCAGGGGGTATAGTCGTCAAAAAACATATATTGGTATTAAAACAAAAAGACCACTTGTGGTCTTAAGCTTAAAAGGAAATCTGCGGTCTACTTAACAGGCTCTATAAAGCTGAGCATAATAATTAAACTTGGTTTTGCTAAATCTTGGTGTCTGAGACTTGCTTTGTCCAGACTATGTCTGTGGGGGGGAAATTAAAAAATGGCTCTCACATTTACCAAAAATGTCTGTCATAAATTGTATTTGTACTGTAATTTTGGGGAAATCTGCAGTGTATGTAGGTTTACCTAATCACATTAATTAGCACCCAGGCTTAATTATGTGTAAATATTTGTTTAAAAATATTTTGAAGGAGGGCTCCTTTGTGTTCATGAATTTACACCTCCCCTGGGAGAACAAAGCCTTTTATGTTGCCATGTGAAGAACCAGTAAGAGGAAGAACTTGCGGAGATGTCTGTTCATGAATGCAATTTTAAACATTGAGGAATTCCTTAGAGTAGAAGTCAATGTTTCATCTCCAAAATGTCACCTCTAACTTACAGGTCACTAGAACAGACCCATTTTAGAGGAATAATCCACTAGCATGGCCAGCTCATCTGCTTCCTCCCTGCACATACACCCAGATACGGCTCACAATGGGGTTTCAAAAATAGCGTCTCCTCATTGTCACCCCACACTATACACTCAGGGGCATCTGATGACGCTGACCTAAGCTTTGAAATGAGAGCATATCTGAAATCTCTACCCATAAAAATAGGATTTTGATAATCCTGTCTCAAGTTGCCATAGACTGTGTGAGTCACAGGCCTAAAATATAATTGCTCGTTCCTTGAGCTGTCAGCGACAGCCCTGATATATGGAGAGTGAGATTGTACTTGACAGGGTGTACTACATTCTTGGCCCAATAGCCTAGACCAGTGGTTACCAAACTTTTGCAGTTTGCGGCACCCTTAGAGTCTCCAAATTTTTTCAAGGCACCCCTCCAAAATAATTACTGAGCAGTCCTGTTTTAGAAGTAGTTGGGTCAAAAAATTGCAATAAGTATTTAGGTCACGACAGAAATACTTATTTAGTTATATGCAAAAATGCCCCTCTGTATCCAGGCACACTGCTCCCTCTGCATCCAGGCACACTGCTCCCTCTGCATCCAGGCACACTGCCCCCTCTGCATCCAGGCACACTGCCCCCTCTGCATCCAGGCACACTGCCCTCTCTCACGTTGCCCACTCTGTCACGCTGTCCCCCTCCTCTGCTCTCTGTCACGCTGTCCCCCTCCTCTGTCCTCTGTCCCCCTCCTCTGCCCTCTGTCCCCCTCATTCTGCCCCGCGCCAGGCGCCAGCCCTAGAAAGAAGAAAGCAAACAGAAACTTATCAATCCGCCGGGCGCCGGGACCCAGCAGACTCCTCTCTCCCGCAGCTTGTTACTGACGTCATTCAGTGACAGCTGCGGGAGAGAGGAGTCTGCTGGGTCCCGGCGCCCGGCGGATTGGTAAGTTTCTGTTTGCTTTCTTTTTTCTAGGGCTGGCGCCCAGAGACAGCGCCGCGGCACCCCTGGGAGCCGCGGCACACATTTTGGGAACCGCCGGCCTAGACCCTTACAGAACCTGCAATGTCACCTGCACTTTTATTCAGTTAAAGATAATATCATGTGAAAAAACCTGTTTGCATTGTTGGTTCTTCCCATTCACCTAGGCATAAGGGAAGTGGTAATGTAAAATCAGAGATGTCCCTTCCATTTACTATGTTCAATATTTCCCATGTGAAAATCTCAGACTTGCTGACTGTGGCTTTGAACACAGGACTTCCCGCAGAGGGCAAACTTTCCTGTTGGAAATAAGAGTGAAAGTCTAATTAATATGCTTTGCTGATGTGCTTTTTTTTTATTTTTTTAAAGTTTTATTTTTGCAAGGTCAAATGAGAAATAGTTTACAGCTGAAAGTATGAGTTCACATATATTAGTTACAAAACTAAGCAGTGTCTACGACCAGCGTAGGGGTAGAACTCAATGTATCAGCAAAAGAATTATAAATAAGAAGAAAGATTGACTGAGATTTTCCTTATAGAGTAGAAAGGAGCAGAGGAAAGAAGAGTACAAAGAAAAGATAGAGAGAGAAGAGAGAAAGGGTGGAGAAAGCAATTGCTAGATCAAAAGTAGGAAATGCGAGTAGCTACCATAAAAAAGAAATCAGAAGAAAAAAGAGAGACAAAAACTTAGTTATGTGAATGGCGAGCGAGCTTGAAAAAAATAAAGTCACAGGTCCCAAATCTTAGCGAACGCTCTCTATGAGTTGCAAATGATGTTGGTCATATATTCCATTCGCTGCATCTGCCAGACTCTATTGATTATAGACTGGAGAGAAAGGGAGGTTTGCTGCCGCCAATCCACTGCTATTTGACATGTAGCCGCCAAGAGAATGTGTCTAATTACCTAATTCTGATGTCGGGTTGCTGAGGGAACTCCCAGAGGAAGAAGAAAAAATGTGGGCTCAAGGGGGATGAAGAATTGACTGAATCAAATGTTTGTTCTCACTACAGAAACATGTCTGTTTCGGGCACGTTCACCAAAATGAAGGAAGGTGCCTTTGTGGGAGAACCCCCGCCAACACCGATCAGAGGAGTCAGGGAGTATTTGATAAAGAGGCAATGGCCCATAGTACCAGGGATACAGCATCTTATAGACGTTCTGCTTAACTCAGATAGAAATGGAGCCAGCATTCTCATGGATCTCAGACCATTCCTTATCTAATAGCGCCTTGCCAAGGTCACGCTCCCAGGCTAGTTCATGGGTGTCCCGAAGGCCTAAAGTATGGGGATCAAGTTCATAATATAATGTAGAGGTGAGACCTTTTGTTGAGGATTGGCGTAGACAGAGAGATTCAAAGGTAGTAGATGAAAGGCGGTTTTTGACTGCACTGTGGAAATGGCGCAGTTGTAGAAATTGATAAAACTGTTTGGAGGGGATGTGAAAGTGAGATTTAATGTAAAAAAATTGAGGAAATATCAGGAAAAGAAGTTAAATGATTGAGATATCTGAATCCCTGCAAGAGCCACGGCTGAAATGAATTAGGGAGAAGTCCGGGGGGAAAATCTGGGGAGTTAAATAACGGTATTACAGGAGAGGGATGAGGCGAGAGGCCGTATTTTTGAGAAGAGAAGTCCCAGATGTATATAGAATTTGAGATTACTGGGTGGAGTAGGGAACGTTTTGGGTGACGAGCCCTTGGGAGCCGTAGGAGAGAAGACAGTGAGAGCAGTCCCAGAACTTCAGCCTCAAATTTAGATCATACTCTTGAATCTCTCAAACCACACCACAGAACACATTAAGCAAGTTGGGTGGAGAGGTAGTATCGCAGGAAATCAGAAATCCCCAACCCCCCGCGAGGATCTCTGAAGGACTATAATTCGGACCGGGGTGTGTTTGCCTGACCAGAAAAATTTAGAGACGTAAAATTGGAGGAATTTAAAAACGTAGGGGGGGGGGGGGGGGCACGAATGGAGAGGGTCTGAAAGTAAAAAAGCAGTCTAAGGAGGATATTAATTTTAACAGCATTAACGCGGCTGATCCAAAATATATAGAGGTGTGACCATGCAGGGAGATCTAGCTTTATTTGGTCAAGGAGACAAGGGAAATTTGCTTGAAAAAGGTGGCAGTAATGTTTAGTAATAAAAACTCCCAGGTGTCAGGCGCTGTCCCAGCTGTTCCCCTGTGAAGTGGGAATGGCCACCTGATAGTTCCGGCCAGGGGCGTCCTGGTGCTAAGCAACAGGCATGCAGCTTCCCTGGCCATCCTCGTACCATCGGGCGCATGTGCACTGACACATCTCGTTGCTAGGCAACAGGACACTTCCTTGTCTCGGCGGTCAGTGTGTCTCCCTCCTCCTCCTATCACAGCCTGGCTGCCTCTATTTTAATCTGGCTCTGGCACCATTAGAGTGCCAGAGTATCAGGTCTCCTGTTCTCCAGCGTTATTGTATGTTCCTGCTCCTGTTTTGGTTCTGACCCGGCTTCCCTGACTTCTCATCTGGATTGTGCCTGTTCACCTCTGTTGTGACCGTGGCTTGTCGACCATTCTCCTGCATTCTGCTTCTAGTCCTATCTTTGTGACCTTGGCCTGTCTGACTTCTCTGTGGATCTCCATTTGGTACTGCCTGTTCCCGTTTGTTTGTTGACCCGGACCATTCTGACTACTCTTAATCACTACTCTGGTAACTGCCTAAGAGGACTGCGACCTGCGTACCCTGTGCAGTGAAGCCCAAACCTCCTTGCGGGGGTTCCTGGTGAACACCTCCTGGTTCAGTGGCGCTAATACCAGTTAGTGGTTTCTGTACACTCGTAGTCCACAGTGCTCCTCGAAGTTTGACAATACAGCGCTCCTCAAAGCCTGACAATATACTTTGGCCATGTCAGACGGTACTGGGGAACCCTCTGCTCATGACCTCCTCCTCCACCTGGATCAACGTGTGGAACAACAGGAAACTTATCAGGAACAACTACTCCAGTGTATCCAAGGAGTAGTATCTTGATTAGATTCTCTTGAAGGATCCCTGAATCCTTCACAACCTGCACCTACTGCCACACTTCCTGCCAGCACTTGCGCCACCCCTCCAGGAATTTGCGCATACCCGCTCCTGAGAAATATGATGACAATCCCAAGTGTTGCCGAGGCTTTCTAAACCAATGCTCTATCAAGTTTGAACTTGCCCCAGAGAATTTTTCTTCAGACAGAGCTAAAGAGGCTTACATCATTTCCCTTCTCACCGGGCAAGCTTTGGCCTCCCCTTTATGGAATTGTGATGATACTTCTCTCCGTAATTCTTCAGTTTTCATTTAAATTTTGGCTGAGTTTTTGATGAGCCTGGTCGTGTTTCTTCTGCCGCCTCAAGTCTTCTTTCTCTCCGGCAGCGGTCAATCAGAGCTGGACAGTAGCCTCTAAACTAAAATGGAACAATGAGGCCTTGTTCGCCACCTTCTTGCAAGGACTTTCTGACCAGATTATGGACGCAGAATGATCTAATTTCTTTTAATATCAAGGTGGCCATTCGTTAGCAGGAACGTTCTATGGAGAGGGACCAAAGCCAATGTCTTTGCTCCCGATTGTGTCATCGTTTACAGTCCCCTGTTTTGCAGGTTGAGGAGCCCAAGCAGATTGGACATTTTTGTTTTTCCTGAGATGAACAGAGCGTCTTATAAAAAAACAACTCTGTCTTTACTGCGGAAAGGCCAGTCACCTGTGTCTGCTTGCACCAAGAAGCCGGGAAACGCCACCTCCCAGGCGATAAGAGGGAGATCGTCCTAGGATCCAGTTCCCACACACCCTGTTCTCTCAAAAATGCCAACTTTTTGATGCCAGTCACCCTCAATAATTCGGATGGTTCTCTTGTATGTTCCGCCTTTGTGGATTCTGGATCCGCGGGGAACTTCTTACCCGCCACTCTCGTGTCTAAACTCCATATTCTCTTCCATTCGTTGCCACAGCCCCTGGTACTGACTGCAGTGGATGGTAATTGTGTCAGCAACAGTTCCATCTCCTGCATCACCAGTCCACTTCAGTTGCAGTTAGGGGTTCTTCATCATGAGTGGATCAAGTTCCTGATTATTACGCAATCAGTGAATTCCAGCATCTTGGGTTTACCCTGGTTGAGGATGCATTCTGCTTAATTTGTTTGGCACCAAGCCCAGGTCACGTCCTGGTGTCCTTCCTGCTTTCAAGGCTGTCATTCCAAAATTCCTCGTTCGGTGGTTTAGTTGCCCTGCCTTTCACTTTTTCTCCAAGTGACACTACCTGAACCATATTTGGATTTCCTTGATGCGTTTATCAAGTTGGCCTCTGAAAAACTGCCTCCACACCATCCATGGGACTGTCCCATTGAGCTTGTCCCTGGTACAACCATTCCTAAGGGTAGGGTGTACCCTTTATCCTTACCAGAGACTAAAGCCATGTCCCAGTACATTTTCGAAAACCTTCAGCGGGGCTTCATTCGAAGGTCTTCCTCTTGTGCAGGGTCCAAATTCTTCTTGTCCTTAAGACCCTGTATTGACTAACGCTGCCTGAATGCCATAACTATCAAGAATCACTATCAGCTCCCTCTTATTCCAGAGCTATATGAAGGCATTCGCAGAGCTCAAGTCTTCACCAAACTAGACCTTAGAAGAGCCTACAACCTGGTACGCATTTGTAGAGGGGATAAGTGAAACACGGCCTTTAATACTCGTGATGGGCACTATGCGTACTTGGTAATGCCTTTCGGGCTTTGCAATGCCCCCGCTGTGTTTCAAGAAATTATCAACAAGATCTTCAGAGACCTCCTTTATCAATCAGTAATTGTCTATCTCGATGACATTCTTGTTTTCTCTCCAGACTTGCTTTCTCATCGCAGTCATGTTAAAGTCATTCTCTCCCGTCTCTGGGCTCATTCTCTGTAATGCAAGCTTGACAAATATCTTTTTCTACGTTCTCAAATTCCCTTCCCTAGCTACCCCGTCTCGGGGATCGGTCTCCAAATGGACCCTCAGAAGATGGCATCCATCCTCAATTGGCCACAACCCTGTGGTCTTAAAGCCACCCAGCCTTTTTTTTCGATTTGCAAACTACAACCATCAATTCATCAGAGGGTTATCCTCCCTCATTGCTCCTATTACAGCCTTGACACATAAGGGAGCCTGTTGCAAAGTCTAGCCTCAGGACGCTGTCTCTGCTTTCAAGTCCCTTAAGGAGGCCTTTATTTACGTCCCGGTATGCAAGCTGCCTGACAAAGGGAGACCCTTTTTTTCTGGAAGTAGACGGCTCGTCTGTTGGGATAGGGGCTGTCTTATCTAAAAAATCTGGATTCTTTGAACCGTGTGGGTACCTCTCTAAAAAAAATTCTGCTTGTGAGGAATTATGGTATAGGCGATAAAGAGCTTCTGGCCATTTAGATCGCTCTGGAGGAATGGCGTTACCTTTAAGATGGGGCACAACATCCTGTGACAGTGATGACTGACCACAAGAATTTAACTTATCTACAAGAGGCACAATGCCTTAATCCCCGCCAGGCTCGCCGGTCACTTTTTTTTTTGGTTTCAGCTAATACTCACCTACTTTCCTGGTTCCAAAAATCCCAGAGCTGATGCTTTATTCAGATCCTTTGATAATTCCGACTCAGTCCCGTCCAAGTAGTGGCCCTAACTAACTTTTCTGTGAATTCTCCTCTTGGACGTTCTTTCGTGAGACCTCATCTCCACTCCAAATTGTTAAGTTGGGCACACGATTCCCAGGCGCGGACTGGAAAATATCAGCCCGGGAGCGCACAGGCGGCCGCATCACATGACATGCGATGTGGCTGCGTCCAATGATGAGGCCACATTGCGTGTCATGTGATGCAGCCACCTGTGCGCTGACGCGGCCGCATCCCGTTGCATGAAAATCAATAGATTTTGCAACCGAGGGGCGGCCGGCCCTAACAGCGCTGCAACTGAGCGGCCCGGGGGACCGATGCCCCCCTGCCACCCGGGCCAGCCCACCCCTGACGATTCCAAATTTGCAGGTCACTCAGGCTACAAGAAGACTGTGGCTTTTTTTTCCAGATACTATTGGTGTCCTTCTCTTGCTTTCGATGTCCACAATAATGTACAGGTCTACAGCACATGTGCACATTACAAGGTTCCCAGACAATGCCCTCCTGGTCTTTTTATCCCTCTTCCAATCCCAGACTCCTGAATAAGTGTCACCACGGACTTTATTTCTGATTTACCTAGAAGTCATGACTACAACACTATCTGGGTTGTTGTAGATAGATTTTCTAAGATGGCTCATTTCACTCCTTGTAAAGGACTACCTTCGGCCTCTGAACTTGCACAACAATTTTTGAAGAACATCTTCCGTCTCCACAGCTGCCCACACAAAATAATCTCTGATCGTGGAGTTCAATTTGTGGCAAAGTTTTGGAGAGCTTTCTGTGGGAACCCTTGGAATCAAGCTCAAATTCTCCACTGGGTATCACCCCCATACTAAACTGGATAATCTGGATCTGGAGTGCCTTTTGCGTTGCTTCTCCTTTGAGCATCAATCTTCTTGGAGTGACCTTCTCTGTTGGGCAGAGTTTGTACATTTTTCTTGTCACAATTCTGAATGAGGAGTACCTGTTAACGTTGACGCAGCTCAGAGAGAGGGTGCGAAGTCTAATGCGTCCCCTGGTCTTCTCCAGGAACCCCCCGCAAGGAGGTATGGGTTTTGCTGCTGGGGGCACGCATGTCGCGGTCGCTTACGGAGCTGTATAGCGAGGTACAAAGGATAGTCACTTCGGTAACGTGCTGGCAGCGGATGATGCAAGGGAAAATCTAGAAGAGTGGTCAATCTAGCCAGGTCAGTGATGCAGGAGATAACGGTAAGAGGAGAATATTCAGTAGCCAAGCTGGAAAACACCCTGGCAACGCTGGAGCAAAGAAGACCTAATACTCTGGCACCAGCATGGTGTCAGAGTCTGACCATTATGTTCATCATCATCATTTATTTATATAGCGCCAACATATTCCGTAGCGCTTTACAATTGGGGTAAACTAATGAACAAACTGGGTAAAACAGACAAAGAGGTGAGAAGGCCCTGTTTGCAAGCTTACAATCTATTGGACAATGGGAGTTAGACACATGAGGTTAAGTCTACATTTGCAGTCGGCCCAGCCAGACTGCAAAGGTAAAAGTGACTCATAAGCTAAATTATCCTGTCACACAACAATGTTGGTCAAGGGGTAGTTGTATAACAGGTGGTAATAGGGTAGTGTAATGAGGTTAAGAGGGTGGTTGAGGAATATTATAAGCTTGTCTTAAGAGGTGGGTTTTCATAGAACGCTTGAAAGCTTGTAGACTAGAGGAAAGTCTTATTGTGCGAGGGAGAGAATTCCATAGAGTGGGTGCAGCCCGGAAAAAGTCCTGTAGCCGGGAATGGGAGGATGTAATGAGTGTGGATGAGAGACGCAGATCTTATGCAGAACGGAGTTGCCGAATTGGGAGATATTTTGTGACAAGAGAGGAGATGTATGTTGGTGCAGCTTTGTTGATGGCCTTGTAGGTTAGTAAGAGTATTTTATATTGGATTCAGTAGAAAACAGGCAACCAGTGTAGAGACATACAGAGTGATTCAACAGAGGAATAACGATTTGCAAGGAAAATCAATCTTGCCGCAGCATGTAAAATAGATTGTAGGGGTTTGAGTCTGTTTTTGGGAAGGCCAGTAACGAGGGAATTGCAATAGTCAATGCAGGAGATGATGAGTGCATGAATTAAGGTTTTTGCAGTGTCTTGTGTGAGATATGTGCGAATTCTGGAAATGTTTTTGAGATGTATGTAATATGATTTAGATATAGAGTCAATGTGGGGAACAAAGGATAGGTGTGAGTCAAGGAATATACCTAGGCAGCGAGCTTGTGGGGTGAGATTTATGGTCATGTTATCAACAGAGATAGAAATGTCAGGTATGCTCTTGTTGGTGGGTGGGAATATTATTAACTCTGTTTTAGAAAGATTAAGTTTGAGTTGACGAGAGGACATCCAAGATGAAATGGCAGAAAGACAGTTACACGGGACAACACAGATGTCGAGAGATCAGGAGAGGATAGATAAATTTGGGTATCATCCGCATAGAGATGATACTGAAATCCAAAGGAACTTATTAGATTTCCAAGAGAAGCGGTATAGATAGAGAACAGCAGAGGACCTAGCACTGAGCCCTGCGGTACTCCAACTGATAAAGGAAGAGGAGCAGAGGTGGCCTCAGAGAAATTAACAGTGAAAGAGCGATTAGAAAGGTAGGATGAGAACCAGGTTAGAACAGTGTCTTGAAGAACCAATGCTGAGAACCAATGAAATTTCGGTGGTGTGATGTCATCTGCTGTCGGCAACCAGACGCGGCGGAGGAAATAGAAGGCGGCCGTCCCGAAGGAGTGGAGGGACGGCGCCTGACAGTATACCCTCCTCTTTTATCAATCTGTTGTCTACGAAATTCCTTGAATAATCAAGGAGCGTGTAAGTCCGATTTATCAACCCAGGACCTCTCTTCGGAACAAAACCCTTCCAGTGCACTAGAAATTGTTGATGACCATGCAGTATGCAAGAATCCAAGATCCCGGCTGACCTCATGCTCTTCACCTGAGGAAGACTGAATGGGAGCAGGACGAGAAGGAGGCTGGAAAAATTTGTTGAGCACCAGTGGTCGTAACAGGGAGACGTGAAAGGTGTTATGGCACTTGAGAGAGGAAGTTAGACACAACTTATAACATACAGGATTGATAACCTGTGAAATGGAGTAAGGTCCAATAAAAAGGGGTGCCAACTTCATTGAAGGTACTTTAAGTTTTAATTTTTTACAAGGAAATAAGGGTGTCCAGATCCAAAGATAATTCCTGGGAGACAAGCTCATCTTTGATTTAGTCCGCTAATCCTTGCCAAAAAGTTGCTCTTAAGGCCTCATTGTTCCATTTTAATTCTGATGCCAGCGTGTGGAACTGCACTGCATACTGACCCACAGTGAGATTGTTATGACCCGCAGCTACCCGACGGGCCGCCGCGGCTTGCTTCCTGCTGCCTCTGGCGTCCCGGCCGTCTCCATGACGACCGGGACGTGACTTCCGCCCTCCACCTCCCGGTAGCCTGGGCAACAACCGGGACGCTCTGTCTCCCCTGCATCAGCGCCCGGTCAGCTGTCTAATAGCCAGGCGCATGCGCGCATAGGGATTTAAGGCTGCTTTTGTATTAGGGAGGGGGGTCGCTGGCACTCTACTCCTATTGGTTCCCCTCACTACTTAATGCAGTGAGGACTGAGCCTCACTGCCAGTTATAGCTCCCAGTGCAGCTAGGCTCCTGTTCTCTGTCCCTGCTCCTGTTCTGAGTTTTTTAGTTTGACTTCCCATGTATGACCCCTGGCTTGCTTCTGGACCTTGTTGGATTGCCTGTGACCTTGACCTTGGCTTGTTATCTGGATTCGTTTGCCTCCTGCCGACCCCCGACCTTTGCCTGGACCTCACCCTGCTGTCTGCTATTGCCCTCTGACCTCGGCCTGTTTAGTGGACTCCATGTCTACCTCCTATCTGGCCCTCGACAGCTCTATGGCGAGATCATAAACTTGTACTATTCTGAGTTCAAGTTCTCGGGGCATCTGAGTACCTGTGAGCTCGTCCAGCTCTACGGGAAAGGCGGCTTGCTATAGGTGAAGACCTCTTCTGCCTGTTCTTCAAGTTTATGGTGTTCCCTGTTAGCCATAACAAAGATTACCCTGGAGGGGGATTCAAAAGACCTGAAGCTGCAGAAGACAGTCTCCCAGGTTCGTCAAAAACCTTCCTAAAAGCTTCTATGAAGGACACAGAATTTCCAAGAAGGGAATCATTACGTTCCCAGAGAGGAAAAGCTTGTCCACTTAAAAGAGAGATTAGAAAGGCTACCTTTGTTCGTTCAGAAGGAAAAGCCCCGGGATTGCATTTGAATTGAATAGCGCATTGCATAAGGAAGCCTCTGCACTTTTTAGGGTCACCATCAAATTTTTCCGGAGGTGGAATATGCAAACTGGAATTTGAGGAAGTGGAGACTGCGGCCACAGTGGGTGATGTAACCGTAGTAGAAACTGCTGCCGTTGGGACTGTCAGAGAGCTCTGCAGAGCATCCAGATGACTACCCCTTGAACACACTGTTGCAGCCGAGCTTGATCAGTCTCTTGTTGCTCTACCCATTGCTAGATGAAGGAGAAGATTACGGGCCGAAGGTTCACCTGTTCCTTCAGTAGACATGGCCAGAGTATACTGTTACAATTTTGAATGAGGGGTACCTGCTAACGTTGACACAGCTCAGATACAGGGTGCGGACTCTAACGCGTCCCCTGGTCTAATCCAGGAACCCGTGCGGACTCTAACGCGTCCCCTGGTCTAATCCAGGAACCCCCGCAAGGAGGTATGGGTTTCTCTGCTGGGGGCACGCAGGTCTCGGTCCCTTACGGAGCCGTATAGCGAGGTACAAAGTGTAGTCAGGTAAGGCGGTTCGGTAACGTGCTGGCAGCGGATGATGTAGGGGAAAATCCAGAAGAATGGTCAATCTAGCCGGGACAGTGATGCAGGAGATAAGGGTACACAGGAGAGTCCAATAGAATAGTCAGGCAATCTGGGTCGGTAATAGTATGCACAGGGGAGAATCCAAGGAGATTTGTCAGGCAAGCCAGGTCAATGAGAACACAGAAGAGGAGAATAGTCAGTAGCCAAGCCGGAAAACACACTGGGAACGCTGGAGTAAGGAAAACCTAATACTCTGGCACCAGCATGGTGTCAGTCTGATCTATATGCTGCTGAAAACCAATGAAATGCCGGTGGAGTGATGTCATCTGCCGCCGCCGGCGATCCGATTAGCGTCCCGTTGCCTAGCAATGGGACACGCCTGCGCAGTGGAGCAGGCAATAGAGCCTGAAGTCTCGCGACTGGTTGCCAGGCAACCAGAGGCGGTGGAGGAAATGGAAAGCGGCAGTTCCGAAGGAGCGGAGGGATGGGGCCTGACACTTCTATGGGTTCTGCTCCATTCTTTACTGATATGGTAGGCAGCCTACACCTCCCTCCTTGCAAGAGGTTTCTGTCCTGCCGTTCCAGCTGCAGATGCTCTGACACATGATCTTTCACAAATCTGGTCCCAGACTCGAGCAAAACTTTTGGAGGCCTCTATGCGTTATAAGGGTGCTTCTGATCGCCATCGTAGGAGCATTCCTGTTCTAAAATGCTGGTGCCAGTTGGAGATCGAGTATGGTTATCCACTCACAACCTCAGACTCCATGTCCATTCTCTGTGATCTCGGCCTGTCTGACTCTGTGGATCTCCCTTCAGTACCTCCTGTTCCCGTTTGGTTGCTGACCCGGACCGTTCTGACCACTCTTAATCATTACTCTGGTAACTGTCTAGGAGGACCGCAACCTGCGTACCCTGTGCAGTGAAGCCCAAACCTCCTTGCGTGGGTCCCTGGTCCCTGGAACACCAGGGGTACGTTAGATTCCGCACCTCCTGGATCAGTGGCAATAATGCCAGTTAGTGGTTTCTGAGCACCCCGTAGTCCACAGTGCTCCTCGAATTTTGACAGTACAGCGCTCCTCGAAGCCTGACACTAGGAACCTGATTTTTTGGAGGCGCCACTGAAATGGGAAAGAACGCTCCAGGAGTATCTTGTCGGGGTAGAAACATTAAAGTCTAGATCCTCATTCCAGATCCTCAGTCTTGTCTGAGTTTATATTGTAGCTCGAAAAGTAGCTATATATTTCCAGCTCAGCCAAGAGGGGAGGTATAAAAGTAGTAGGTTGAGTGATAGACAATAGGACGTCATCAGCGTACTGCAAGATTATATGAGTAGAGGGGCCTATGGGAATGCCAGTTATCTCCTGATTAGCTCAGATCCTGGTGGCCAAAGTCTCAATGACAAGAGCAAATATAAGAGGAGAGAGGGGGCAACCTTGATGCGTACCATTCGAAATAGCGCAGGATTCCGAGATCAAACCATTCCCAGAGATCGTAGCAGAGGGAGAGCGGTATAGGTCCAAGATGCCTTTCGAAAACCTACCAGATAATCCCATTGCTGTGAGCACCTCATCCATAACAGACAAGGAGATGCGGTTGAGCTCCTTTTTAGCGTTGAGCGCCAAGAGATGGGAAGGGAGGTTAGCGCTATGAATCCAGTGTATCAGATCAATGGCCCTTATAGTATTATCAGGGGCTTAATGCCCTGTAATGAAACCCAACTGGTCAGAATGGAGAGGGAAGGAAAGAGTGGGAAGAGGTTAATTGGCTGCTGTCAAAATTGACCCTAGTCTGTCTCTCTCTGTCTGTCTGTGTGTGTGCATATTAGGGCATTTAGACTGTAAGCTCCAATGGGGCAGGGACTGATGTGAATGAGTTCTCTGTACAGTGCTGCAGAATCAGTGGCGCTATATAAATAAAATGATGATGATGATGATGATGGGTTCAATCTGGAGGCCAAAACTTTTGCATACAGCTTCAAATCGATGTTGAGTAGGGAAATAGGCCTATAGCTAGCACAAAGAGAATAGTTTTTTCCCCAGTTTCGGGATAACAATAATGTTAGCCCTAGTGGTGGTAGATTCAAAGGAAGCTCCTTGAGCACTTCATTAAAGAATTTTGTTAGGTGCAGACCGAGAACCCCCGGCAAACGTTTTGTAGTACTGTCAGGTGAGGCCATCAGGGCCCTGAGCCAACGAAGCTATCAGAGACTTAATAGCCACACGGACCTCAGGCAGGGAGAAATCAGACTGCTGTGTTAGGGTGATTTTAGGGAGAGGAGTGGTTAGGAGATAGTCTTTCAGGGGAGGAACTGGGAGGTCCCCATGATAAGAAGGTGCAGGAAGATTGTAGAGAGAGGAATAAATCTCTCAGAATGCTCTGACTTTCGCCAATGGGTCATAAGTGATTTCGCCTGAGGAGGAATGTCTAATTTTATCAATATGATTCAGAGCAATTTTTTTCAGTTTTCTAATCAGGACTGAGTCTGCCTTATCCGCTTTTTCATAATAGCGCTGTTGGAGTTTTTGCATAGTGGTGGCCGCTCTATGAGAAAGGAGTTTGTTAAGCTGACCTTTCAGTTAGTCTTCCTGAGGGAGCAGGGTCGGGTTATTTTATATTCCAGAGAGGACACCTCCTCCGCAGCTTTTTTCTTGGAGATTGCAGTCAGGGTAATCAAATTTCATTGAATAGTGGCTTCATGGGCTTCCCAGTTAATCTCCGAGGGTACATCAGGAGCTGAGTTCTCCAAGAGATAATTAGAAATACAGGTCTTATTGTCAAGGCAGGTGGATTGATTAATCAAGAGAGAGTCATCTAAGCACCATCTACTATGTTGTGGGTGCGGTTTAAGGAGATCCAAAAGGAAGAACACGCCCAAGTGGTCAGTCCAGGAGAGAGGGGTGATGTCTGTTTGGGTCACGTGACGGGTAAGTGAGTGGGAGACATGTAGCATGTCTATACATGTATATAATTGATGGGGGACCGAGAAGTGGGTTTACTCTCTGGTGCCAGAATTACACAGCCTCCATGAGTCATAGAGGAGGGGGGCGACCTGTAAAGGGCAGGATCAAGGACTACGTTGAAATCACCCCAATGATAATATGACCCCGCGCCAACCACTCAATACATTTTAAAATTTTAGTGAAAAAAGGTTTTTGTTTCTGGTTCAGGCCATAAACCGAAGGCAGAGTAACAGGAGCGGAGCAAAGTGTGCCACCGATCAACAGAAAGCGACCCTCATGGTCTACATAAGTATTAGAATGAAGAAAGATGACTTTGCTATGAATCGCAATAGCTATGCCCCATTTCTTACAATCTGCTGAGACAAAGAAGTTCTGAGAAAACTGCTTAATCTGAAGTTGAGAGTGGGCTCCGGTAAGATGTGTTTCTCTTAGAAGAATGATGTGTACTCTCTCTCTCCTACAGGCGCGTAAGAGGATCATGCGCTTATGTGGAGACTTGAGGCCGTTCATAATGAGGGAATTTTTTTTTTAAATCATGGCAGAGGAGAGGAGCTGAATCTCAAGAGTTTAGCTAAACACAGGTGAGGGAAATATAAACTGTTAGTTGTCCCTGAGGTAAATGGTATAAAAACAGGTAGAAAGATGGAAAATAGCCACAAGTAGAAAAAGGGGAAATGAAAGGAAGAAATAGCCCAATTGGGCGATAATCCGAAGTGAAAGGAATCCTTAGAGGATACAAATACATTGTTAAAAAGCTAAGTATGGTGTAGTGAACAATGTCAGAGGGTGTGTGGGGGTTGGTTCTTAGTCTAAAAAGAGAGGCCACAGGATTCAGGGACCCACAATAAATTCTTTAAAGAAATTTAAGCTAACTAGAGAACAGTGTGCTGAAGAAACAAAATATAAATTAAACACTTCAGCAACTATACATGTAGAGGGGGGTGGCAAGGGGGGAGGGTAGGGTAGGAAAGGGGAGGTGGAAAAGTACAATGATCGGTAGCTTTCCAACCAGTTAATTAGAAGAACGGTGAAGTGAATTTTAAACAATAGAACATCAGATAATATAATGCAATATGAAAAGGCAAACATTATGGTATGCTTTAAACACAAGGAAACTGAAAAATAGTGTTAAAAAGTCAAACTGTACGATCTACTAAATACTTAAGAAGTCTTGAGAAAACGATGTCTGGTAAGCAAGGCGACGAGCTCCATCTGTTGATAGAGATCACCTGTAAAATCAAATCAAGTGAAGAGCAAATGCTAGCAAAACTGGTGGTTCTGCATCTCAGGGGCGTCGACAAGAGGCACGGGACCACTCAGGCAGGGGAAGGGCTGAGTATTGGGCTTTGGAGATGTAGACTGGAGAGCAAGCATCACGGGAAGGATGTCCAGCTTGGTAAAGAGGTCCTGACCTTGCTCCAATGTTTTAACAATGGGAAAGGAATTGGCAGCAGAGACTTGGAGCTGGAACGGAAAGCACCAGCGGTATCGAATATTGTGCTGGTGGGGAATTCTAGTGACTGGTTGTAGGACTCTTCCTTTTTGGATCGTAGAAGGTACGAAGTCCTGGAACAATTAGATGTCCATGTCTCGGAAGGAAATGACAGATTGGTCTCTAGTAGCTGTAAGGATGCGGCCCCGGTGCAGAAGTAATGTAAGCAAACAATGATATCGTGTGGAGGTTGGCCGCTGGTAGTCTTGGTTGGCTCTCAGTGCCCAATGATCCCGGCCCATGAGACAGCCTGCATCGGACATATCCAGAAGAAAGTGAAGGAAGAGGGCCTTGAGAAAAGCTTGGAGATCCGTTGTGACAACATCTTCTGAAACATTTCAGAGTCCTCTTGTTTTTCCTTTAAAGCCACAACTTCAGCATGAAGGCAAGGGAGTTCCTTGTCCAGAACAGACTGGGAGCGGCAGAGGTCATCTGTTTTTGATTTCAGGGCGTCAATCCTGTTGCATAATGAGTTCAATTTGGATTTGAAGTCATTCACCGCTTTCGATGATTTTTGATGGAATGCCACCTTAACACTTCCTTGAGGAGATTAGTTATCACTGCTTGTATCTGAGGGTCAAGTACCACATCAGTAGAGAGCAAGGGGCCCAACGCCTTATTATGCTCCGATTAAGAAGAAGAGCCTTTGTTTTTTGATCCGAAGAAATTGGCCGAAGCCCCTGGCGCAACTTTCTTTGGATTGTTAGACATGATGAGAACAGCAGGAACAATCAGACAGCGTCGTGAAATAAAGATGGCAGAAAAGGATGAGAAGGGTTATGGGGAGGGTGGTGGGAGATTGCACACTTATCTTAGCTCGAATGAGAGGGGATTACCTGGGTCCGAGCAGCATGGCAGAGTTCACATAATCGCTACAGGTGATGTAATCTGTGTCAAAAAAGAGGCTGATTGTAACTCTGAAGAGGTCTGACACAAGAGAACAGTCCTATGCTAGCTCACAAACAGCCATCAGGTGGCAGCAATGTAAAACTAGTCAGGGCTGCATACTGGAGATATGTAATATCAGTTGTAATAAACTGGGATAGCAGGCAGCCGGTATGTTGTATGTCAAAGCAGGGCTGAGAGACAACAAAATCCCCAGGATAGAAAAGTGTTTTCAGCACTGACATCATAGATAGTCCCCAGGTGTAAAACAATGAGGCAGTGTGACCCAGTGCAGACCTGGAGAGAGCTGGCACAGTTCAGGCTGCTTCAAAACCAAAACCGCAGTCACAGACTTAGTGGATAATCTGCTCCAGCAACGCACTCAGGGCTGTAGCACTGACCGAAGTCCACATTGGGAGGTCCCTTGGGAGATAGCCTAGAATCAGAGGTTGGAAATGAGCTGGAAGTGTGGATGCAGCGCCACGCCAGGCATTTCTGGTTTCTCCGGTGGTGGATGATGCGCACTCTGGAAGTCCCAGGTAAGCAGACAATGGAGCCATACAGCGGGACCGAGGTCCTCTGTTGAGAGGAAGGTGCTGAAGGCTGTAAAGAGCGGTCGAGTGGTTAGTCTACGAGTCTGTATTTGTCCACTAGTAGTCCCTAGTAGCCAGGTGAGGCAGCCTAGATGTGGGGAGGTATCCAGTGTCAGCAGCTGGTGCTGGGGGGAACAATCAGAAGCACTTCAAGCTCAGACAGTGTGTGAAAGCCTGTGCGAGTGTCCAAGGCGCGGGCCACGTCAGGCTGTGGATCCACGCCCACTTAGGTCCCGGAACAGTTCAGGCGACGTTGAGCTGCCAGATGGACAATTTAAGATTACCTCAGTAGATCCGGTATAACCCGATGCAAGTCGTGAGCCCTGATATAAGGGCTAAATAGCACTGATAGTTAGAGATTTGAGCTGGTTCAGTTAAGAGCTGAGGAAGGATCCATCCAGCCAGTATGGCTGTCAAGCCACGCCCCCTCACTGATGTAATTTTAACCTGGTGAGACTGACATGTTTTTATTAGCAAACCCACTACCTCCTTTGAACACACACCATTTTATAACGCATACCTTTAGAATGTCCTCTTGTTGTCTTCGGTTATCACCCTTTCTTTGTTCACGACATGGAGCTACTGAGACTCTAACGGTACCTCTGACAGATTAATCCATCTGAAGCAGATTTTACATTATTAACCATCATTAGGAGAGACCAGAAGCTAACTTTGTCAGTGTCTGTGACCTCAGTTGCTAGCATTGAAACTTCTACCTCAAAGACAGGTAGTCTTCTGCTATCTCTCCTGAGCAAAATATAGCCTATGCCAAACTTGCTTTTACGAGCCATCGCCACTTTAAATTTCCCCTTCCACAGACTTGCAGAAATTGGAGCTTCATACATTTACCACTATATTCCAAGTTATGGTGTTGCTTTAGGAACTAGGTCAGGTCAAACTTATGATCATCACCTGGCGACATGACCTTGACCTTTTCCATACTTTTTACCCCCTGTGGTTCCAGCCAGTTTTTGCATTTGGCGGGAGATACCTCAGCCTTACCTTAGTTCTACTATACTGCTGATTCAGAACTGTTTCCAATCAAAGTTTTATGTCATTCACTGACCAATTGATACTGTTACACTACAGTGTGTGATGCTACACAAGCAAATTAAATATGATGGGCCATATGTGTGTTTATGAGCCCCGGGCAAAGCAGTGCACCGGGGCCCATATATATATACATATATATATATATATATATATATATATATATATATATATTGGTGTGTATAAAAAGAAAGGGATTTTAAATAGATATACATGTAAAAAAAAGTGATTTTATATAGAGATATATATATATATATATATATATATATATATATATATATATATATATATATATCACTTTTTTTTACATATATATATGTAGGGGCCCCCTTAACTTACCTTAAGTCCGATCCCCTTCTCTTCTTTTTTCCTCGCTGAGTCTCTGTTCTGCGCTCCTCCGTGCTGTGCTCACAGTGAATGTCCAACATTCACTGCGAGCACAGCACGGAAGAGGGGGCCAGGGAGGGAGCTGGATCGCCACCTGACCACCTGATCTGAACGGTCAGGTGACCGCAAAAGGTAAGGTTTTTTTTTTTGTTTTACAGGATTTTTTTTTTACAGCAGTCCAGCTTTGGGCCCCCTTTCCCCCTGGGCCCCTGGGCACCTGCCCATCGTGCCCAGTCGGAAAGACGGCCCTGTGTATGAGCACAGACTGATCTTTAGTATTCAGCCTTTCATCTCTATGCCTTGAAATGTGGGTGAAAACAAAAGAAAATAGAAGATAGAAAAGTAAAGAATGACCAAACTTGTTTCATTTTCTATTGTGCTACTTTGCACATGTAACACATTCTTCACATGCATGAAAGCATTGAAAGCTCTTAAATTGAGAAATATTGTCTAAAAGAGGCTTCACAAAAGATGGCATGAGATACTTATAAAAGGAAATGTCCTAGTTCCACTTCCTTCTCATATATTTATATATTTCATAGCCCTTTCCTTGTTCAAAAATAAATATGTTTATAAAGCATATGGTAGAAACACTATGGGGTTTATTTATGACCCATCACATATTGCTCATGTTACTTATCGTTTCTTATCGCAATCATAAGAAAGGAATTAACATTGTAATTTATTAAAATGGGTTAGCCTGGGACAGCGACTCTGGTAGGAGCCTGTCCTGGCAAATAAACTGTAGTAAATATTGATTCAACCACACAAGGTATTATATCACATCTCTCTATGATTGTGCATTCGGATCATTATACTCAGGATGTCTAACAAAACATAACCTGAGATGTGCACCCATAACAAAATAATGTACAGAAAAGGAAAAAAGAAAATTAAGTGTATAGAGTGGGGTACTCTGAGATGTTGGTTGTAGAACATTTAAAACTCAATTCTTTATTAATAATATGTTAAAATAGTATATCTTTATCACTAAAAGCTAGCAAAATAGGTAAAACCCAATGTGACACTTTGTGAAGGGATTGAAATATACAGTGAAAGTGCAGTTTAATGACTATAGCTACAAAGCTATACTCACGAAACGTGTGTTGGCTTTCACTTTGCTGCTCAATTGATAACAATGCTGGTATAGAATACCATACTTATGACTAAGGCTAGGTACACACTATTGCGCTTTCAGACGATTATCAAGCCAATGATATGATAAACGACTGATTGGGCCGATATCACAGTAGTGTGTACCCTGGAACGATGAACGATTATCGTTCCAGGGCACATAAAGTTTATGATCGAGTTGTACAAACTGACTTGAAAATCTCGTTCAATGATGGAACAATATCATTCCAATTCTGCAGTGTGTATGCACTCTGCAGATTTGGAATGATAATTTAGCAGTATTGGACTCACATTTTACAGCACAGCGGTTACAGGTTTCCTACTGTGGAGATTAACAGGTTCCCCTCCAATCAGAGGGTGACAGATTGACAACTTCACAAGTTCATGTGACTGAAGTATGGAATAAACAACCTACACACAAAGAAGGGGAATAATGAGACAGGCACCAGCATTACTGTGCCCGACTTCAAGCCCCTGACTGCGAACAGATCTTTTCACCAGGACATTATATGTAGTGACAATGTATATAATGGGAGTATCAGGTGTTCGCTGCCCATGGTTGCGCGCAGACTATACCACTTGCACACAAGTGTGATCCCCACAAATGATTGGTGTTTTTAAGAAAAAATTGCCTGCAACAGTAAAAATATCCATTACACATTCCGTTTTAAAAGTACACAGGGCACAAATGATAGATCATCAGTACAACACTAGCCTCTTGTTTGCTGACTGATTGAATCTGAAAAAATGTCAGGACCAGTATTTTTTCCATCGCTGCATTTGTGAGAGTCAGTGACTATACACTTGTGTGAGAGAGCTGTCACCACTAACAGGATATCTCAATGTCCCCAGCAGCCTCTGATGGGAGAGCAAACCTGTCAAAGATGACAAGAAAACCCCCATCAACAATACAAATTTAAAGGGAGTTTTGTCCCATGGAAAATAAATGTATTGAATTCTAGTTGTATTGTTATTTAGATGCCTCCAGTACAGGTATTTTCTCAGCAGCATTGATATCTTGGGAAATAGCAGGGAACATCATTGGGAACTCTCAAAACTACTCAACCATGTAACGTTTCCTCTTTAATTTAGCTACTTCCACATTTTTAATTAAAGCAAAAAATGAGCTGCCACAGTGATCAAAGACTCTGGTGTTAGATTAATGTTAAACTACAAGCAGCAATTCCCCTGAAGAGATGTGCTAGCTGGTTTGTGACGAGAGAAAATAGTGTTCACTTTCCCAAGTGCTTCTAATTGTTCTATATGGCAAAACCTCAGCCAACAGTTATGACAGAATAAGAGAACAGATCTGAAGGTTATCGTGTATAGTGTGTTCACATGAATCGGCATGCTGATAGGGATTTTTTTTTCTGTTATTGATAAATTGTTACTACTCATGCTGATCCTACAATAGGGTAGATAAATTATCAGACTCTACATTTAGTACCACAGCTTAGATGTAATAGAGTTATCAGATATCATGCTAAACAACTGATAGTAAAGGGCAGCTCTCTACCCTTGTATCAACAAGTAAGATAGAAATCCTCTATATCTGACCATATCTATGATATTCAATCTGTAGTGTTTATGATTAACCTATAGAGGGCTCCTCATCTCTCTTTGTGTATACATATGACAGCGAGTAATTAAAAAGTAAACTGAATATATATTTTTTTGATTGACTCTAGGGCAATGTAACTTTTTTATAGCAGCAACAAATTACTAGTGAAGATACTAGTTGATACACAAATACAAGTGTTTAAATATAATGTGATACTGCAGTATTAAATAACACTTTCACTGTAAGTTTCAATCACCTCACAAATTCTCATTATGGATTTTAACCTATTTCCCTAGCTTTTAGTGATCAGTATGTGCTATTAGAATATATTATTAAGAAAAAATTGAGTTTTAAATATTCTACAACCAACATCCCAGAGTGTCCCTATCTATACACTTCATTTTCTTTTTTCCTTTTTATAAATAAACTATAGTACAAGGTCTTATAGCCTTGCACATCTTGTGATGAGAGGACCATGACACATTCCAAAGATCCATCTTCTACAATGTTCTACCCATAGGACAGGATGGCTATCCTCAGAAGATAGATGATGATAGTTGTCGGGGTCAAGCTCTGAAACTGATGATTAGGACAGTTTCGCTTTACTGATATATACCTATGGAGACTGCATTTGCCATAAATAAAGGCTGGGGCCACTACAGATATAATTCTATAATGACAAATAGACTCATTATTTTAAAATGTGTAAAAACTTCAGTTTTCGGGGGTTTTACCGTGATAAAAATCTCTGCAGAGGTTCATACATAGGCTACTATGTGAGACACTGATACACATATATGTGCTGAAAAACAAATTCACTCCCCGTTTCAACTGACACAGTAGCACAGATTTAATGCACTATCCCAACAATTCATGGGTGAGGTAGGGTAAAATAGCAATGTGAACCCCGACAAGGTTTTAGACGACATGGGAATAACGATGGCTATAAGGCCTACAGTAATAAAATACCTACTTACCATATGTCAGACATGCAGTTTGTCTGGAGGTTGAAATCATTGTGCAGTGTCTAATCCGAATGCCCTAAACACTTACAGTATGATAGGACATCATTTAGTATGGACACACTGAAAATGGAGGTTTTAAAACGACAATACCCGAACCCTACGCCTGTATTCCATTATACAGGCGTGGGTATTGCACAGTGATTTGTAAAACATACTGGAATCTGAAAATAATAACTAAAAAATATAATTGCATAATAGATTCTATATATTACTGGAGATGACTGAATTCTAAACTAATATAGGTAATACAAACTCTTTCTCATTAGTTTCTCTACAGATCAGACGACATCAGTCTAATCGCTTCTCCATACTCATCATTACCACCATCATCCTGGTTCTTTTACTGATTGTCAGCTTGACGCTGGGGATTCTGATGTCCAGTGAGTTATAAAAAGTTATTTCATTCTGGTCGGTTACATGAGCAGCAAAACAATTCAATTATTGGCTTGAGGTTTACAGATAAACTAAAAAAATACGGAGGCACAGTGCATTTTCTGCTTTTTGATGCGCATATGTACAAAAGTAAAACATTAACATTCTGCCTACTATCACATTTCAACAATCCCCTTAATTGCAACTGTTTCTCCTAAATTACTGTTCATTGGACTCATATTTATGTCTCAAATGAGAGATGAAAGTACATTGGGGCCTGTTTTAATAACATTGCTTTATCCTTGCATATGAATGCTTTGTCCTGTATAAAATGTTGTTAAAATGTCCCATTAAAAGCATTGGTTGGCATCAATCACCGGCACCTCAGACAACATGCAAAAATAATTACGCTTTGCTATTATTTTATTTGTAAAAATTAAATCATACTTTTCAAAAATCATTTCAAGGAGATTATGAAACCATGAGAGGATGCTATTAAGGGATGCAGTGTGTAAAATGATGCAGCAAATGAAATGATATCTAAAATACATCTATGCCATAAGGGTTCAGCAAAATAGAAGAATGAGAGGACAAATGCTCTCTGTATTTGTACTTATAATTACCTTACCTTATGCTTACACTTATATTAAATGCCTAATTCACTATTTCTTTAGATAGGTTGTAACAGTATACCTACAACAGGCTTGTGGAATATAGGAGGGATAACTAAACTATTCTCCTTTGTATAAGAATGCAATTAACATGATAATTTACCTCCTCAATTTGCATATTTGAAAAGGGACATAGTCTGCTTTCCAACAGATGCAGTGCAAGACAGGGAACATGGAGCGCAAGACTTTGGTACACAGACAGCCCTGGCCTCTCTGTGCCTGGATTTAGAGAATGTAACTGCAAACTTGAATGGAGCAATGTGAAAGGCTACAGCACTGATCAGAGTGTGCCTATCACACAGCTGAATGCGGTCACGTCAGTGAGGTAGCTTTGAGTAATGTTGTTTACTTAGTGATCGGGGTCAGAAAGGTGTATCTGGGAGGTTATCCTACTTTCCTGGGAGTCCAGGAGGTCTCCCAATATTCCGGGAGAGTAGGCAACTATAAATGAAATATTACATATCATCATCATCATCATCACCATTTATTTATATAGCACCACTGATTCCGCAGCGCTGTACAGAGAACTCACTCACATCAGTCCCTGCCCCATTGGGGCTTACAGTCTAAATTCTCTAACACACCCACACAGACACACAGACTAGAGTCAATTTGTTAGCAGACAATTAACCTACCAGTATGTTTTTGGGGTGTGGGAGGAAACCCAGAGCACCCGGAGGAAACCCACGCAAACACGGGGAGAACATAAAAACTCCTCACAGATAAGGCAATTGAACTCATGACTCCAATGCTGTAAGGCAGAAGTGCTAACCACTGAGCCACCGTGCTGCCACCGAAGCTGCTCTGCTCCAAAAAAACTTAGCACTGGGACCAGAATAAGAACTGAGATCTGCATAGGACCGAAGGATAATAAAAGCTTTGCTGTATCTTTAACTGAACTATTTCTCTGGAGTGTTAACAGTTAATCTTTGGGTACGCCCATCTGGTGTCATAGGGGAGGGGTTTAGGACTATAAGTTGGATGGGCGGAGTTTGCTCAGTCCTTGGCAGTTTGGAAGTTGCAGCGTGCAGACGTGGATCCTGATAAGTATCTGATTCCCCCTCTCTGTCTCCTGTTTTTCCTGCTTGTACTCCCCTTTTTTCTCTTGCTTTTCCCACTAGCGTGTGTGTCATTCTCAGCTAATTTTCTCAACCCTCTGTTCTCCCTTTTTCTTTTCTAAATTCAACCCTCCCCGTTTTTTCTCCCTTCCCTCCCAGCCCCCCCCTCTTACCCCCCCCTCCCGCTAAACCCCACCCCCACCCCCCCCCTCCCGTTTTTGGTGGTGTTGCATTTTGGCCCATTTTCCCTTCCAATTCCCCGGGTGCCCCCCCCAGCGGTAATGGCGGGTGTTGGTCCCCTTCCTTCCTCCGCTAGGCCCAGCGGTTCCCCTCCCTCACCTGCACGGAGATTCAGTGGCAGGCTGAGGGTTCCTCCTTCCCGGGCATCCGCCGAGGGTTATGGTGGTGTTAGCGGGGGTCGCAGAACCGGAAGTGACGAGGTCGAGGTCAGCTCACGCGGCGGTTCCTCCGGTGGCTGGTGGGCTTGTTATTCCCGGGCAGAGGGCATCCAGGAGAGACAGGTGGTCCTCGGGGGGTAGTATAGCGGGCGGGGGGCCCTCCACCCGCTGCTGGTAGAGTTCAGCAGTCCCGCGGGCAGCGGGTTCACGGCGGCCATGTTAGGGCGGGCGGGCATCCTGGTCCTGAGGGGGGGCGACCCCCTCCTCTCCAATTATCCCGGGTTCCAGCGGCAGATAGCTCCTCAACGGGCATAGTGGGGGCCAGTTCAGTCATCAGGGGTAGCAGGAGTAGTTTGGGTCCGGTAAGGGGGCAGAATGCAGAGGCAGATCGTGCCTCAGCAGGTTCAGCGGCGCATAGGGTTTATAGCAGGGGCAACAGTGCGGTTCGGGGGGAGACATCAGTGGCCCCTGTGGGTTCTGGTGTTAGGGGCATCCCGGTGGGAAGGGGGGGGTCCTGTCACTCAGTCTCCGGGGAACATAGGGGTCAGGTGCGGGGTTCTTCGGGGTCTCAGGTCATGGGTAAGAGCCCAGGGCAACGGTCCTGGTCTGGGCATAGGAGAGGCACGCACAGCTCGGCCGAGCGGCGCGAGTCACGCGATGGGGGTGTTCCTGTGAGTGAGTCCCTGGGGGCTGAGAATTATAGGGAAGTTTCAGGCTGGGAGCTTGGTCAAGGGGTGAGTTCAGATCATGGCAGAGAGCATAGAGCGGCGTCCCGTGGTTCCCAGTCTCAAGCTTCTGGTAGTAACATTTCTTTCTCAGCAGAAGCCGGAGGGTATGAGGAGGAGCGGTTCGTTGGAGTGGAGCAAGTCGGCCGTCACCAGGCATGGTCCGGGGACGAGGGCTGGACGCAGGGTTCTGAGACTGGTTCGGCGTTGGCAGGTGAGCGTGATTTGTTTGATGTACCTGATGTGCAATCTGTGTGGTCCGATTGTTATAGCTCTAGTACGGGTTCAGATATGTCTGGGTCTTCCTCCAAGAAGCTGATTAAGAAATTGCGCAAGCATTTTGTACCGCGCGCTGGGGCTAGGCCGGCTGACGGGCGTTTAAGGCAGACAAGAGGTTCCCGTCTTACAGGGTATGAGGAGCTGCGCTGTGCTAGTACCGGGATACTGCATGGGGTTAGAATGGTAGTCAGAGACAGAATTCGTAAAGGCCGACTCATTGACATGTTCGCTATGACCAATAAGGGGAAAAAAGTGGTAGCCCAAGCCCTCACACGGGGTGGCGCTGGGGAGACGAGTTATAGGTCATACAAAAACTGGCTTACGGGGGCCTACCTTTTTGCGGCGTGTTATTTAGAAACGCGCCCTACAGAGTGGATGGACATGTTGAAATATTTACACATGATCCACGAGATGTATGCATCATCACGCCCTGGGGTATGGCTGGCCTATGATGAAGCGTTTCGGGAGAAATATGACGGACATGCGAGCCTCATGTTGGGATTCAAGGATGTTGAGGTATGGTTACAGGTGTCCCAAGATGGCGGGGGAGAGTCTTCACAGGGTTCAGGTTGGCGTCGGCCGTCGGGGCGCGGCAGGGGTGCCACACCCTTTGAGGGTAGGGGCCGCTGTTTCCCTTTTAACAAGTCCGGTTGCCTGCGCGGAACGGCGTGTAGGTTCTCACACACCTGCACCCGCTGCGGTGGAGGTCACCCAGCTAAGACTTGTGACAGGCAGAGTCGAGGAGGGGGTGGCGACGGAAGTCGAACGGCTCCCGGACCTGCGGAAAGCCGAGTCGCCAATTAACGTGGTCAATCTCGGCCGCTGGCTGGACCGCTACCCAATAAGATGGGCTGCGGAATTTTTACGGGAGGGTTTTAGGCATGGTTTTTGGTTACCTATTGAAGGGTCTGTCGTGGATCGCCTCGATGGTTAACCTAAAATCTGCAAAGGTGTTCCCCGAAATCTTGGCGGAGAAAGTGCGTAAGGAGGTGGCGCTTGGGCGGATGGTTGGGCCTTTTGCGAACCCTCCTTATCGGAACCTGGTAGTGTCTCCGGTAGGGGTGGTTCCTAAAAAGGCTGCGGGGAAGTTTCGCCTAATTCAGCACCTCTCTTTCCCAAAGGGTGCATCGGTTAATGATGCCATCCCGGAAAAATTTTGCAGGGTAGTGTATCAGTCTTTTGAGGAGGCGCTGGAGATGGTGAGATCTTTTGGGCCCGGGGCTTTGATGGCGAAGGTCGACATCGAGTCGGCTTTTCGGCTTCTTCCATTGCACCCGGACTCGTTCCCTTTCATGGGTTTCCATCTGAGCGATGGTTACTATGTGGATAGATGCCTCCCTAGGGGGTGCGCAGTTTCATGCTCCTTCTTCGAGTGTTTTAGCACGTTTCTACACTGGTGCGTTTGTGCCGGAACCGGTCACCAAGGCGTGGCACACTATCTGGATGACTTCCTTGTAGTGGGCCCAAGCCAGGGACCCACCTGTGGGGATGTTTTGTTTTCACTTAGGGCTCTTTTTCATTCACTTGGTGTCCCGGTCGCGCATGATAAAACTGAGGGTCCTACTACCCGTTTAGCGTATTTAGGCATCGAGATCGATACGGTCTTGGGTCTTTGTAGGCTTCCAATAGAGAAGGTAGTGAAACTGCGGGAGCTGATAGGGGTGGCGCTTGGGTCTGAAGGGATGTCATTGAAAAGGACTCAGTCTATACTGGGACTTTTTAACTTCGCCTGTCGGGTAATTCCAATGGGTCGTGTGTTCTGTCGGAAGCTGGAAAGGGCAACGTCAGGGCGTAAGGGACCTCACTGTCGAGTACTGCTATCTGCCGAAATCCGGACGGATTTGGCAGTTTGGGATCTTTTCCTGCGGAATTTTAACGGGGTTAGGTTGTGGCCTTCCCCTCCTGTGTCTAGTAAGGAGCTGGAGCTGCATACTGATGCGGCAGGGGGTGTGGGCTTCGGGGCATATTTCGCAGATGACTGGTGCGCTGCGCGGTGGCCAGAAGAATGGGTGCAGGCCGGCTGGACTGCTAACCTGTTGCTGTTAGAAATCTTCCCGATCATAGTCGCCCTTGAATTGTGGGCCCCCAGATTAGTAGGGAAACAGATAGTTTTCTGGTGTGACAATTTGGGTGTCGTGCAAGTAATCAACCGGCAGAAGGCCACCTCTCAGCCGGTCATCACACTTTTGAGGAGATTAGTATGGAGGTGTTTAGTCGATGACATTAGCTTCAGGGTGCAACATGTTCCTGGGGTGGATAATGCGCTGGCAGATTCATTATCTAGGGGGGAATGGGAGAAATTTCGAGCCTTGGCACCTCAGGCATCCCTGTCGGGTTCACCTTGTCCCACTTATATCTGGCAGATTGTCAAGCCGGAGTAGAGGGTCTAGCTGAATCATCATTGGCACCCGCTACCAGGGAGAAGTATCGTTCGGCTTGGCATGACTGGTGTGCGTTCCGGGACCAGGGGCGCGAGTCAGTGGCCTCAGGGCATCAGCTAATGCTAGCGTATATTTGGGCAGGTTTCAAGTCCGGTAAGTCCAAAGCGGCAATGTCAGGGGCTTTGGCCGGGATATCCTTTGAAAAGTTTCATTATAGCCAAAGCATTAAAGGGTTGGGCGAGGGAGCGCCCTGCGCTTCCGGATGGAAGACGGCCCATCGGTGAGGCTTTGTTGACGGAATTGCTGGGGGCTATTAAGGAAGTAGCACGTGATGCATTTGAGACGGCCTTATTTCGCGCAGCATTTGTCATGCTTTATTTTGGAGCGTTTAGAGTAAGTGAGGTAGTGGCCTCTTCTAAGTCTTGTCCTTTGTCAGGAATGTTGGCGCAGCATGTTATTATTTCCCCTTCCTCAGTATGTTGTAAAATCAGGAGATCAAAGTCTGACCAGTTAGGTAGAGGGCAGTGGGTTACATTGGCCCCAAAGGTGGGTTTCTTAGTTTGCCCTGTTGTTATTATGAATGAATTTGCTGTTATTCGTCCTGTGTCTGCAATTCCGTGGCTGGTGCATGGTGATGGTACCCCCCTCACCCGGTACCAGTTTACGGCAGTGTTTAAGCGTACATTGTCTAAGCTGGGCTTGGACGGATCCCAGTTCGGCACTCATTCATTCAGAATTGGTGCTGCCACGTCTGCAGCTTTGGCTGGGGCATCAGAACGGGCCATACAGGGTGTTGGCAGGTGGAAAACCAAGGTATATAAGCGTTATGTTCGTCCTGCTCTCCTTACCTAAATCTTCCTATCTTTTACCTATCTATCTCCTGCGGTGGTGGCACAGGTCTTAGACTGCTTGGGCCTTTGGAGGTCGGGCTCGAAGGGCTTTCTCCATTTTTTTTCCCACTGGGTTTTATGGTTTCACCTTCGTCTGTGCCTCCGCCCAAAACCTTTTTCCTTCTTTTGTCGGTGTGGGCGTGTTCTTGGGTGTTTGTGTCTGGTGTGCTGAGCATTTGTTAGCCCTTGTGCTTTCTGTAGTTTTGTCAAGTTCAAATTTTCAGCATCATAGGGGCTCTCTGAGTTCCGTTTTCTGGATGTATGAACACGTATGGTTGCTGATGACTAATGTTTGGTTTTCTCCACCCTACAGACCATCGGACCCCGCTGCGCATCTGGGTGCTGGGACACTCTTATATTCACTGGGCTCGATTGCACAGGGCAGCTAAGGATACTTCTCTGTTTAAGGGGGCAATGGTAGTGCAGTGGATAGGTCGTAGAGGTCTTAGATGGTCTGGTTTTCGTCATCTCCTGAGTAGTTATGTTGTCGTTCAAGTGGTACCCCAGGTCCTAGTTATTCATCTGGGTGGTAATGACATAGGAGGGTGCAAGTCGGTGGATTTGATTTTGCGTATCCAGGAGGACTTGGCTTGGGTGCAAGCATCTTGGCCTTCCCTTGTCATTTGCTGGTCGGATATTGTGCCAAGGATGGCTTGGCGTGCGTTTCCTGAAGGGCGTGTTGCTGATGGAGTAAGGAGGAAAATTAATTTGGTTGTTTCACGGTTTTTACGTTCCATGGGTGGTTGGCGGATTGTACACCCGAGTATTCGTTATCAGAGCCCCTCGCTATATAGGGGGGACGGAGTCCATTTGAGTGACGAAGGCATGGTTATTTTTGTTCGGGATATTTATGTGTTTTTAGCATCAGAAGGTTTTAGTATGGTGGCGGGCCGCGGATCCTAGGGATCCGGGCGTGGCCGGAAAAGCAGTACAGTCGACGGCCAGTGGTTTGGGGCCACATTACGGTATTGGGCATGGTGAACCCGCCTCCCTTCGAGTGAATCGGCTATTAGTCTCGGTTTCAGGCACCGCCCTCGTGGGCTGCCCTGTGGTTGCTTCCAGTATAGCCCAGAGGAGGGGCGGGTTCGGTAGATTCAGGACGTGGTGCCCCGTCCAGGTAGATATGTGCGCCCGGGGTGTGATTGGTTGGTCCCCCACTTGAACCCAGGGGTTTGGTTGTTCCCCAGTTTGTAGTCCTAAGGATATGCTAGGACAGTTGGGTTTTGCCTGGCACACGTCGGACTGACTGCTTATTTCACCTCCACCATGTTTATGAATAAATCATTTATTTGTGCCCTATTTCAGGTCTCGTGTCATTAATTCAGGTTATAGATGATAAGATGAAGGAGGTAAAGAGGTTAAGGTATCAGACATAAGACTTTTATAAGAACTGAGATCTGCATAGGACCGAAGGATAATAAAAGCTTTGCTGTATCTTTAACTGAACTATTTCTCTGGAGTGTTAACAGTTAATCTTTGGGTACGCCCATCTGGTGTCATAGGGGAGGGGTTTAGGACTATAAGTTGGATGGGCGGAGTTTGCTCAGTCCTTGGCAGTTTGGAAGTTGCCCACCCACCCTCCCTGGTTACGTTTGATGAGAAAAGGACGTGATTGGATGCTCTGTTTGATGGATATCAGCGTTGGCAACAGCATATCTCTCAGTGAAGACGGATGGAGTTATGGCCGGAAAAGCAGTACAGTCGACGGCCAGTGGTTTGGGGCCACATTACAGTATTGGGCATGGTGAACCCGCCTCCCTTCGAGTGAATCGGCTATTAGTCTCGGTTTCAGGCACCGCCCTTGTGGGCTGCCCTGTGGTTGCTTCCAGTATAGCCCAGAGGAGGGGCGGGTTCGGTAGATTCAGGACATGGTGCCCCGTCCAGGTAGATATGTGCGCCCGGGGTGTGATTGGTTGGTCCCCCACTTGAACCCAGGGGTTTGGTTGTTCCCCAGTTTGTAGTCCTAAGGATATGCTAGGACAGTTGGGTTTTGCCTGGCACACGTCGGACTGACTGCTTATTTCACCTCCACCATGTTTATGAATAAATCATTTGTTTGTGCCCTATTTCAGGTCTCGTGTCATTAATTCAGGTTATAGATGATAAGATGAAGGAGGTAAAGAGGTTAAGGTATCAGACATAAGACTTTTATCAGAATCGTTACAGTATTAGTACACATTAAGTATGGAATGTCCTGATCTGCTTATGTCTGGCCAAATCCTCTCACCAGAAGGAGTTAACATTTGCTCTTCCTGCCAGCCCATGCATGCGCTCATAAAAACTGATGTGACTGACATTACAAAAGAATTTGCATGTGTGCACCTATTCTGTAAATTAATTCATTCATGTGACATTTACAGTATTTACTGAGCAGAATGAACTTAGCAAATCACCTACTAGTTGCATGCAGCCACATTATTGGAGGATAGGATAGAGGGAGACAGGGTCTGGTTAATTTTGGGGATGTACTTTTAATTGTTGTAATTTTGTCATTAAGAAAAATCAGTTGCAAGCTTGTGTGATCAGCTGTGCATTTACTGGCTGCATATTTTTATTTTGTCACAGCAATTTGGAGAGCCAAAGTTGTATTGCACTGAAATAAATTAACATAATTGACATCTCAAATGAACGTATTTGACCTATCATTTTTAGGTGTCAGACGTTCATTTTGCATCCTGCTGCAGAATCCGTTTCTACTGACTGGGGGCATCCAGTATGCCTATCAAATGATAAGATCCTGTATGCTTTGAGATCATTATTATTTTGTAGGCCCCACAAAACTCTGCAGCACTGGACAGAGTTACAAGTCATACAAAATACAATTGCACATAAAAAGAGTATAGACTAGGTCAGTGGTTTCCAAACTTTTTTACACTGGGAAACCCATACAGATTTTGTTTTATTCAGAGCTTCACAGGGTTTACAAGACAGTAAATACTTAACCACAAGGGTATTAACAAGACAATTTGCATTGAAAATAATTAATTCCTTGACTTTTAGGGGCCGATTTTAGGAATAACGCGGCCTGCACACTATTACCGTTACTATAGTAAAAGTGTGCAGTATTATCATTAGTACGCTAATTTTACTGCTGATTCCGGGTTAAAATTACTGTATTAAAGGTAATAGTATTAGCGCCACATTATTCCTGTCTAACATGGCCAAATTAAATCGTCCCCTTAAAGATTACTTTGTAAGCAGCTAATGTTAACTTTATATTTTAACTGCAAGACCACAAAAAGAGAGGAGCGCACATAGAGAAGGCTCTAAACTGCATTGTAAATCTGGTCTCGACATGGAGGTGGGTACTTCAATATTCTGCAGTTTCAGCTGGTAGTCTTGCATTATGTATCGGGTTTTGACATGGAGCTGAGCATTTCCATACCCTGCAATTTCAGCTGGCTGTTCTGCATTATATACCAGGTGTCGACATGGAGCTAGATATGTCAATAGTCTGCAGTTTCAGCTGGCAATCTTGCATTGTAAACCGGATCTCGACACAGAGCTGAGCACTTCAATATTCTCAGATTCAGCTGGCAGTTCATGCTGTCTATAACAGGATCATTCTGTACTCAGACCAACATTGGGTGCTCCCATAGTCATGTATGTCAGAAAGCCTCCAAGATAAGAGTGGAGTGGTGCAAAAGCAATTGTTTACAATCCCACAAAAAGGATTGCTGGGTGGCTCAAAAGTTGTGTGAAAAATTTCCCAGGGTAAAATTCCAAAACAGGAGGAATGGCATTGGTTCTACTAAACTTAAAATTGCACTTGAGGCTTAATATCGTGTGAGTGAAATAAAAATAACCACCAGAACACAATATATAGCTGCAAAGCTGTAAAAACAAAGGCCCATGCTGGTGTTGAAACAGTAAATGAGTATATTTTATGACCCTTAAACTAGTGGGATTATTTTGCCTGTTTAAATGCGTAGAGGGATTTTCAATTTGAAACATTAGAAATTCTGGTTCAGAATTATGTCTGTTGCAGTTATTCGTTTTCTAATAAGAGTATCCTGAAAAAATGACACTGCAGAGAGAGTTATTTGTATAGCCTAAAGACCACCCAAAAACATGTGGAGGATCCTGCAATCACTCCAAGGGGGACCCCTGCAGGGAAAAGGCCTCAAATACTCGGGGGCCTCAATCACTGTAGTGAGCTCCCATCTTATTGACCCTGCCTGCAGTATTGCAGGTCAGCACTGCCAAAGTTACTGCTACAGATGGACTGGAAAGGGAAGTGCCTGTAGCAAGAGTCTATCTGGACTGTGGAGATGGCCAGGAGCTGCGAGATGTTGCCATTATGGATGGTCTACCCACTGATGTGGTCTTAAACAATGATGTTGGGGTTGGAATTGTGACTGTGTTTCTCACCTCCCTCACCTGGAGACAAGCGGCTAGACTACTGTCTTCAGGATCTCTGCCTGCACAACCCAGCCCAGAGGAAAAGACCCCAGATGGAAGACAACAGCCATCACCAGCAACTACAGCCTCAGCCAACCCAGACAAAAAGACTCAAGCTGCTAAATCTTCAGGAACCAGACAGTTCTTTGCATCTGAAAGACTATATCCCGTAACAGCACATAGGATGTTGCCAGCTCCAGTTTTGAGTATAGCTGACCACAGTGACCTCCCTTTGACTAATCCCACTTTGACTGAACCTAGTAACTGAAACATAGACCCCCCTGCAGAGTATTCCAACTTAGACTACATTGAGAGCCTGTCAGATTTACTATAATGATCGGATACTTGAGGCCTGTCTGACTAAGCGCTACTCAGCCCAGAGATGCAGAGTCTAACGAGGCAGATGGTTTTCACCAGGGACTCCCGCAAAGAGGTATGGACTTTGCGGCTTCTGCCCCGCAGTTCACAGTCCTCTGAGTGAGTGCCAGACGAGACCAGTTGAGAGAACCCAGAGACAGGGAGTAGGTGATGATCCAACTAAGACAGGAGAAGGCCTGATGGTATAAAGTGTCTGCTGGAGATTAGGAGCGCTGGAGCCCAACAGAATTGCCTGATACAAGGTAAGATATTCTGCGGAAGGTAGGAACCCACTGAGGACAGCTGCACAATGACTGGAGAATATAGCGATCTTCTGCAGCAGATATCGAGGTCACTGAGGATAGCTGCAGAGTTGCTATAGAAGACCAAAGAGATAGTGTGCAGTGGATATGGAGTCCACTGTGGTTAGCCTACTGTAAGTTCTGTGATGTGCGTCAGAAGTTTGGGCACCCAAGTGTTCGTGCTGGTAGTTGGGGAACATTTCCAGCAAGTGACTGTAGACATTGTAGGACCCCTACTTCTACCCAGTAAATTGGGGAAGAGAAACATCCTCACCATGGTGGATTACGCCAAAAGGTACCCTGTGGCTGTAGCTCTGTCCTCCATAACTGCGGAAAAGGTAGCGGATGCGCTGTTAGGTATATTTAGTACAGTAGTGTTCCCTAGTGAGATCTTAACCGATCAAGGGACACAGTTCATGAGTGAACTGGTTCAGTGTCTCTGGGGAAAGTGCGGAGTGCAGATCTCAGTATCCCCCTGGAAACATTACCTGCCACACCTCCTTTTTGCTTATTGGGAGATGTTGCAGGAGTTTACCCTTTTAATTAATATATGGCCACAGCATCCGGGAATCTTTTGACCTGTCCTGGGAGTCTTGGGAATGGGAGCTACCCATCCAGGATGTGTCTGTGGTGGAGTATGTGATCAAGTTTAGAGATCGGTTAGAGATCCTCAAAGGGCTTGTGCAAACTAACCTAGAGATTTGGTATGATCCAGGCGTGAATGTCAGAGTTTTGGAGATTGGGCAGACAGTTCTTGTTCTGGTGCCCATGTGTAGAATCAAAACACCTAAGTGACATCACCTATATGCTGTCATTTGATAGCGATGGTCGGCTGCAGCGGACTTACCACAAAAACATGCTAAAGGGATACCACGAGCGCGTGGTGTCGGGGTATGTTTGTGTATGTGTGTTTTTAAGGCCAACACTTTTACTTTTACCTTGTTAATCCAATGTCGATTCTAGCCAGAACAAATTGATTAGCTTCTTTTGTTTATATTCTTATTAGCAACGTAGAAAAGAAACATGGTTTGATTTTTGTTGAAAAGTGTAATTTTTCTACTTACTGAAAGCCTGCACTTCAGGAGGAGGCAGTGATAGGCATCCCTCCAGTCAGGAATGTTTTAAGAAATGAGTGGGCCTGTAAAAAGTGACACACTTTAGGGACTACGCACTAACTAGGAAATAGCCTATAAATACATCCTTTCCATTCCTTAAATACCATTTAAATATCTTGTCACACATATGGGCGCAATCAATGTACACATGCAGCAATGACAATAACACCAGCAACATAAAGAAATAGGTATAACAAAATTAGATAAATTCAAAGTTATGCTCCGTTTACAAATAGTACAAGCTTCTCAGTCTAAAAACATAACTCCATACTTGCTAACTCTTCCTGAATGTCAGGGAAACTCCATGAAATAGGGGTGATCTCCCTCACTCCCTGATGCTGAGCCAGTACAAGACGTGGTTGGCTTCGCCATCTGTAGCATGATGACACTGTACAGAAATTGTGTCCTATGTCCATGTTGTCACGGGCACTAGGAGTCTTTACCCAGGGATCACCAGGTGATAGGCTTACCAGAGCAGTATAGGTGGTAATATGGTACTCTGGTAGCAGGGTGATCACGGAACAGGAAATAGCAGATGATGAGATGCTCAGGAAAGTCTATGACTAGCAGCACTGGCAATATGGAGGTAGTAATACACGAGGAACTGTATGGGCAAAGGACACGTGAAGGTAGTCAGTGGTCTGCGGTAGCAAGTTGTACCACTGCTATAGTGAGGAGGAATGTCCAACAGAAACGAGGAGGTGATGAGAGTCAGCGGTCTGCGGATAGCAAGTTGTACCGCTGTCTGAGTGAAGGAATGGAATCCAAGTGGAGGTATCCGGGGAGTCAGTGGTCTGCGTTAGCAAGTTGTACCACTGCTATGTGAGAGGATACTGGAACAGGTGAAACTGTAAACAGGAGTCAGTGGTCTGCCACTAGCAAGTTGTACCACTGCTATGTGAGAGGATACTGGAACAGGTGAAACTGTAAACAGGAGTCAGTGGTCTGCCACTAGCAAGTTGTACTACTGAATATATATGTGAGGAGGTGCACGGGGAGAGACTGCAACACAATATATACACGGGCACCTTGACTTTGATCCACAGTAATATGCACAATATAAATGTATAAATGACTGAACAACACTGCCAATATAGAAAGTCTCTTGAAGTAATCCGGCATGAGATAACACAGTCAATGATGGCAGTAGAGTCAGCAGATAGTACACTCCAGAGGAGAACCAACACAGTCAATGATGGCAATAGACTCAGCGGATAGTACACTCCAGAGGAGAACCAACACAGTCCAGCAAGGTATGCAATACACAGCACAGTCAATGGGAAGTATGCATACCGTGGTTCAGGAGAAGGCAGTCAGACAGGAGTGCAGAGATACCTGAAGGGCAGGAGGCCAGCAGGATACAAGTCCCTGGATGGGTGAAGCAGGGGTCTAGCAGGTGCAGCGCACAGGTAGGTAGACCAGCAGGGAACACAGGAAGGCGTGGAGAGCGGATCAGCAGTAGATGGATGAGTAGCGCTGAGAAGTAACAGCAGCGGGTCTCTGCGGGAACACGGAGGTAACCAATAGCAACCAGCAGGTGCAGTAACGATGGGACACCGGAGCAGAGTTGAACTGGAACAGATGATCACGGAGAGTAGCGGGTAGCAATAGTGGCAGCAGACTCAAGGAAACACGGTAGAGTAGACAAGGACTGAAGACTGAAGCGCACAGAGGCAGCGGATAGGAATCAGCTAAACAGTCACGATGAAACACAGACGGGTTGCAGGTTGAAGACTGTAGTGCACGGAGGCAGCGGATAGGAATCAGCTAGCAGTCACGATGATGAAACACAGACGAGTTGCAGGTTGAAGCCTGTAGTGCACGGAGGCAGCGGATAGGAATCAGCTGGCAGTCACAATCATGAACAGGTGAGTGGATGTGGTTGAAGCCTGTAATGCACGGAGGCAGCGGATAGGAATCAGCTAACAGTCCCAATGATACATGGTAGAGTTGAAGTGATTAGAAGACTGTAGTGCACGGAGGCAGCGGATAGGAATCAGCTCACAGTCACGATGATATAGTAGATGGTAGAAGTGGTATGGGAACCACAGTAGCAGAAGTGGTTTGGAAACCACAGAGGTAGAAGTGGTTTGGAAACCACAGGAATCAGCAGGGCTGAATGAACAAGGAAACACAGGAACACCTTCAGAGACTCATGGGGAATGAGACTCCGAGATCAGGCAACGTGGTGTTGACCACAGGTGCTTAATATAGGGAGGTTGCCTGATCTGCCAATTAAGTTAAAGGAACATACACTGAAGGTTTGGAAAGGGCTGCGCATGCGCAGTCCCTCAGGATAGAGGACGTCCACGGTTCCTAATAGTCCGGGAAGAAGCACTCACAGTCCGGTGAGTGACAGTACCCCCCCTTTTAAAGGTGGGCACAGAACGCCTGGAACCGGGCTTGTCCGGATTTTTGGAATAAAACTTCTTCAGAAGGGCAGGAGCATTAAGATCTTCAGCTTTGATCCATGAACGCTCTTCAGGACCAAAGCCCTTCCAATGAACGAGGAAACGGAGGACTCCTCGCGAAATTTTTGCATCCAATACCTCAGTAATCTCGAAATCCTCCTCCTGATGAACTTGAACTGGCTGCGGTGCTGAGGGAGGAGTCGAGAAACGATTGATAATAAGAGGTTTGAGTAAGGACACATGGAAGGCATTGGAAATCCGAAGATTCTTAGGAAGAAGAAGTTTAACACATACTGGATTGATAACTTGAATGATCCTATATGGACCAATAAAACGAGGGGCGAATTTCATAGATGGAACCTTCAAACGAATATTTTTGGTAGATAACCAGACACGATCTCCAATTTTTAGTGGTGGAATAGCCCGCCTCTTCTTATCTGCGAAAGACTTATATTTGTTAGATGTCTTCTTTAAACAGGTTTTGACCTGAGACCAGATATTTTTGAAGGTCTGACAAGCAGTCTCCACAGCAGGAACTTGGGTGGGCGGGAGGGCAGGAAATTCCGGAAAAGACGGATGGTGACCGTAGACCACAAAGAATGGAGTTTTGGATGATGACTCATGGTACATGTTGTTATGGGCGAATTCAGCCCAAGGGAGCAATTCTACCCAGTTGTCTTGGTTGGCTGAAGAGAACATCCTAATAAAAGTCTCAAGATCTTGATTGACTCGTTCCGTTTGTCCGTTAGATTGCGGATGGTAAGACGATGAGAGTGCTAATCGTATGCCCAAGGTTTTACAAAGGGCCCGCCAGAATCTGGAAACGAATTGTACTCCTCTATCTGACACAATCTCAGACGGACATCCATGGATGCGGAAGATTTCTTTAATGAAATGTTCAGCCAGAGTAGACGAGGAAGGTAAACCGGACAGAGGGACGAAATGAGCCATCTTCGAAAATCTGTCTACCACTACCCAAATAGTATTGTGATTCTTACTTGGTGGCAAATCAGTAACGAAATCCATACTAATATGGGTCCAAGGCTTGGACGGAATGGGTAGTGGTCGCAGCAACCCTGCTGGAGTTCTGCGGGAGGATTTGAACTGAGAACATAAATCACAGGAAGCAATAAACTCTTTGACGTCTCTCCTCATTGAAGGCCACCAGTAACTACGAGAGAGAATCTCAAAGGTCTTATGTTCACCGGCGTGTCCAGAAAAACGAGAGGCATGGAACCACGAAAGGATTTTCCTCCTCAGAGTAGGAGGCACGAGGGTCTTCCCAAATGGTAGCATTTTGGTGGATGACGCAGCCAGAGAAATACATTTGGGGTCTAGAATAGCATGGTTGGGAACCTCTTCTACATCAGAGGACGTCACAAAAGCTCGAGATAGAGCGTCAGCTTTCTTGTTCTTAGCAGCTGGTTTGAAGGTTATAATTAATTCAAAACGGGAAAAGAAAAGAGACCATCTTGCTTGACGAGGGTTCAAGCATTGAGCAGATTGCAAATATGACAAGTTCTTATGATCCGTGAAGATCGTCACAGGATGGCGAGCTCCTTCCAACAAGTATCTCCATTCCTCTAATGCAGCTTTGATGGCCAGCAACTCCTTGTCCCCGATAGTATAGTTTTTCTCTGCGGGCAGAAGACCCCGAGAGTAGAAGGCACAAGGATGTAATTTTTGTTGCTCCGAGCGTTGGGAGAGAATAGCTCCTAAGCCCACATTAGAGGCATCTACTTCTAGGAAGAAGGGGAGTGTCACATCAGGTTGTCGCAGAATGGGAGCAGACGAGAAGGACTCTTTGAGGATTTGAAAGGCTTGGAGAGCCTCAGATGACCATTGCTTAGTATTAGCCCCTTTCCGAGTTAAGGCCACAATGGGAGATGCAATGGATGAGAAGTCTTGAATGAAGCGTCTATAGTAATTGGCAAAACCTAAAAAACGCTGGATGGCACGAAGAGTAGTTGGCTGAGGCCAATGTAGTACAGCATTTACTTTGTCTGGATCCATCTTCAGGCCAACTCCGGAAACTATATACCCCAAGAATGGAATCTGGGGTAACTCGAATGAACATTTTTCCAATTTACAGAACAATGAGTTTTTCCGTAGTCTGGAGAGGACCTCTGCCACATGTTGGTGATGAGAAGGCAGGTCCTGTGAGAAGATCAATATGTCGTCCAGGTAGACAACGACACATACATATAATAAGTCCCGAAAGATCTCATTGATGAAACCCTGGAAAACCGCGGGGGCATTACACAGCCCGAAGGGCATTACTAAATATTCGTAATGCCCATCTCTGGTGTTAAACGCGGTCTTCCATTCGTCACCGGAACGGATTCTAATTAAATTGTAGGCACCACGAAGATCCAACTTAGTAAATATCCGAGCTCCCTTGATGCGATCAAATAGCTCAGTGATCAGCGGAATGGGATACCGATTCTTGATAGTAATGGCGTTGAGTCCACGAAAATCTATACAAGGGCGTAATGATCCATCCTTCTTTTTGACGAAGAAGAACCCAGCTCCAGCGGGAGAGGTGGAAGGTCGAATGAACCCACGCTGGAGATTCTCCTGTATGTACTCAGATGTGGCTTGAGTTTCAGGTAACGAGAGAGGATAGACCCGACCCCTGGGAGGAGTCTTGCCAGGTAGAAGGTCGATCGGACAATCCCAAGAACGATGAGGAGGAAGACGTTCAGACTGAGCTTTATCAAACACATCGGCAAATGAAGCATACTGAGGAGGGAGTCCCGGGGAGGACGATGAGATGGAAGATTGCTGTACTTTAAGAGGAATAACTTGAGAGAGACAACGATGGTGACATTCAGGCCCCCAAGACGTAACTTGAGGGGTGCGCCAGTCAATCTGGGGAGAGTGACATTGAAGCCATGGAAGGCCTAAGACAATCGGACTTGTCGTAACAGGAAGAATTAAAAACGAAATTTCTTCATGGTGTAGTACACCAATCTGAAGGGTTACTGGAGACGTACTCTGGGTGATGAGACCATTGATGAGACGTGATCCATCTATAGCCGTCACAGTAATGGGTGTTTTTAAAGTGATCACTGGTAGGGACCATTGATTCACTAGTGATTTAGAAATGAAATTTCCTGCTGCTCCGGAATCAATCAATGCCTGTGACTCAAAGAATTTAGTAGCAAAGGAAATCGTAACATCGAAAGCGCAGACTTTAGATTTCATAGACAATGGAGAGGACTCCAGGGACCCTAACTTCACCTCTCCAGAACTAGTTAGGGCCTGGCATTTCCCGATCTCTTAGGGCAAGAACTGAGCATATGTGTGGAATCAGCACAATAGATACAGAGTCTATTCTTTACTCTTCGTTTTCTCTCTTCTAAAGATAATTTGGAACGTCCTATCTCCATGGGAATCACAGAAGGTGAAACTGGACGAAATTGAGGGTTTAAACGAAGAGGTGCTTTAGCAGAAGTTGTTTTCTCAGATTCTCTTTCACGAAATCTCATGTCTACACGATGGCAAAGAGAGATCAAATCTTCTAGTGACGAAGGAAGCTCTTGGGTAGTCAGTGCATCTTTAATTTTATCGGAGAGCCCCTGCCAGAAGGCGGCAACTAATGCTTCAGTGTTCCACTGAAGTTCAGAGGCTAAGATCCTAAATTGAATGACATACTGTCCTACTGTATGGGAGCCTTGTCGCAAACGAAGAATGCTGGAAGCAGCGGAGGTCACACGACCTGGTTCATCGAACACACTTCGGAACGTGGAAATGAATTTGGCACTATCTTGTAGAATTGGATCGTTTCTTTCCCACAGAGGGGAGGCCCAAGCCAGGGCTTGTCCAGAAAACAATGAGATAAGATAGGCCACTCTGGAACGATGGGTAGAAAAATTTTGAGGTTGGAGTTCAAAATGGACTGAACATTGGTTAAGGAAACCTCTACAAGTTTTGGGGTCCCCGTCATATTTTGACGGAGTAGGCAGGTGAAGCGTAGGAGCTGTAGACACCTGGGATGGCACTGGGGAAACGGAGGAAAGCACAGGAGCTTCAATACTAGCTGTAACAGTCTGTCCAGATGTTCCTTGGGAGGTTAACGATTGGTAACATTGAAGTAACAGCTGTTGGCGAGCATCCTGTTGCTCCACACGACTGACCAGATGCTGCAGCATCTCTTTAGCAGTAGGTTCCGTATCTGGGTCTGTCATGGCCTGATCTTACTGTCACGGGCACTAGGAGTCTTTACCCAGGGATTACCAGGTGATAGGCTTACCAGAGCAGTATAGGTGGTAATATGGTACTCTGGTAGCAGGGTGATCACGGAACAGGAAATAGCAGATGATGAGATGCTCAGGAAAGTCTATGACTAGCAGCACTGGCAATATGGAGGTAGTAATACACGAGGAACTGTATGGGCAAAGGACACGTGAAGGTAGTCAGTGGTCTGCGGTAGCAAGTTGTACCACTGCTATAGTGAGGAGGAATGTCCAACAGAAACGAGGAGGTGATGAGAGTCAGCGGTCTGCGGATAGCAAGTTGTACCGCTGTCTGAGTGAAGGAATGGAATCCAAGTGGAGGTATCCGGGGAGTCAGTGGTCTGCGTTAGCAAGTTGTACCACTGCTATGTGAGAGGATACTGGAACAGGTGAAACTGTAAACAGGAGTCAGTGGTCTGCCACTAGCAAGTTGTACCACTGCTATGTGAGAGGATACTGGAACAGGTGAAACTGTAAACAGGAGTCAGTGGTCTGCCACTAGCAAGTTGTACTACTGAATATATATGTGAGGAGGTGCACGGGGAGAGACTGCAACACAATATATACACGGGCACCTTGACTTTGATCCACAGTAATATGCACAATATAAATGTATAAATGACTGAACAACACTGCCAATATAGAAAGTCTCTTGAAGTAATCCGGCATGAGATAACACAGTCAATGATGGCAGTAGAGTCAGCAGATAGTACACTCCAGAGGAGAACCAACACAGTCAATGATGGCAATAGACTCAGCGGATAGTACACTCCAGAGGAGAACCAACACAGTCCAGCAAGGTATGCAATACACAGCACAGTCAATGGGAAGTATGCATACCGTGGTTCAGGAGAAGGCAGTCAGACAGGAGTGCAGAGATACCTGAAGGGCAGGAGGCCAGCAGGATACAAGTCCCTGGATGGGTGAAGCAGGGGTCTAGCAGGTGCAGCGCACAGGTAGGTAGACCAGCAGGGAACACAGGAAGGCGTGGAGAGCGGATCAGCAGTAGATGGATGAGTAGCGCTGAGAAGTAACAGCAGCGGGTCTCTGCGGGAACACGGAGGTAACCAATAGCAACCAGCAGGTGCAGTAACGATGGGACACCGGAGCAGAGTTGAACTGGAACAGATGATCACGGAGAGTAGCGGGTAGCAATAGTGGCAGCAGACTCAAGGAAACACGGTAGAGTAGACAAGGACTGAAGACTGAAGCGCACAGAGGCAGCGGATAGGAATCAGCTAAACAGTCACGATGAAACACAGACGGGTTGCAGGTTGAAGACTGTAGTGCACGGAGGCAGCGGATAGGAATCAGCTAGCAGTCACGATGATGAAACACAGACGAGTTGCAGGTTGAAGCCTGTAGTGCACGGAGGCAGCGGATAGGAATCAGCTGGCAGTCACAATCATGAACAGGTGAGTGGATGTGGTTGAAGCCTGTAATGCACGGAGGCAGCGGATAGGAATCAGCTAACAGTCCCAATGATACATGGTAGAGTTGAAGTGATTAGAAGACTGTAGTGCACGGAGGCAGCGGATAGGAATCAGCTCACAGTCACGATGATATAGTAGATGGTAGAAGTGGTATGGGAACCACAGTAGCAGAAGTGGTTTGGAAACCACAGAGGTAGAAGTGGTTTGGAAACCACAGGAATCAGCAGGGCTGAATGAACAAGGAAACACAGGAACACCTTCAGAGACTCATGGGGAATGAGACTCCGAGATCAGGCAACGTGGTGTTGACCACAGGTGCTTAATATAGGGAGGTTGCCTGATCTGCCAATTAAGTTAAAGGAACATACACTGAAGGTTTGGAAAGGGCTGCGCATGCGCAGTCCCTCAGGATAGAGGACGTCCACGGTTCCTAATAGTCCGGGAAGAAGCACTCACAGTCCGGTGAGTGACACATGTATTGATGTCTATGGAGGTGGTCATTTTCATGGAGACCAAGATTTAATCAAAGACTGACAGATAAGACAACATGATTTCAGTAATGGAGACAGAAAGGTAAAAGACACTTCAGTCAGAGATTCATTGGCTGATTTCTTTAATGCATAGTTGCCTACTCTCCAGGAATGTCCGGGAGACTCCCACATTCTGGGAGACCTCCTGTGCTCCTGGTAGAGCAGGGTGTCCTCCCGGTTCTCGCCCCCGCAATAGATAAGTGGCGGGGCTTAATGGCGCAAATATAGCGTCATCTTAGCCAAAATTGTGCCAATCGTTTAGAGGGTGGGGCCAAAATGATGTGATTCATCAAGCCCTGCCCCCGCACTCCCACCTCCCCCGGGATCTCCCTGAAGCCAACGAGGAAAAGTTGGCAAGTATGCATAGCTCTAACATAAGTACAAGTCTTTAAATCACAAGATTTTAGAAACTTACATGGTCTGCAGTAGTGTAGAAGAGGAATAGACATAGGGCCTGATGCTGAGTTAAGAGCAAAGCAAAGAAAAGGAGCAATTTTGCACCTTGGCAAAACCATTTTTCATTAGAGGAGAGGTAAATTTAAAATGTAGTGACAGATTTATAGTTGGGATACGCAATATCCTAGATCAACGTTTAATTTCAGTGTAAAAATAAAGCTATCAAGTATTTGTGTGCTGTAGGAAAAAACATCCAGTATTTTCCTTGCGTGTAAAAAAAGAAATCAATTTGTAACCATTGCATTGTAATATGATTTGCCCAGGTGCAAATTTGGTCCTTGTTTTTACTTTGCTCCTAACTCAGCATCAAGCCGATAGTGGTCTGCAGAGCCGTAACTTAGAATTCTAGCGCCTAGGGCGAGAAAGACAAATGCCGCCCCCCTAGCCCTCAATTTTAACCAAATGTACCTAAAATATTCCTAAATTGCGCCCCCTTCAGCGTTGTGCCCTGGGCGGTCGCCCCTGTCGCACAGCCCCAGTTACGGCCTTTGTGGTCTGTTTCTAAAGGTGTAATGAATGAATAAAATCAAAAGGATAATAATTTCAACAGCATGTATCAAAACCTATACATACACAACTAATATTGGGCAGCACGGTGGCGTAGTGGTTAGCACTTCTGCCTTACAGGATGCAAAATGAACGTCTGACACCTAAAATTGATAGGTCAAATACGTTCATTTGAGATGTCAATTATGTTAATTTATTTCAGTGCAATACAACTTTGGCTCTCCGAATTGCTGTGACAAAATAAAAATATGCAGCCAGTAAATGCACAACTGATCACACAAGCTTGCAACTGATTTTTCTTAATGACAAAATTACAACAATTAAAAGTACATCCCCAAAATTAACCAGACCCTGTCTCCCTCTATCCTATCCTCCAATAACGTGGCTGCATGCAACTAGTAGGTGATTTGCTAAGTTCATTCTGCTCAGTAAATACTGTAAATGTCACATGAATGAATTAATTTACAGAATAGGTGCACACATGCAAATTCTTTTGTAATGTCAGTCACATCAGTTTTTATGAGCGCATGCGTGGGCTGGCAGGAAGAGCAAATGTTAACTCCTTCTGGTGAGAGGATTTGGCCAGACATAAGCAGATCAGGACATTCCATACTTAATGTGTACTAATACTGTAACGATTCTGATTCTGGTCCCAGTGCTAAGTTTTTTGGAGCAGAGCAGCTTCGGTGGCAGCACGGTGGCTCAGTGGTTAGCACTTCTGCCTTACAGCATTGGAGTCATGAGTTCAATTCCCGACCATGGCCTTATCTGTGAGGAGTTTGTATGTTCTCCCTGTGTTTGCGTGGGTTTCCTCCGGGTGCTCCGGTTTCCTCCCACACTCCAAAAAACATACTTGTAGGTTAATTGGCTGCTATCAAAATTGACCCTAGTCTCCGCCTCGCTGTCTGTCTGTCTCCCTCTCTGTCTGTCTTTGTGTGAGTGTGTGTCTATATTAGGGAATCTAGACTGTAAGCTCCAAAGGGGCAGGGACTGATGTGAATGAGTTCTCTGTACAGCGCTGCGGAATTAGTGGCACTATATAAATAAATGGTGATGATGATGATGATAATATAAATGATATATATGAATTGATGCATCAAACTCATAATATACAGAAACAGTATATAAACTATAGAACTTCACAGTAAATAACCTTCGGGACGAGAATAAATCCACAGAACAAAGTAATGTTCAGTATCAGCCTGATAATTCCTGTACTGTCATGGCCAAAATTTTTGAAAATGGCACAAATATTATTTTTCATAAAATCTGCTGCCTCAGTTTTTATGATGGCAATTTGCATATACTCCAGAATGTCATGAAGAGTGATCAGATGAATTGCAATTAATTTCAAAGTCCCTCTTTGCAAAGACATTTCCACTGCATTTCAGCCCAAAACGCTTGTCCGGAGAAGGAAAGGTGAGCGCTACCATCAGTCCTGTGTCATGCCAACAGTAAAGCATCCTGAGACCATTAATGTGTGGGGTTGCGTCTCAACCAAGGGAGTGGGCTTACTCAAAATCTTGCCTAAGAACACAGCCATGAATAAAGAATTGTGCTTAAACATCCTTCAAGACCAACTTCTCCCAACCATCCAAGAACAGTTTGGTGACAAACAATGCCTTTTCCAGCATGATGGAGCACCTTGACATAAGGCAAAAGTGATAACTAAGTGGCTCGGGGATCAAAACATCAAAATTTTGGGTCCATGGCCAGGAAACTCCCCAGACCTTAATCCCATTGAAAATTTGTGGTCAATCATCAAGAGGCGGATGGACAAACAAAAACTCACAAATTCTGACAAACTCCAAGCATTGATTAGGCAAGAATGGGTGGCCGTCAGTCAGTATGTGGCCCAGAAGTTGATTGACAGCATGCCAGGGCAAATTGCAGAGGTCTTCAAAAAGAAGGGTCAACACATACAAATATTGACTCTTTGCATAAACTTAATGTAATTGTCAATAAAAGCCTTTGACACTTATGAAATGCTTGCAATTTTACTTCAGTATGCCATAGCAATATCTGACAAAAGGGTCTAAAAACTTTGTAAAAAAAAACAATAATTGTGTCATTCTCAAAACTTTTGGCCATGACTGTATATCATGTATATTAGTTCTGTATAGGTTTTGATACATGCTATTGAAATTATTTTCCTTTTGATTTTATTCACTCCTAAAATCCAAATATTTGAGTCTTACCAATAGACGCCTTGGGATTTTTTTGTCATTCCAGTTACCTAAGAGGATGAAAAAAGACACCAGTCCATCAAGTTCAACCTATTTTGGATCGCCTGCGATCCTGCACTTATATTTGAAATTGATCCAGAGTAAGCAACTGCCAATCTGGTTCAATTGTGAAAATCCCCCCAGACTCAATATTGCAGTCATATTTTTACCCTTTATCCACTACTATCCTTCATTTTAATTAACAGTCGTATCCCTAGATACACTTTTCCGCTAAAAATTTGTCTAACCCTTTCTTAAACATATCTATTGAATCTGCCATCACAACCTTCCCTGGCAATGAATTCCATATCTTGACTGCCGTTACTGTAAAGAACCCCTTCCTTTGCTGGTTGTGAAATTTCCTTTCCTCTAACCTTAGGGGGTGTCTTGTGTATAGTCCTTGGGGTAAAAAGTTCCCATGAAAGTTCTCTGTATTGACCCCTAATGTATTTGAACATAGTAATCATATCTCCTCTTAGATGCCTCTTTTCTAAAGTAAACATGCCTAAACTGGCTAACCTTTCCTCATAACTTAATGACTCCATACCCTTTATAAATTTTGTCGCCCTTCTCTGAACCCTTTCTAGTTCCAAATTATCTTTTTTATAGAGTGGTTCCCAGAACTGTACTGCATATTCAAGATGAGGTCTTACCAACGATTTATACAGTGGCAAAATTACACTGTCTTCCCTTGCATCTGTGCCCCTTTTTATGCATGCCATTACTTTGTTTGCCCTTGCAGCTGCTGCTTGACATTGAGCACTTTTGCTAAGTCTACTGTATACGAGCACTCCCAAATCCTTTTCCATTATAGATTCTCCTAAAATAATTCCATTTAAGTTATAGATTGCATTTTTGTTTTTGATCCCTAAATGCATAACCTTACATTTATCTATGTTAAACCCCATATTCCATTTGGCCGCCCAATCCTCCAGTTTATTTAAGTCCCTCTGTAGAGAAGCTACATCTTGCTCTGATTTTATGACCTTACAGAGTTTAGTGTCATCTGCAAAAATAGAAACTTTACTCTCTAAACCATCACCAAGGTCATAAATAAATATATTGAAAGGAGTGGCCCAAGCACGGAACCTTGAGGTACTCCACTTAAGTCTTTTGACCAATTAGAAACAACTCTCAACCATTTATTCTCTAACCAGTTTTCGATCCAAGTACAAATGTTGATTCCTACACCCTTATTTTGTAAATCAACCTTTTGTGTGGCACTGTATCAAAGGCATTTGCAAAATCTAAGTAGACCACACCTACTGTGCTGTCCTGGTCTAAGTTCCCACTAACTTCCTCGTAAAAACTAATTAGATTAGTTTGACATGACCTATCCCTCACAAATCCATGTTGACTCCCACTAATAATTTTATTGCGTACCAAGTAATCCTGAATACTATCCCTTAAAATACCTTCCAGTAGTTTCCCCACTATTGATGTCAGGCTCACAGGTCTATAATTCCCTGGTTGTGATCTCGTCCCCTTTTTAAACAACGGCACCACATCTGCTATTCGCCAATCCCTTCGTACTGAGCCTGATGATAATGAATCTCTGAAAATTAAGAATAGCGGTCTAGCTATTTCGGAGTTTAACTCCATAAGGACCCTTGGGTGTATGCCATCTGGACCTGGAGCTTTATTTATCTTAATATTCTTCAGTCGCCTTTGGACTTCTTCCTCTGACCACCAAGTATTAATTAATGGCATGGTTTCATTTCTTTTTTTTTGTATTACTCCTACCATTTGTTCCTCTCTAGTAAATACTGAAAAAAGGAAATGGTTAATACCTCTGCTTTTTCCTTAGTATCATTTATCAATTCACCCATCTCACTTCTTAGGAGTCCTATATTATCTTTTTTAATCCTTTTGCCATTTATATACTTAAAAAAACTTTTGGGGGTTTGTCTTACTTTCTTTTGCAACGTGCCTTTCATTTTCTAATTTAGCCAATCTAATTTCCTTTTTGCATGTTTTATTAAATTCCTTGTACCTACGGAAGGACTCCTCTGACCCTTCAGACTTAAACAATTTAAATGCACGCTTCTTCCTTTGCATTTCTTCTCTTACCATTTTATTTAGCCACATTGGTTTAGACTTAATTCTTTTACATTTATTTCCCATAGGAATGAACTTATACGTGTATGTTTCCAACAACATTTTAAAGACAGCCCACTTTTCTTCGGTATATTTTCCTTCAAAGGCTTTGTCCCAGGCTATGCTCTTTATAGACTCCTTGAGCATATTAAAATTTGCCTTTCTAAAGTTTACAGTCCTAGTTGATCCCTTATATTGTTGCTTCTGGAAACTAATTTCAAATGAGACCATATTATGATCACTGTTTCCCAAGTGCTCCCTTATTTGAATATGTGATAATACATCTACATTGTTTGTTATTACTAGGTCCAGTATAGTCCGGTTCCTAGTTGGTTCCTCTACTAATTGGGACATGTAATGGTCTTTTAGCCTGCTCAGAAACCTATTTCCCCTAGCTGTACCGCAGGTCTCAGTACTCCAATCAATGTCCAGATAATTAAAATCCCCCAGAATTAAAATTTGGCCTAGTTGTGTAGCCTTTTCAATTTGCTGTAAAAGTTGGGCTTCCTCAATCGTACTAATATTCGTACTAATATCGTACTAATATCTCCCTATCAGCAACTTCTCTGAACTTTTTCCTCCGCTGGATATCTCCACCCACAATGCCTCTATATTATCACCAATATTCTCGTAGATAACTTCCTGAATACTTGGTTTTAATTCTGGCTTAATATAAAGACATATTCCTCCTCCCCTTTTATTTACCCTATCCCTCCTGAAGAGAGTATAGCCTTCCAAGTTGACTGCCCAGTCATGTGTATCATCCCACCAGGTTTTTACCTATAATACCTATAATATCATACTGCTTATTCATTGCTACTAGTTCTAGCTCCCCCGTTTTACCTGTCAGGCTTCTTGCATTTGCAAGCATACACTTAAGTCTATTGCCTCCCTTAGCTATTTCTTTTTGCTTTAAAAAGGGCCTCTCTTTATCGGCTATGCTTCCCTTTTCCCCCTCTTCACCCCCTTGACTCTTGTTAAATTCCTCCTTACTACTCTCAATGTCTATCCCATAAATATTTGCTTGCCCCTCCCCCCCGGAGCCTAGTTTAAAATCATCTCCAACCTTCTAACCATCCTCTCCCCTAGCACAGCAGCCCCCTCCTCACTTAGGTGCAATCCATCTCTACAATAAAGATGGCAACTGACCGAGAAATCAGCCCAGTGCTCTAAGAACCCAAAACCCTCCTTCCTACACCAATCTATTAGCCACGCATTAACCTCCCTAATCTCCCGCTGCCTCCCTGGACTAGTGCGTGGCACAGGTAGTATTTCCAAAAATACTTCCTTGGATGTCCTTGCCTTAAGTTTGCGACCTATGTCCCTGAAATCATTCTTTAGGACACCCCTTCTTCCTCTAACTCGGTCATTGGTGCCAACATGCACCAAAACTGCTGGGTCATTCCCAGCCCCTCCCAACAATCTGTCCACCCAATCCGCAAAATGCCGAGCCCGAGCACCCGGGAGACAACACACTGTTCGGCATGCACGTTCCCGGTAACAGATTGCCCTATCTACCTTCCTAATAATTGAATCCCCTACCACCACAATCTGCCTGGGTTCCTGAGTAACTTTGGCCCCCTCTATGCTGGAGAGACCATTCCCCTGGTTGCTAGAGGAAGCAGTCTCATCCAACTCTACCAATTCTGAACTGCCTTCCACAGTATCTTCATCCAATCTGGCAAATCTGCTGGGATTGCTTAGCTCAGAACTGGCCTGCCTCTTCCTCCCTCTGCTACCCCTAGTAACTGTTACCCAGCTGCCTACCTGTGCATTCTCTTCTGTCTCTGCTCCACCCTGCTCAGCTAACGCATCAACGGTGAGCTGTAAACTCTGCTCCAGGTTGGCAATCTCTCTCAATGTTGCAATGGTCTGCTTTAGATCAGTTACCTGGGCTTCCAAAGAGACCAATTGCTCACATTTCTCACAGAGGTATAAACCTTGGAACACTTGCTACAAGTGTGCATAGATGTGACAAGATATGCATTGAGTGAGCTCATCAAGCCTGCTACCACTCATCTTATTATGGCTAACCTAACTTCTTATAGCCTACAGTGAACTTGAGAGTACTAACCTTTGCTAGCCACCTGACAGATTAAACCCCTTCCTGGATTCAACTCCTTACTGGATCTAACTCCGCACTTGAAATCAAACAGCAGTGAAATCACAAGCTCAGTGAAATCGCTTACTACCTCCTGTTAAATAGAGCTTGCTCTAACCAGCTGTATCAATATATGCTATTAAACCACACCACTAGCTCTAACAGAAAGAAAAATAAATAAATAAAAAAAGAAAGAAAGAAGAAAGAGAAAAAAATAAAAAGGGCATTATCTCAGAAAGCAAAGATAAAACGTATAGCTACGTATAGTTTCTTGTCCTTAAAAAGTATAGCTTTCTAAACCACGCTCTTCCTTGTTCCTGTTTGCTTCTCCCATCTTTCCTGTGGTCAGATGTAACCCTTTCACTGCAGAGTACAGTATGTTAAGGAGAGACATAAAAGTCTAGTAGAGGAACTTTAAATATTGAAGGGGTTAAATATCTTTTCAGATTAAAGGATTCCCCCATCCTCTTCTCTGTCTCATCTATACTTGGCTCCCCTTATATTTATTGTAATAAGCTGTTGTGGTCACTGGAGCTGGTCACCCAATGGCCAAGGCATGTCCCCCTCTTACTCTGCCTCCCACACTGTTCTACTTCTAAAGTCCTATAATCTGGATTGTACACAGCAGCCTTCTGCAGAAAAATGTTGGAGAAAGATATTGCAGGGACAGGCATTTTATGCAACCACTGTCCCAGCAAGAGAAGTTTGTTAACACCAACTGCTTCAAGGATGTGTGAAGAACCCTTTTGCTTTTCAGTACGGGGGCGGTTATACCTCAAGGATTTTTATTTGTAAGCCCAATCTCGATAGAGAATCCAACCCTTTGCTTACCTGCCTAGAGTTGATTTGGTATCATGGCAGGAGGACCGACACTGTGGGTTTCCCTGCTATAATGCTACCAGCCCTGGCTGAAAAAGTCTAGTGCTGGTACTAGTAAATTCGGGGGAGCCCCATTCTTTTTGTCAGATGCTGGTAATATAGGATATGCTTTAAGCATGTCTCTGGAACCTCTCACCTCTCACTGCTCTCCCATCCCCCTCACCACGTCACCTCCCGCCAATAACCAGCTGTGGTCATCCTTCATCCCCACTTCAGGTGAAGAAGTTCGCTCCCTTATTCTCTCCTCTCCACCCTCTACCTGTCCTCTTGATCCCATCCCCTCCCACCTCCTTCGCTCTCTCTCTCTCCTACTGCCTGCTCTTACCTCGCTCACCTCTTCAACATATCACTCTCCTCAGGCGTTGTCCCATCCTCATTCAAACACGCTCTTATCTCCCCTATCCTCAAGAAACCTAATCTTGACCCCACCTCTCTTGCTAACTACCGCCCTATCTCTCTTCTCCCTTATGCCTCCAAATTACTTGAGCGGATTGTCTGCAGCTGCCTGACCAGACACCTCTCTGACAACTCCCTCCTTGACCCTCTCCAATCCGGCTACCGCCCCCTCCACTCCACCAAAACAGCCCTGGCTAAAGTTACAAATGATCTCCTATCAGCCAAATCCAAGGGTCACTACTCCATACTTATCCTCCTCGACCTCTCCGCGGCCTTCGACACCGTGGACCACCCCCTCCTGCTGCATACTCTTCTCTCTCTCTCGGCCTCTCTGGCCCTGTTCATGCCTGGTTCACCTCATACCTTGCTAACCGCTCCTTCTCTGTATCCACAGCTAGTTCTTCCTCCAGCCCCTCCCCTCTCCCTGTTGGAGTCCCTCAGGGCTCTGTTCTTGGCCCTTTACTCTTTTCGCTCTATACTTCCTCCCTTGGAGCTCTCATCTCTTCGTTCGGTCTTCAGTATCACCTATATGCTGATGATATTCAACTCTACATCTCTTCTCCTGATCTTTCCTCCTCCCTTCTCTCTCGTGTAACTGACTGCCTCTCAGCCATCTCCTCCTGGATGTCTTCACGCTTTCTTAAAATTAACATCTCCAAAACTGAACTCATTGTCTTTCCCCCACCCAGACTCCCTTTCCACCATAACCTCTCTATAATTGTTAACAACTCCACTATCTCCTCTGTCACCCAACTCCGCTGCCTAGGAGTCACTATTGACTCCTCTCTCTTTTGCCCCCCACATTCAATCCCTTGCCCAAGCCTGTCGCTTCCAACTCCGTAATATTGCCCGCATCCGTCCTTTCCTCTCTCAAGATGCCACTAAAACTGTCATCCATGCTCTCATCATCTCCCGCCTTGACTACTGCAACCTCCTCCTTACTGGCCTCCCCTGCTCCCACCTCACCCCCCTCCGCTCTATACTCAATGCGGCTGCGAGACTCATCTTCCTCTCACGCCGCTCCTCCTATGCCTCCCCTCTCTGTCTTGCCCTACACTGGCTCCCCTTCCCCTACAGAATCCTTTATCAAACTCCTCACCACCACTTACAAGGCTCTCTCCCAGTCTACTGCCCCTTATATCTCTAACTTCCTCTCCATTCACACTCCCGCCCGCTCCCTGCGCTCAGCCAATGATCGCCGCCTCTCCTCCACTCTGATTACCTCTTCCCACTCTAGAGTACAAGACTTCTCCCGAGCTGCCCCCCTTCACTGGAACAACCTCCCTCGCTCCATCCGTCTCTTACCCAATCTGTGCTCCTTCAAGCGGGCTCTTAAAACTCACCTGTTCCTTAAGGCCTACCAACCATCCACTTAACCTCTCACCCTTCTGTTTCTCCCCTGGCTCCTTTTTACTCTCCCCTTTGCTTCACTGGCTCCCTCTTGTGGCTGATTTTGTCTACCCTCCCTTAGGATGTAAGCTCGTATGAGCAGGGCCCCTCTCCCCTCCTGTCTCCACACCTGTTCTTCCGCTCCATCTTTACAGTATTTGCCTGCATGGAGTTTCTGAAGTTCTGGTACTTTGTGTTTATTGTTCTGTATTGTTCTACCCTGTATAGTCTACTGTTTGTACCATGTACGGCGCTGCGGATACCTTGTGGCGCCTAACAAATAAACGATAATAATAATAATAATAATAATACTATTCCGAGTTGCATGTATCTTTAGATACAGTGTCCTAGTTCTGTTGGCAGATTATTGATGTGGTAAAACCACTTTGTAGAGGAGAAGATATAAATAATTACAGAGAAAACTATTTTGGATTAAAATAAAAAACCCACAATTGTATGTACATGGTTTTAACAAGGCTATCAAAATTATTATTGTTTTCTATGCACCTAGATTTTATACTATGTATATGATATAAAGTGGAGGTTTAGCTGTGTCAGTTGTTCAGCACTTTATACTTTCTAACTAAATAGGGTTAGTACAGTTTACTGTCCTTTTTTACATAAACAATATTCAAGACCAATAAAAAGGACCCTAAAATACAAATGTCCTGTAGCAAAAGAGCTACTTATAGCATAAATATATTTGTTAAGATGTCACTACTTTATCATAATGAATATTTTCCAAGTTTGCAGCAACTTGAATCAGGACAAGGGCCATGTAATGATGGGTGAATGACCATCAACCTGGAGGCATGTGCTGCCCCCTAACCCCCTTTACTCAAATAAACACACCTTAATTTTCAAGTGCACCAGTGGCAGGTGCGCGTAGCACCTATTCACCTCTGTTGTGCTATGCAGCCTGTGGGACAAAGATGTGCTGGGGTGTTACTGAGCCCTCAAATCAGACTATACGGCCTAAATAGGACAGTTGGGCGGTATGCCATAATGGAAGGTATGACCATGGGCGTATCTAGACATTTGTGTGCCCCATATCAAGATTTTGGGAAGGCCTTCATGTACCTCCCAAGGGTAAAAAACATACACACATGAGGCTTTGAAAGGGGAGGCAGCCCAACTGTGGAGTGAGAGTCAACATTCTCCCTTGTACAACAGATTTTCTGTCATAAATGTAATTAAAGGACATTGCAGGTAGCCTTTGCAAATAATAGAACAATAGCTGGTATTCAGTTGTTACATCCCTTTTACGTTTCCATCATGTGTCATGAGATAATACTTAAGAGACATTTTAGTGTCTTTATCTCTCTTATCCTGATGGTGGGTTGAAGTTGCCTGAGATCCTGGAACCAAAGAAGAAGTTATACTTGAAACAGATGAACAAAAGCTTGTAAGGACTATTACAAAAGGGGCTCAATGGTAGTGTGGCAACTTCCCTTTCACAAGGAGCATTTTCATTGGTTTACACAAGCCTCATCTTTGAAGCACCAAAGATTGATTGGAACACACTGATGGATGTTTTAAAACAGGTGTTCGCTTGTATTACATTATTTTACTACACTATATTGGTTTATTGTTTGTGTTTTTCCATGATGCATTATGGAAGAGTGAAAGGAAAGTACATTGTTGAAGCACAAACTAAATGCAAATTGAAATCAACAAGTTGAAAGGGTAGAGACTTTTCAAGTGGTGATATTTATATATGGTTACTAGCATATAAAATATATTCTATATGGGAGCTCCATTGTATATACAGATTTGATTTTGTATTCTAATTTGGGATGTGATGGCACCATTAGTATAGACAGGACTGCACTCTTGTGGAGGGCTTAGGAAGGTTTGCTTTCATATTTCTAACACACAATTTGTCTGGCATACATAAAAGAAAATCGTGCAGCAGTTGGAGGAGATATATTTGAATGTGTTCCAGAAGATTTCCAGAGGATTGTCTGCACACACAAATTATTATATTAAAAATATATATATGATATTTGAAATATAAGCAGTCACTGTGTCTTCTTACTTTCCTGAATTGTCTAATTGATTATTCAACTTCAAACGTGCCATACATTAGGTAAAAAAGGAAAAGTGCCTTTCTCTATAAGTGCTTGTTCTGGGTAGCTTTTGGGAAAATTGGAAACTTATGCCAAAAAAATAACAACAAGCAGTCCAGCATCAGCTAGCTTCCTTCTCTCACCTAGATACTGGCACCTGCAATCTACACCCACAATACAGTCCTCATCAATATCCTCATCATCGATCAGATTTAGTCCTGCATCCAAGTTGCTAAGGCTAGATGACTTCTCCTCAGAAGAATTCTTTAGCGTTAGTCCCCATGCTGCTGCTGCTGCTGGGGGTGGATCTTCATCCCAGCAGCAGACCAAGAAGAAGACTACTAGTAGTTTACAACAATTGACTGTTAATCCTTTGTAAGAGGAAGCAAGTATGAAAGCTGTCACCCAGTCGAAAGCTGATCACAGACGCCATTGCGACTATACTAGTATTAATGCAGCTGGTTTTAGACAGTTAATTGAAGTCTTGTGCCCCCGTTACCAAATTCCAGTGACACTATTTTACTAGAAACGCTATTGCTCACCTCTACCAGAAGGTTCTTAAAAATGTAATTATTGGGCTACAAAATACCACTCTACCCTTGTACACTTAACCAATGATATGTGGACAAGTGGAACCGGGCAAACTAAAGATTATATGACTGTGACAGCCCACTGGGTTGGTGATTCACCTTCACAAGTAGGAACAGCAGCAGCATGTACCCAACTACATCAGACTTTTCTGAGGCACGTTATTCTGTGTATCAACGGCTTCACTAAGAGGCATACAGCTGACAATTTGTTACAAAAACTAAGGGATGTCATTGATACATGGCTTATCCCACTTGGAGTCTCCTCTGGATATGTAATTTCTGATACCGCCACCAATATTGTGAGAGCATTACATGTGGTGAATTCCATCACATTCCTTGTTTTGCTCACGCAATCAACTTGGTGGTGCAAAGCTTTTTTAAAAATGACAGGGACGTGCAGGAGATGCTGTCTGTGGCCTGTAAAAATTCAGGACATTTCCGGCATTTTGCAATAGCATGTGAACATTGCAAGAATAATTTGATTTGCCCTGCCACCAACTGAAGCAAGAGGTGTCAACAAGGTGGAATTCCACACTTTATATGCTTGTGAGGATATAGGAACAGCAAAAAACCATCCACACTTACTCCAAAGCCATGACATTGGGAAAGGAGGGGGAATGTATTTTAGTTTGGCGCAGTGGAGAATACTTTCTGTGTTGTGTAAGGTGCTGAAACCATTCAAAGTAGTCACCTGTGAAGTCAGTTCACACACTGCTAGCTTGAGCCAAGTGATTCCCTTAATTAGACTTTAGGAAAAGCAGCTTGATAAACTAAAGGAGGAGATGAAACAAAGCAATTACACTTAGTATGTCAGACTTGTAGATCAAGTAATCTATTCGCTTCGCCAAGATCCAAGAGTTAACAAAATCTTGAAATTGGATCACTACATTTTTGCGACTGTGCTTGATCCTAGGTTGAAGAGCTATGGCTTCTCTTTGCTTTCAACTGATCTAGATCTCAAGAGATGCAAGGAGCTCATAGTGAGCAAGATGACAGCTCAAGTGTTATGTGACAGGATGGTGTCTCCTCCTTCAGTTTCCTAGTCAACTGCTGCTAGGAAAAAACTTAGCTTTCCAAAGAGAACCAGGGATGATGCAGATGAGCACAACATTTTGACATCTGGTCTGATGTAAAAGAATTGACCAAAAACCATGACACCTCTGCCGTAACTCCACCTGATCCTACTATTAACATCCAAATAATGGTGGAGGATTATTTTAATGGCGGCATTGAAATAGACATGTCAGACAGTCCCTTTACATACTGGGAGGAATAAAGGCAATTTGGAGACCCACGTACAAACTCGCTTTGCAACACCTAAGCTGCCCACCCTCCAGTGTGTACTCAGAAAGAGTTTTCAGCACAGCAAGGAACCTTGTCAGTGATCGACATAGCAGGCTACTTCCTAAAAATGTGGAAAGATGATGTTCATCTAAATGAACTTCAAATTCCACGAGGAAGGCATTTACCGCCAATTACATCAAAGTACAGACACTTCTGGAATGGTCGATTCCAGCGGAGGTGAACTCATTTTGTGTGAAGGTGATGTACACACTGATGAGGATGAGGTTGAGGATGATGACAAAAACATTTTGCTACTGTAGTGTCCATTCACAGCACTGTTAGATTAGCAGCCTTGTTAGCTTGTTTTGTGGGGGCCCAAACAAATCAAGCACTTCAGCCACAAAATTGGCACACCTTGTAACTGAAGTGCTAGGTTTGTTAAAGTGTACATGTCTTTTTAAAGGTCCAACATAAGGGTTGGTGGGAGGGCCCAAGGACAATTCCATCTTGTACCACTTTTCTTTTGTGCCACTGTCGTGTGGCATTGTTTCCTATATGTACTATGAATTGCCATGTGTTTTTGCCTTTGCTCTATCGATTATGTTGCGCAGCTACAAGAACAATTTAATTTGCCCTGCCACCACCTGAAGCAAAAGGTGGTAACAAGGTGAAATGTCACCCTTTATATTCTTCCCTTTTGTTTCTGTGTGAGTTTGTTAAACCTTTTCGACATATTTTCCAAGGACAATTCCATCTTGCACAGTTTGACATTTTGGCTTTGGTCTATCATCTTTTGTGTCAGTCGACAATTCAGGTTTCAACAGTATTATTAGGTCGCCAATTTACATGGTGGAAAGTATGATTAGGTACACTATTCAAATGTGGAAGTATTATTATAGGGCTAGGGATATGGTAAAGGACAGGTCTAGGGATGGGGATAGCGGCTGGGATAGGGATAGGGACAGGGTTAGAGTTAGGGATAATACTTTCTACATTGGAATTGTCAACCTAATAAATACTGTCTACATTGCAATTGATGTCCTAATAATATTGTTGATGTCATTATTTTGTCGACTTTCTAACCTCGTCTAATCTCCTGCCCATCAATCATATTATGTCAATCCAACATAAGGTTGGGTGGGAGTTCCGAAGGACAATTTCATCTTGCACCACTTTTCTTTTCTGCAACTGTTGTGTGGCAATGTTTCCTAAATTTGCTATGAACTGCGGTGTGTTTGTGTCGTTGCTATGTCGCTTAGCATCCAGTCAGCTTGCTACAGTCTTTTTCTTTGTATGAAAATAATATTGTGACATGTGAGGTGGTCAAAATTGAGTTGAAATGACTGGAAATTAGTGTTATTGAGGTTAATAATAATGTAGGAACAAAAAAAGAGTAAAGTTATTTTAGCATATTTTACTAATTTTTCTAAAAAAATACAGATCCAAAACCAAAACCAAAACACAAACTTAATACAGATCCAAAACCAAAACCAAAACACGGGGGTCAGTGAAAATCTCTACTAAAAGCTCATTTCTGGTTGGTAAGGGTCACTGCACATTTTCAGCTTCAGCAAAGTTAGAAATTACCCCTCACATAACTAACTTCTAGATCTTTGATAATGAGAAACCAGGATCTGATGTATGCTCAGGCTATAAAACCCACCTCATAATTCTTTGTTGGGCTCAAATAATGTTCTATTCCTGTTTATCTTGTTAATTTGCGTTCATCAAGAGTTTAAATGATGGGAAAAACTGGGACATGGGAGCCTTAAATATGCCATACTTCAGTAGCTTTTAATTCACCTATACTGGTTCTACTTGTGGCCCATTAACTCTCAATAAAATACACCATATTATTTGTAATTTAATCATTGTTTATATCTCAAACACAGAGTATAAATCAGATCATTTCAAAACAGCAGTTGCTTTACTGGCTAATCGCAGTGTACTTTCTGCTTCTGGAATCAACGTGAACAATGAATTTTCAGAAACATCTCCTGGTGAGTGACAGGCACTGACATTTGAATTGCTGTCTTCTGAACACTAATATTTACTGTTAAGTCAATATTTCCCATTTGTCATCTGACAAGACTCACATTCATTTTTTTGTTGTTTGCTTTTTTCAAAACAGAAATGTAAAAAATAAATGTATCTTTAAAGTCATCTGTCTTCCCCTTTTTTGTCACCATAATCTGTTCCCTGATAGTGATATTTGATAAATGTAAGGCAGTAGGATGTGATTTGTAGATATATCAGATTGAGGACCATAGCTCCAAAGGAACACAATGCTGTTATTACCAGAGAAAAAAATACTGTTTCAAAACACATTTCTATGGTGTTATCAAGACTTCACTGAACTAAGCAGCATTCAATATTAATTCTATGGGGGAGATTCAATTCATAGAACCGCAAGGAAAAATCAGTGGAGAAATTACCATAGTTACGGTAATTGTGCATGACCGGCGTTGTTCACGTAGGCAATTGTATCTGCCCCTATAAATAGGAATATATTATATTAATGCAAATTACTATGTCATATGAGTTAAAGTAAATGGATCCATACAATATATTATACTTCCAGCTAAATTTGTGTTAAGATAAGTGTGAAAGATATAATATACTTTATTCAATTTTTGGAGTCTAATGTGATGGAATTCTTCATTTTATACAAAGTAGACTTGTCTTTGGGGTGTTCTAAGGTTCTGAAACAACACAAAACTAAGCTCACCACATTTGTAGTCATTACTATTGCCCATATGTTACAAAGGTACACTATTAAATAAAATACATTTCTATTATTTATTATTAACTATTGTGACACGATAGACCGACTATGCCACCCTGTCTGTTACTGCTGGGAACCGGCTGGGCTTACTTTGCCACCGTTCCCTTTCATTATCCCAAATGCGCCCTCTCACCGCAGCAGGAGGGGCTTACAAATGCTGCCACCACTGGATTCTTTTACCGGCATCCAGTGTCGGGTTTCTTCTGGATAACTGACGCTGCTAATGTACCCAGTTACTGGTATACCTGGGCTAGTACTCTTGACCTCTTCCTATAGATCAGAGTTGCTGTGGATGGATCCCCCCTCGCCTATCACACTGGTCAAAGCTGCTGGGTAGTGGACAGAGCGGTGGTGCTGAGAAGCTGGGTCCAAACCTTAGACAGCCGGAAACGGATTGGATTTTGAGTCTAATCTGTAGGTCACAGGATTTTCAGCATGGAAGACGTTTTCAAGCAGTTCTTTGAAGCAAGTGATGTTTATTTGCAGTCATATTGATTGAAGGTATCAGTGATCAGGTCAGATAGAACAAGTAAAACAATTTTCAATACAGTCAGTGCTTTTTATACAGATTTGAACACCGCTTCACAGGGTAAGCCAGCCTGCTTGAGGTCTGAGATATTTTTAGAATCAGAATGCAATTTGTTTACCCAAACATGTATTTACATGCAATGCTAAGCTAACAATATGTTCACTTATCTGTGATATTCTAAAACTTGCTCTGATTTCCTGCATCTTGTTTTTAGATGCAGGAAATCTAGTGGCAAGACTTAATTAAACCTTCATGTGCCTTCAGGTGCTAAACCCTTACACATCAAAAGGTCTAATTAACATGAGATTAACATGAGTCCTTTCTTCAGACAGTCACAGAATACACATTCCCAAAGACAGCCACGAAACCACAAACAAGTCATTTCCCCACATCACAATACACAAAACACTTCCTCCACAAAGGCTTATTGTATCAGATATATACCTCAGAAATCATACATGTCCTCTAGCAAGGTTAAAACAAAAGAGTTTCTTCCCTGCTCTCAGAAATAAAGATTACCTTTACCAAAACATACACAATATCAAAAATAACTGCATTTGCAATTATATAAATGCCCTGCGCTATTTCCTTTAAATAAATTTATACCATAAGTTACTTATAAGTGATCCAGTAACAGCTGTACTGTCTGAGTCATGCAATAGTTTGAATATATCTAACACTTTGCAATAAATCATTTAAAAACAAAGCCCTCCGGTCTGCCTTCTCAGAATAGGCAGTGAGATAGTTCCAGCTAGACCAGACATGCTACTGTTTTACCTTTTGATGTTCTTTTATTTTAAGGTAACATGTTTGAAATAAAAAGGTTTTATAACCTATTCTTTACCCTTTGAGTTTAGATGAGTGGTGACGTAATGTACTTGTGTTTTGTAAAGTGAGTTGTGCTTGCTCTGAGATATATCTGGCTATTTGAGAGGGTTGCTTGGGTTTAGCTGTAACTCACTACCAAATGTTGTCATTTTTTTCCATGAAGTAATCCTTTATTGAAATGTTGCTGTTTTTTCTTTTGTATAGTAAACATATTTGAATACATTCAAAGTAGACTTGATTCCATTTTATATTATTTATTTTATTTAAACAATGTTTTTTCTCTCATGTCCCTCATTAGGGTGTGGTGGATTTTTGAGCAATTCTGAGGGATCATTAAGTTCTCCAAACTATCCCTTTCATTACCCCCCTAATACTCATTGCACCTGGATGTTGGAGGCAGGTGAGGGGCGTCTTGTCCAGCTAAAGGTCATGGTCTTAGATGTTGAACATTACGGATTGTGTCCCTTTGATTGGTTGGAGATTAGAGATGAAAATACATCAAGCAGGTAAATTCCCACTGAAAACCCCATAGAGCCTTATTTATGGCCAAGGAGCACTGCAAAACCCTCTTCGGAGATGCAGTGCACCTGCAAGGGCAAGCAGAGGATTTCTAAAGGGGAATTTCCAAATGCGTATATTTGGAATCTATAAATAAAAACTTACTACAATAAGCCTTGAATATTTACTTTTTAGACAGATTGTGGGAATGGTTGTAAATGTCAGATTTTAGATTAACAATATATACAACCAAGGAAAACTGTTTAATACTAAGAAAACTGATTGTAATTTTATAATGAATCATGATTAAAAAAGGGGAAAATGTAAACGTTCCTAATTATCTGTGAGGCATTTTGCACTATACTATTATTTCACTTACACATACCTGCAAAAGGTAGTTCAAGCAGGAATGCATTCTCAGAGTATATGGGAATGTATTCCTGCTGCCCCCCTTGCCCCATCTCCCAGTTCCTTGATAAGTTTGCAGTCTGGCTCCCCTACTACCTCTCACCAGACCTCTTTTCCATCATCTTGAGATACTTTAACATCCCCATTGATAACCTCTCTGATTTGGGCTCTATCAAACTTCTTGCTCTTCCCTCATATTTTGGCCTTCCACAATGGACCTCTTTCCCCACCCATTGTCTTGGCACTCTCTTGACCTTGTCTTCTACCACCTTTACTCTCTCTCTGACTCCTCCATATATCCATTTCCTTTTTCTGTCCATCATCTTCTCTCCTTCACCTTCTCCTCATATCCTACAATCTCCCTGCAACTAAGCACACCCTCACTTGGCGCAATATTTATGTCCTTGTAACTGCTGTATTTTCCTGCTCCATGGAAACTCTTCACTCCCCACTAACTACCCAAACCTGTCCCAACCTGGTGACCTCCATCTACAACCTCTTCCTCTCTTCTGTCCTTGATCCTGCCTGCCCCACCACCTCTGTGTACCTTGGCTCTCTAAACTTACACATCTCCTACAAAAAAATGTTCACACACTGCTGAAGACCACTGGAGGAAATCTCTATCATTGACAGATTTTTTCCACTTCAAGTTCATCCTCACCTCCTACAGGTCTGCCCTATCCCTAGCCAAGCAATCTTTCGTCAAGTCTCTCACAGTATCTCAGACATATAACCCTTGCTGACTCTTCTCCACTTTCAACTCTTTACTCTCCCCACCGCCTCCTCCCCTTCCACCCTCCATCCCTGCCACTGACTTTGCCACCTTCTTCACCTCCAAAATTGATTAAATCTCCTTCTCCCACTCCCCTCATACCCCCTGAGTCCCTCCCCCCATTGCCTCCCAGCCATCATCACATATGCTACTTCAGCCCCACCTCAGATGAGGAAGTACATTCTCTACTTATGTCCTCTCCCTCTTCAGCCTGCCCCCTTGATCCTTTTCCTTCCCACCTCCTTAGAACCCTCTATCCTACTGCCTGCTCCCACCTTGCCCACCTCTTCAACTTATCCCTCTTTATTGTTATCTTCCCCTTATCATTAAAAAATGCTTGTATCCTGCCAGTCTCACTGTCCAGCTACCTCCCCACTCTCTCTCCCCCCTTTAGCACCCCATCTCCCTGCCCCCTTTAGCTCTTAAATTACTCAAACGACTTGTCTACAAACTTCTCACTGGTTACTTCTCAGACAACTCCCACCTTGATCCTCTCCAATCAGGATTCTGCTCCCTCCACTCAACAGAAACTGCCCTGACCAAACTAACAAATGATCTTTCATCTGCCAAATCCAAAGGTCACTATTTCTTACTCATCCTCTTGGACCTAACTGCAGCCTTCAACACAGTTGATCAGCCACTCCTGCTTCACCCCTTTCCACCATTGGCCTTTCTGACACTGTCCTCTCCTGGTTCACCTCCTATCTTTCTGACTGCTCCATCTCTGTTTCTACCTCGCACTCCTCCTTCCCATGTTCCCCTTATGTGAGACTACTCCAATAAAAAGCCCCATTCCTTCATGCTGCATTGTGTGAGGCCTAGTTTGTTGTGCCCCTGTCTAATAGCTGACAGTTCGGACGCAGGCTTATCTGCCAACTGTCATGATTTGAGGACCTAAAAAGAGGTGGAGTTTAAAAAAACGTGGGCAAACTTTAGTCACAAAGTGTGCATTTCTGGGTAGATCAAGCAGGGCTTGGGCAGATCAGGGTTGGGGTATATTTTGTCACAATTTTGTCTGGGCACACTCTGCTCAATGTAAAAAAAAAGCATCAAGCACACAAAAGTGCAATTTGTAATAAAGACAGTCCCAAATGTCCCCACCTTTAAGCCATACATGAGACTAAACCAAGAAATATTTTTGGATGAAAACTTTCAAAAACATTTACCATGTTAAGAGTTTGGACTTTGATGTGATGCCTACTATTTTGCACAGTGGCCTCTTCCAATTTTTCCACTTCTGCATACACCTATATGCATTTCTCCTGAGAACAGAGATAAGGCACCTTAATATGCGCAAGACAGACCATCTAGGTTCATGGGTGCATTGTGTATTGACTGCCCTTTGTAAATGAGGTCCATTGTCAAGCCTCAATAAGGTAACTTGGGCATTATGTCATACGTATTGACTCCCACTTTTTTTGCAGGTTCTGTGGTGCTGTAGCCCCCACCACTTTTATTTCTAGTTCCCATTGGTTACAAGTCCAGTTTGTATCTGATGACCGTACTGGTGGCACAGGCTTCTTTGCTACATATCGAATGATTGAACTTACACAGGGTAGGTTGCCAAGCAGTGTAAGCAGTTATAACACTGCTTTTGTGTTTCAGCTTAACTAACCTTGTCTCTCGACAGGGAGCTGTTCATGGGATGAATTCTTGTGTGATAACAGACATTGTCTCTTACTTCCTGCTCTCTGTGATGGTATCTTTGACTGTGTAGACCAGAAAGATGAGGTGAACTGCAGCCAGAAGCATTGGGGTACGTCTAGGAGGTACAAATCAGCAAGCAAGTATTTAAAAAACAATACAGATAATGCGCAGAGGGTGATGAATGTATGTTGGAAAATTAGGCAACTTACATACATCAGATACATCAGATTGTCCTCATACCTAGGTATGTATATATATATATATATATATATATATATATATATATATATATATATATATACATATAGGTATAGTGCAGGAATCGGCCCTCAAGGTGTGACAGTATTGGTTAATAAGCCAAAGTTCAGTGGAAATATAAGTCATAAATAGATAGATCTTTCAAGATTCTGGATAGTCCTCTTGGACCAAGGTTATAAGTCCAGTCTTGTATATATGTAAAAGACAGAAAACAGAAAAATCAGAGGACTAGTGTGTGTTTGTAATAGCCCATCACCATAGTAAACAGCTTCCACTATGATAATATAACCAGCTTCCCCGGTATCACGATGTTTCTCCAAAAGTCTGCATAATCAGCACATCTGTATGTCTGTTCCTCAGTCATAAACCAGTCACAAAACCTCTCCTCCACTCATCAGATATGGGGAAACAAGATAATGTACCATATGGTGTAGTATTTCAAAAACAGATATTTTGATTAGCAAATCATATAGAATGTGCACTCACAATAAATCAAAAACAAGCTTATCTGTTGTACAGGTTACACTGATTGCTGTAAAACCAGCCCCTCGGTTGTAAACAGGAATTTCCCACAGTCTCCACACAGAAAACTCGATGGTTAGATAATCCAGGTAAACTCAGGACAGGGAGGTACAGTCAGTGGAAGGGCCTCAATGCGTTTCGTCTAATGACTTCTTCAGGAGAAGTCTGCATAGCTGGTTATATTATCATATTGGAAGCTGCTACACAGCTAAACGGTTCCTGCCTCTGAATAAGAGCAGTCTATGCAGATAAGCTAATTTATTAATTTTCTGGTGTGTTTACTATGGTGATGGGCTATCATATTGGAAGCTGCTACACAGCTAAACCGTTCCTGCCTCTGAATAAGAGCAGTCTATGCAGATAAGCTAATTTATTAATTTTCTGGTGTGTTTACTATGGTGATGGGCTATCACAAACACACACTAGTCCTCTGATTTTTCTGTTTTCTGTCTTTTACATATATACAAGACTGGACTTATAACCTGGGTCCAAGAGGACAATCCAGAATCTTGAAAGATCTATCTATTTATGACTTATATTGCCACTGAACTTTGGCTTATTAACCAATACTGTCACACCTTGAGCGCCGATTCCTGCACTATACCTATATATTTATTCTGGACTTACCACCCATTTCAAGGAAGGCTGCCTCCATACGTGGAAGAGGTGTTTTTGTGGACTCACATGACATACCATACATATACAATACTGTTGTTTGCGCCAATTGTTTATTGCTGTATATCTTATATATATATATATATATATATATATATATATATATGTATATATATATATATATATATATATATATATATATATATATATATAAAATCTAAATTTCACACAGAGTATATATATGCCACTTCAAAATTTTTATACCACCACTTATAAATTTCCACTTTGTCCATTGTGTCTATAATATATGTAATTCTAAAATGAATCAATGTGTCAAGTGTGGGTATATTATTACAGGTGTGCTCTTATTAGATAGACCAAGGGATAAATGTATCATATTCTAGCTATCATTTTGTAGAAGGTACTAAGAAGATAACTAGAATCTGATTGGTTGCTATAGGCAACATCAACATTTTTCAAACCCGCCGGAAACTCACAGCTTGATACACTTACCCCAGATTTCAATCAATTAAATATTGATGACTTTACAGGTTATTCCTCAAAAAGCAGAATACTACTGTGCTAGAAGGTACTAAGGTACTATAAATATATATACTGGTAGTAGTGGCAGTATGAAGATGTATATTAGCATTTTAGGTTGATATGAAAGATGAAAGAGAAGTAAATTTGAGGCACAATATAAACAAAGGACAACATTGTGTTTATGTTCTCAGACTGTGGGGGCTTTCTGAGCAGTCTAGATGGTTCTCTCTTCTCCCCCAATCATCCTGACCTTTATCCCGGGACGACAGTTTGTCGCTGGCTTCTCTCTGTGCCAGACGGCCTGATCATTCGAATTCAGTTCCACAACTTTAGCCTAGAGTCAGAACAAAGCTGCAATTTTGACTATGTAGAGATCCATGACAGTGGTGGATTTGGAATTGCCAGTTTGATGGGAAGGTAAGTGAAGAAGCAATGCATAATAATAGGTTATTATAATGAAATAGATGGGACTGTGGAATGTACTTTGCAAAATAGCTGAACAAGCTTACAGTAGGGTTGCCAGGCTGGTGAATCTCCAATCAAATTAGGCTAAACTGAAATTATAGCTTCAGGTTTTATTTTGTAAAGGCATTGGCAATTATATGCATGACTCACACAACTGAGATGTAGAATGTTTTTCTACTATGTGTTCTGTTAGGTTTGATTTGTGGTTGCATTTACAGTAGCATTTTCTAAGCATTTTCTTTTTACAATTAGTGTTCTAGCTCCTCACTCTGCTCATAGACAATGATTATGTTTTGATTGCCTTGTTCCTTTCAGAATCCTATCTCTCCTACTAACAGTATTTCTCCTTTTTCTTGTGATGATTTATCTGGTGCTTTTATTGTATAAACTCTCAGTAGCTTATACAAGTAGTTAGACTTCAATAGTATAAAAAGAAATTATTTTATTCATAGGATCAGCAGACCTTCACTTTTATATTTCTTTTGTTAGGTTCTGCGGTTCTGAAACTCCACCTAGCTTTACTTCCTCTGGTACACAAATGACTATTCTGTTTGTGGCAGATGAGGAAGTATCAGATGTAGGATTCTATGCTACATATCAAGCTCTTAACGCTACAGAGAGTAAGTTACATAACTTTCATGGTGCTACTATCTGTTCACTTTCATTTCTCTTTGGCTCAGATTTCTCTATTATTGTGTATCTTAGATATGAACCCATGCTAAGTAATTGTCTTTATTTCAAAATTATTAATGTTATTAATATTGCACCATTAATCTTCCTTTCTCTTAGGTGACTGTGGTTCTTTGGAGTTGAGGTGTGGTGATGGAAGATGTCTACCTTTGCAATGGGCCTGTGATGGGTGGCTAGACTGTTCTGATGGTAGAGATGAACAGGAGTGTCCAGAGATACCTGACCCTGAACCAGGTAATAACCACTAGGACTGGTTTGTTTTCCAAAACCAAGAAATTGTTCTGACTTAACTTCAACTTAGTGTTAATCTGTGTGACATAAACTACTACCTGTCAAGGCCACATTTCACCTAACTCTTTGTTCCCTCTCATCTTGCCCTAGTGAATCCATGTCAGCCACTGAATGTTCCTCTGTGCCATGGTTTGTCTTACTCCCTCACTGTGTTTCCCAATCTCTGGGTTCCTCTTCTAGAGCAACCAGCAGTCAGTGAGTTATTCAAAGGATATAAGGTAATGTTATTGCTTTGACTTTGTATATAAGTCTTATATTATATACTGCAGCTTGTGGAGTGAATGTAAAAGCAAAACACTCAGCAATTTTTTGTTTGAATTATTATTAAAAATGGTCATACAGAACAATGTCCAAGTTTTAATTCTAGAAATTAAACATAAAGGACAGTGTTGCAAATGAAAATGGTAACCATTCTTCCACACTCTTGAAGGTAGTTGATGCTACTACAGAGATACAATATTTAAACATGTGGGGCCTGAGTCATTAAGGGGAGCAAGGCAAAAAAAAGAAGTCAATATAATCCTGGACAAACCATGCTACAATGTAAGAGGTACAAATTAGTTTATTATTTTGCACATAAAGACAATACTGGCTGTTTTTTCATGTAGCACTCAAATACTTGATAACTTTATTTTTGCACTGAAATTTAAAGTTGATTTAGGACATGTCCTACCCCAACTATAAATCTGTTCCCACATATTAAATTTACCACCCCCCTCCAAAGCAGCATGGTGTTGTCGAGGTACACAGTCACTCCTTAATAACTCAGGCCCATGGACTGTAAGACAAGTGCTACTAATTTAACACTCATGTTTGTAAAAGGCTTCACCAACATGATTCAAATAGACTTCTGGTAGGAGAGCTTCCAGGAAAATAAACAGATGACTATGCACATAGCAACTTTAGATTGCAGGAAATGTATCTCCTTTTTCTGGTCCCTCTGTAATATAGCTGTTTCTTAGATTGTGTATCCTTTTCCTCGCAAGATATACCAACTGATTTGACATGTGATTACTTACTGATTTCATTGATCATAGTTACACTCTCTACCTTTGGTCTAGATGCAATTTCTCATTGGCTCAGATTTCTCTGTTTTTGTATCATTTATCATCTTCCCTCTTTCCTGATCCCAAGTGTGCTGTCAGCAGTGCCTCCAGTTGGTCCTACAGTGCCACCAACCTCACTAGCATCTTCTCTAGCACACAGTTGCAGATAACTGTGACCTAGTATTTATTAAGCAAAGGTGGAAAATTAAATTCAGTGCTCTGTGTCTCCGGAACAGTCCACAGAGACACATCACTCTGATGATGTGGATGGAATCTCCGCTCTCAATAGGAGAGCAGAGATTCATTACTGTAATTGCTGGCAGTGTACGCAGTTGGACATCATGGTGATGTTCAGTGGCATATTGAAGTCAATTGAATCTCCCCCCAAGAGTCCCTTTTTAGATATTCCTTAAATATATGGTTTTATTACCCCTGAGGCCTTTCCCACCCCTGTATTGAGCACTTTTAGGTTCATCACATATGACATGAATTAAAAGGAAGTGCAGAGTGCCAGATGACCTAAAGACGTATGACTACCAAAAACGCTGCATTTCCAAAATATTGAATAATCCGTAATGATCATGAAGGCACTATGTGTTGATATTACATCCAGACTGTTCAATGCACCCTATAAAGGTGCACAGGGAAATTTGTGATGTTTGGGTACCATAGTTCACACAAATTAGCTTAGCCAGAAATCCTGATATTCAGCGGCTCAACACAGGGAACTGAATTCTTCCTATCCCTATCCCTATTTGGATTCACTCAAGCAAAAAAGTTCTTCCTACCTGGTACTTAACCATATTTATTTGCTTGTCAGCTTCTCATGGCAAGAAATTAGAAAGCAGATTTTATGATCATATCAGTAGATTTCAAACTCTCTTTGGATTCAATTCTGGATTACTTTGAATGAATACAGTGATCAGCAATATACTGTATATATTGTTGGCAGGCAACAAAAAAAATTGACAATAAGATGAAACAATGGACAGACTGTCACACCTGCAATTCTCTCATCCTAGACCGGGGACTCTGTAACCTTTACACTTATCATGACCTGGTAATTAGTGAATGAGTATGTATAACTTTTATTGGATCGCTGCTGTGATGTCAGAATATCAAAAGACCTGGAGAACTGGCCTTTGTATGCAGGGGCAGGGGTAAGTATTTTGGTAAATGTGAAGTTCCTGTACATCCTGCAATTTCGCTATTTGGTGGTAAAGAGTTTGATTTATAAAAAAAAGTTTATTAACTCAACTGAAGTGTTCTATGTGGCAGGAAAGTGAGCAGGTAATGAAAGATAGTCTTCTGCAACTGAAGCAGTTCTGTAAAAAGAAACATGAGAAAATACCCTCAAGGTCATATGCTGGATTCATAATAAGTATATAAAAAAATTGGAAAAATTAATATATAATCACTTGTTACCATTTGTTGCATTTCAATGTTCAATTAAATTTTCCAACAAAATATGAGAATGTATGCAAAATACACATAAAAAATATTTATTTTAAAAATGGTGCCATTTTTGTAATCAGATTTGCTTGAATATCAAATTTAGGTCAAATAAAGGCAGTACTACATATTCTAGAAGGTTTTCAATATTTTCTTTTATTCATCACATTATATATCTAATATCTGTAATAGCTGATATACCAACTGTATTATTTATCACATGGTTTATTCCCAAATGCAGAATTTGAACAAATAGGACGTTGTTGTAATCCATGTGTGAAATATAAACCTGAGTGTGTAAAGTCCACAGAGGAGGAGGACAACACTTATGCGATAAATGAGTTCTCATGGACTGGATACGATTAATATATATGTAATACAAAAGAGCCTATTGTGGCTTTCAAACAAGCAAAGCCTTGAGGGGGCTGACATTGATAGAATGCACTCTGGTTATTCATTCAATGTATGCTTTACTGCACCTTTTACGAAAATATTTGAACAAAATTAAAGAACCCAAGCCCATTACCTGAAATGTGTAGTCAAACCCAGGTAATGCATCTCTCTGCACTGTAAGGGTTAATGTGACAGGATGGACCACCTATGCTACCCTGTCTGTTGTTGTTGGAAACCGGCTGTGCTTATTTGGGATAAAGAAAGGGAAAGGTGGCAAAACCTTTTCTTTTCTTTATCCCAAATGCACACTTTAACCACAGTGGTAGCGGCTTAAGCTGTTGCCACCACTGGACTCCTTCACGACATCCAGAACTGCATTCCTTCTGAGTAACTGTCGCTACTAGTGTACCCCTTGCTAGTGCACCTGGGCTGGTACCCCTGACCTCTTTCTATAGATCAGGGTTGCTGTGGATGGATCCACCGTGGCCTATCCCACTGGCCAGAGCTGCTGGGTAGCAGACAGAGCGGTGGTACTGGAAAGCTGTGTCCAAACCTCAGAACAGCCGGAAACGGATTAGATTTGGGTCTAATCTGTAGATCACAGGAAATTACAGCAGGGAAGAAGTTGTAAAGCAGGTCTTGAAGCAAGTGATGTTTATTCCCTCAAGTGCTCTGACAAGGACAGTTCACACTGGTTGAAGGTACCAGTGATCAGAAGGTACCAGTGATCAGATGAAACAATAATGATACATTCAGTACAAACCAGTGCTGCTTTATACAGTTTGGGACACAGCCTACCATGGGGTAAGCCATCCCCCTGAAATCTTTGCTGACCCCAAGAAGTCTGAGCTATTTTTAGTATCAGCATGCAATAGGCTGCCCCAAACAAGGATTTTAATGCAATTTATAGTTAACAAAATGTACACTTATCTGTGATATCCTACATCATGTGCTGTTTACAATGTTCAGACATTTCCCTTTATCCAGGTAGTATACAGGTAACGACTCCCTGTTGTGTATTCAAGTGTTGGTCACTCACATTGATAAACTTATTTAGCCTTAATGAGGAAGTTACAGAAAGGACTCCTCAAACAAATGCTCATTGCATTAGACATATACCTCAGAAATTAATGCAATTTCTACACAGAAATATAACACAATATAATAAAATAAGTACATTTCTAATACACAGTATCAAGAATCAGTACAAATTGGCACCCTGCGCTCTTACCTTTCAATTAATGTACACAATAAGTTATTTATAAGTGATCCAGCCACAGTTAACTTATGAAATTAGGTCTCCATAAATAAATGGTGATGATGACAGGAGACAGGCTGCATATAATGCTGTGCTGGAGCTTGTTCTGCAGATTGGGTCCTCCTTTGTGGAGGCTGGGTTTCATCAGGTCCACCAACGACGCAGAGTAGCTTTGAAATAGCAAATTTAGCTCACCTACTGTATTTCTCAGTCAATGATTTAACCCCACCTCTCTCTTTCTCACATACACACACTTAATCATACAGTAAATGCACAGAATTGTTGTTAAATAGCAAAAAATTAATCCAATTCTATTTTCCCTTGACAGATCCTTCAGGAACTGCCATGCTTCCCTGCTATGCGCCCATTACTGTGTGCCCTGCTGGTTCCCAGTTGTTCGTCTGATGGTGGTGCATTGCAGCCATGTCGCTCAGTCTGTCTAAATGCAATGCATCTATGTATGACACAGCTAGAGCAACTTGGTTTGTCATGGCCCTTTAACTGTGACTGGCTCCCACCACATAGTCAGCAACCAGACTGTGTGATTCCCTAAAAAGGAGTTGTCAAACTATAAAATAAAATGTATCAGGTCTAACTCCTCTCATTTCTATATCTGAGATGTATTATTATACAAAGTAGTAAAGCAATTCATTGGATGGTGTTCTCTGAACATGGTGTTATTTGTTTCTTTAAATAAATCTGCTTAAAAATAAGTTTATTTTTAAAACAAATAAATAATTTAAACCCGTGATAACTCTGCAGAAGAGTGGTACTGATAACTTTAGGGGAATTTCTTGGAGTGCATTTATGGATATGCTTGATTTTACTATGCAATTCTTTAGCTATTACTCATTCTTCCTCTTAATACAAAGTATATACTGTTTCATTATTTCTCAATGTTTGTAGCCTGTTAATCCTTGCTTATATATTGTTTTTTTCACTTTTCGTTTTCCTTTGTAGTGACTTATTCTATTTTTCTCAGCTTGTTGTATTCAGATTGTTTCCACCTTAATCTTGTCCTCACATTACCTTTTTATTCACCCTGAGATCTCAATTTCTTACCTCTGTATAATTGTCATTTTATCTTTTCTCATTCTCACCATATTTCCCACCCTTAATGTCGTCTCTCCCCAGTTTCTGTCTTTTCCTGGTACTTGCCCCCATTTCCTGTCTCTCATTCCCTTTTCTGTCTGATATTTTCCCTTGTGGTTTTTGGCTCTTTAATAGAATAGTTTGACTCACTAAGGGGGAGGGGAACATGGGTGAGAGCGTCACAGCTGGGAGAAAGAAAGAAATAGTCTGATATCAGGAACGAAGAGACCGAGGCACATGAACAGTGTGAGTACAAAACAAAAAGAGAGAAAATGTGTTGAGTGAGAAAAGGTATGGAAGGAGTCGGAGATGAAAACACAATTTGACAAAATGATTGTGCTTTGGATTGTAATTTGTATGACACAATGAATAATGGATAAATTGATGTTAGTAGTGTCTATTGTTTTAATGGCTATCAACTAGTTTAGTTTAGTGTAAGGCTAGATACACATTACAGTATTTTAAGCCTATTATTGAGCAATCACACGATAAATGACCATTTAGCTTCATATCACATTAGTGTGTACACTGCAATGATGAACGATTATCGTTCCAAAACACATGGTATCTTTCATTTGATTTTTAAACTGGACTAACAATGTCATTCAACAATAGAACAATATCCTTCCAATTCTGCAGTGTGTATGCAACCACTACCAGCAATGTCCATAGACCTCATTGGAGTGTGCAGTCACAATCTTTTCAGCCGATGGTTATGACAGATGAAGAGTGCAGATCTGAACGTAAATTGTGTAAAACATGTATACCGTGTACACATGAATCGGCCTGCTGATCGGGACTTTTTTTTCTGTCATCGGTAAAATCGTTAAAGTTGCATCTGTAGAGATTTTTTGTAGTGTGTACCCAGCCTAAAACTAATTGCAAGCTGTATGTAACCATTGTTATAGGATTGAAAGCACAAGGTAACAGGTAAAAACAATAACACATGTGCAGGGTAAGGAAAACTAAATGTGTAGTTAAAGGGACAAGATTTCCTCTGTTGCATTTGTCCATCACCAAAGCCTCCCTTTACATTTGTTCCTTTATTGCAATGCAGAGAGTTGCATGAGTTTTCATTATGATGATGATGCTTTTTTTCTCTTTTCAGTTTATGTACTTAATCTTACACTGTTGCTATAGACTTAGTGAAGATCCCAAGGTCATTCCAGTTTCACATGCAAATAAGCTAAATTAGCAACATTGTTGAAGGAACAGTATAGGCATTATTTATTTTGCTTTGTTTTGTTTGCTACTGGTCTTTATCAACCACCTATTTTGCCCAGTAAAGATAATGGACGGGTGTGTTGGAAAATATGAGCATGTGTAGCGCACAGTAGCAGGTCAAATTAATTTACAATCCGATGAAAAAAATTAGGTGTGTTTTTTTTTTTTAAACATAAATCACTGTAACAGGCAATAAGAAATGTTGGTATTTACTATTTCACTTAGTTTGTTTCTTCTGCTATTAATGATTTATAATTCTGCATAGTGTCTTTGACTACCATGGTAACCACAGTCATATGATGTAGTGAGCAGAGAGGCTATGAAAAGCCCCTCTGAGTTGTGTCGACTGTGTGTAATCTAAAATACACCCCTCCCCCTTCTCCCCCATTGCCTTCACATTACATGCTGAGAGCTGTCAACCTGTCTCTGTGTAACTGGCAACCATATTTTGCAGCCTCCAGAAAGATTTGGAAAACAGCTAAGACAGACTCCTATTCAGGCTTAAAAAGTACTTAACGTGCCATTTAAAAAAAACAAAAACCTTTATAAATGGGATTGCTGCTTTAAAAAATACCCTTGGGCAGTAGGAACTCTGAACTATATATGCCCTTGATTACATATCAAATATATATTCTAAATTAATATAATTTTGGGATACTCTTCTAAAACTTAGGGGTGAGCATCACATGAAATTTTGCACAGTATGATAAAGAGTGTAGCACTTCTCTAGTAAAATTATAGTGCTCAAGCTACTTTATCGACCTTATTGTCATGTGACTGATCAGAAACTGTAGCATCGTAGCAAACAGTATGGGGAGACTTGCAATTTCACAAAATGTATTCATGTAACATTCAATTACATATTATGGAGCTCATTGTATAACATTTTTAGCATGGTGCGTAGCATTGATAGTATGGTTTTTATATAAATATAAATATTTACACATATATATATATATATATATATATATATATATCTACTATATAAATGCCTAGTGGCGTGTGTGGAAAAAAAAAAACAAGCTGCAGCGCCACCTGCTGGGCAGAGTTATACACTGACCTATATATTTCTTGAAGGAGAAGTGACAGTTGGGAGTGGTTGGTGGTTGCCGGGGGTGACAGTGGGGAGTTTTTAACACCTTAAGTAGCTTGATGAAGGATGTGGCGATGAAGATGAAGGATGAGGTGATGGAGAAAAATGATGAGGTGGTGACATGTGGACAAAACCACGTTAAAAAAGGGCGCTTGCGTCGGGAAGTAACGCTCTTCCCCTGAGGAGGCCTGGGCTAGGCCGAAATGCATGACAAGAACCTTTTTAACACCTTGAGTAGCTTGATTTGACTAGAATGCATGAGTATCATGCACAGGTTAACTTGTATATATATATATATATATATATATATATATATATATATATATATATATATATATATGTACAGAATTAATAATTTCTTACTTTTACACATAATTTCTTTGACTGATAGGTGTACACTAAAAAGGGCCTAATTACAAGTTGACCGAATAAAAAACCTTTCTTACAGCAGTGGTGTTGACATACCATGTCCACATTACAATAGCCATCTAAAGAGATTTGCTGACTCATATTTATATATATTTGATATTTATATATATTATTTGTCTTTGACATACTAATCCATGTCAAAGTTGTAAGCAGTGGGAAATAGTCATAAGACTTCGGGACCAATTTATCAAAGGACAAAAGCCCCATTGCCAGTGAAACCCCATTGCTGGCAGGAGGACTTGTTTTCGACCCTTTATATAGGGGTCGAAAAAACAAGGTGGTCTCCCCCTTTATATAAGGGAGAGACCACCAGTGACAAGTGCCATTGCAAGCCTCACGGCGATACTTAGAGTTTTGTTGGGTTCTCATGAATGAAAACACTAAAAGAAAGCTATTTTAGCTCCTGCTTCTTACTCCCACAAAATTATAAGTAAAAATTAAAAATGTCAAAAAAACTAAGTCTGCATATCAAAATGAATAACAAGAATTTATTTTAATCTAAAGGAATGAAACACAACACAGTACATGACATATACCTAAATATGACATAGGCAAATCACTATATATATATATATATATATATATATTTATTTTAAAGATGAGCGGGCTCGGATTTAGTAAATCAGAGCCCCCCGAACAGTGCGGATCCGATCCCGATCCGAGCACTGTTCGGGTATTCCCAGCGGACTCCAAACTGAAAACGAGGCTGAACGTCATAATCGCTGCATCGGATCTCGCGAGATCTGGATTCATGTTAGTCCCCCCCCACCCTGGGACCAGCAGCACCTCCTCCCCGTGCACTGGATGTATGTCAGACCTCGGTGACTGATCTCCGCACCAACAGCCTCTTAACTGTTCCACTGTGGGAAAAAATAGGGGTGGAGCTGCGGGAGAGCTGTGTGTAGATGCTGGAGGTGTGAGGAGCTGATACTGCACGCAGGTTGCTACAGGGTGAGTGTGACTTATGTCTGCACTTATGTCTGCATCTTACTTCCTGCACCTGCCCTCAGGTACACATCCAGCTTACATACATTAACATTCAGAGACTGCATGAACTAAGGTGATTCCTGATAACTCCTAGTGTGAAGAAATGATGATCAGACACCATGAGAGATTCAGGATTCTGGACTCCGGGCACCTTGTGATTTACAGACTACTTAAATGAATTTAATGGATCTCACACATCTTTCGCCTTCCCTGGCAAATTACTTCAAAGGTTTCCTGATAATCTTTTCATCTCACACAATACACTTTCTAAATGCTGGATAATTCAAATGTGCAGCCAGAGAAGTTCATTAATAATTAATTCAACTATAAAGAAGAAGTTGATGTGCACGGGAGAGTTTTGGTGTCTCGTGTTTTGTGTTTTGGATTCGGATTTCCGTGATGTTTTGGGTTCGGATTTGTTTCGCAAAACACCTGCCGAAAGGTTTTGGTTCGGATTTAAGGTTTTGGATTCGGATTTTTTTTGAAAAAAGCATAAAAAGTTCAAAAATCAAGTTTTTGGGCTTATTTTCACTCCTACGCTATTATTAACCTCAATAACATTCAATAACAAGCATTTCCACTAATTTACCATGTATTCTGAATACCTCACAATATAGTTATTAGTCCAAAACGTTGCAATGAGGTATCTTTCTGGACTGCGTAGTGGAGTGGTCCCCACAATATAATAAGAAAACCATCAACTGGTCTTAATCGCACCACAAAATGTACCTGGATTGCGTAGAGGAGTGGGTCACCACAATATAAATTAAAAACCCTGAACTTGTATGATTCGCACCAATAAATGTATCTGGACTGCCTAGAGGAGTGGGTCACCACAATATATATTATAAGAAAACCATCAACTGGTATGAATCGCACCGAATAATGTACCTGGACTGCGTAGAGGAGTGGGTCACCACAATATAAATTAAAAACCCTGAACTTGTATGATTCGCACCAATAATGTACCTGGACTGCGTAGAGGAGTGGGTCACCACAATATAAATTAAAAACCCTGAACTTGTATGATTCGCACCAATAAATGTATCTGGTTTGTGTAGAGGAGTGGTCACCACAATATAAATTAAAAACCCTAAACTTGTATTATTCGCACTAATAAATGTATCTGGACTGCGTAGATGAGTGGTCACCACAATATAAATTAAAAACCCTGAACTTGTATGAATCGCACCAAATAATGTACCTGGACTGCGTAGAGGAGTGGGTCACCACAATATAAATTAAAAACCCTGAACTTGTATGATTTGCACCAATAATGTACCTGGACTGCGTAGAGGAGTGGGTCACCACAATATATATAATAAGAAAACCATCAACTGGTATGAATCACACCGAATAATGTACCTGGACTGCGTAGAGGAGTGGGTCACCACAATATAAATTAAAAACCCTGAACTTGTATGATTCGCACCAATAATGTACCTGGACTGCGTAGAGGAGTGGGTCACCACAATATATATAATAAGAAAACCATCAACTGGTATGAATCGCACCGAATAATGTACCTGGACTGCGTAGAGGAGTGGGTCACCACAATATAAATTAAAAACCCTGAACTTGTATGATTCGCACTAATAATGTACCTGGACTGCGTAGAGGAGTGGGTCACCATAATATATATTATAAGAAAACCATCAACTGGTATGAATCGCACCGAATAATGTACCTGGACTGCGTAGAGGAGTGGATCACCACAATATAAATTAAAAACCCTGAACTTGTATGATTCGCACCAATAATGTACCTGGACTGCGTAGAGGAGCGGGTCACCACAATATAAATTAAAAACACTGAACTTGTATGATTCGCACCAATAAATGTATCTGGATTGTGTAGAGGAGTGGTCACCACAATATAATTTAAAAACCCTGAACTTGTATTATTCGCACCAATAAATGTATCTGGACTGCGTAGAGGAGTGGTCACCACAATAGAAATTAAAAACCCTGAACTTGTATGAATCGCACCAAATAATGTACCTGGACTGCGTAGAGGAGTGGGTCACTACAATATAAATTAAAAACCCTGAACTTGTATGATTCGCACCAATAACTGTATCTGGACTGTGTAGAGGAGTGGTCACCACAATATAATTAAAAAACCCTCCACGGGTCTGAATTCCCAAAAAAAAGGTTCTGGACTGCGTAGTGGGGTGGCCCCGGTACACAATTTTTTACCGGGGCAACAATATTATTAAAAAACCCTCCATGGGTCTGAATTCCACCCAAAAAGTTTATGGACTGCGTAGTGTAGTGTTCCCCACAATATTATTTAAAAATTTTGCAGCAACAGTCAACGTTGTTTAATATCTGATATACCTCTATCTGGACTGCATAGTAGAGTGGCCCCGGTACCCAATTTGGTACCGGGGCCACAATACCTCCTCCAACCATGGTACAGAGCATTCATCATTGAGATCCCATCAAGTATGTTAAAGACAGACAGGGTCGAAGTGTTATTGGTTGTCTTTGTGAACCAAAAAACTGTCCCTGTTGCACATAGTCGTGCAGTGAAGACTGACTTTTTCATTTAAAGGCACCATCTTTCAAGTGTAGTGTTTGTAAGTCATATTATACTTTTGGTAAAATTTGTTTAATTTGTTCCTCTTTATGGTAACTACTAATAGAATTAAAGTATTAAATAGAAGCGGCAGTTCCTCTTTATGGGAATTAGTAGTAGAATTAAAGTATTAAATAGAATTAAAGTATTAAATAGAGTGGTATAGAGTGGTAGTGTGGTATAGAGTGGTCCCCACAATATAATAATAAAACCCTCAACTGGTCAGAATTCCACCAAACAAGTATCTGGACTGCGTATTGGGGTGGCCCCGGTACCCGATTTGATACCAGGCCACAATAAAATAAATACACCCTCAACTGGTCAGAATTCCACCAAACAAGTATCTGGACTGCGTAGTGGGGTGGCCCCGGTACCCAATTTGATTCCGGGGCCACAATACCTACTCCAAGTTCCAAGTGTAGTGTTTATAACATCTTAACACTACACTAATTCTAGCACGTCAAAACCTCTTGTTTTAAATAATGACAGGGCATTTAACTTTTGATTTAATTTATTGAATTTGTTGGCATTTTCTTTTACTTTTTGAACATGGCAAACAACTGTTGAATGGTCACATAATGCCAAAAAAATAGTTGCAAGATGGAATTGTCCTTGGGCCCTCCCACCCACCCTTATGTTGTTGAAATAGGACATGCACACTTTAACAAACCAATCATTTCAGCGACAGGGCCTACCAAACAACTGTGGCTGAAATGATTGGTTTGTTTGGGCCCCCACACCAAAAAAACAATTCATCTCTCCCTGTACAAACTAAACAGGCTCTACTGAGGAAAGATGTCGTCCTCATCCTCAACCTCTGATTCCTCTCCCCCTACAGTGTGTACTTCCTCCTCCTCACACATTATCCATTCGTCCCCGCTGGACTCCACAACCACAGGTCCCTCTGTACTATCTGGAGGGCAGTGCTGTACTTCATTGAGGAATTGATTATTCATTTTTATAAACATCATTTTTTCAACGTTGTGAGGAAGCAACCTCCTTCGCCGCTCACTGACCAGGTTCCCCGCTGCACTAAAAACTCTTTCCGAGTACACACTGGAGGGGGGACAACTCAGTTAAAAAATAGAGCCAGTTTGTACAGGGGCTTCCAAACTGCCTTTTGGAGTTCTACCACGGCACTACCTCTAGTTAATTTAGATTGCAAGGCTTGTATTGTATTGTATTGTAAATACTTTGAAGATATAAAAAGCAGGCTGCACAGACTGTGGAGCTAGAAAGTGAAATTAAATGGACCACGTTACTTTGGTGGCTATCTATGCCCCCCCCCCCCCACCCTACACTTGTAGTTGAATATAAATAAAGCAGCCTGCATAGACTGTAGAACTAGAAATTCAAATATACAAAGAAATGGACAAAGGCAGTTTGGTATCTGTCTGCATCAGATCCCCTCTCCACTAGGAGTAAAATAGAAAACTATTCAGCCGTTATATAATATAGAATATAAATAGAAATTGAGAAAGGCAATTTGGTATCTGTCTTCATCATAATCATCAACATCCTCCTCAGCGCCAGCTACATCAATAGCCTCCTCCCGGTGTACAACATTCACACCTTCATTAGCCAAATCTGTAACTGGACTGTGGGTGATCCTTCCAGCATATGCAGAGGGTGTGCTGCAAATGCTGGATGGAGTCACCTCTTCCCGTACAGTGATGGGAAGGTCAGGGTTCACAACCAACAACACCCTTGGACTCGCCTTGGGGATTTGTGATGTCATCTGTTTAGAAGGCTGAGTTCTTTGCTGTTTTGTTGTTGTTGCTGACAGCATAACTCTCTTAAATTTTTTGTAGGGGGGGAGGAGGGCTTAGATCCTTGGGTGAAGCTGGACCACTAGTCATGAACACGGGCCAGGGCCTAAGCCGTTCCTTGCCACTACGTGTCATAAATGGCATATTGCCAACTTTACGTTTCTCCTCAGATGATTTTAAGTTTCTCTTTTTGCTATTTTTTGAGAACTTGGGCTTTTTGGATTTTACATGCCCTGTACTAGGAGATTGGGCATCGGCCTTGCCAGACGACGTTGATGGCATTTCATCGTCTATGTCATGACTAGTGGCAGCAGCTTCAGCATTAGGAGGAAGTGGGTCTTGATCTTTCCCTACTTTATCCTTCAAATTTTGGTTTTCCATTATATGTAGCACAAGAGAGCGTACCCCTAAGCCACACACACTCGGCAAAGCCTTTAAAAATTATATGCGGCACAGGAGAGTAGCACTGGACTTATACTGCTGAATCAGTGAACTTTGTAATAGCAGTACCACTGGACTTATACTGCTGAATCAGTGAACTTTGTAATAGCAGTACCACTGGACTTATACACTGCTGAATCAGTGAACTTTGTAATAGCAGTACCACTGGACTTATACTGCTGAATCAGTGAACTTTGTAATATATCAGTACCACTGGACTTATACTGCTGAATCAGTGAACTTTGTAATAGCAGTACCACTGGACTTATACACTGCTGAATCAGTGAACTTTGTAATAGCAGTACCACTGGACTTATACTGCTGAATCAGTGAACTTTGTAATAGCAGTACCACTGGACTTATACACTGCTGAATCAGTGAACTTTGTAATAGCAGTACCACTGGACTTATTCTGCTGAATCAGTGAACTTTGTAATATCAGTACCACTGGACTTATACTGCTGAATCAGTGAACTTTGTAATAGCAGTACCACTGGACTTATACTGCTGAATCAGTGAACTTGGTAATATAATATTGCAGTACCAATGGGCTTATACTGCAGGATTGGTTTTGCAAATTATGTTGTAATTAAAAAAAAATTAATTATTTTTTTTGTATTTTTTTTATAACTTTTTTTAAATTTTTTAAACACTTGGGAATAATGGGGAAATAAGTATGCCCTTAGAAGCACAGAGCACAGGACACAGTACCACTGGTCACTGGACTGAACAGGGCACAGCACAGGACCCAGCAGCACCACTGAACTCAAAATTGACAGAGCACAGCACACAGCACCACTGGACTTTTACTGTTTAATGTGTGAACTTGGTAATATTGCAGTACCAATGGGCTTATACTGCAGGATTGGTTTTGCAAATTTTGTTGTAATTAAAAAAAATTTTTAATTTTTTTTTTGTATATTTTTTTATAACTTTTTCTTATTTTTTAAAACACTTGGGAATAATGGGGAAATAACTATGCCCTTAGAAGCACAGAGCACAGGACACAGCACCACTGGACTGAACAGGACACAGCACAGGACCCAGCACCACCACTGAACTCAAAATTGACAGAGCACAGCACACAGCACCACTGGACTTTTACTGTTGAATGTGTGAACTTGGTAATATTGCAGTACCAATGGGCTTATACTGCAGGATTGGTTTTGCAAATTTTGTTGTAATTAAAAAAAATTGTAATTATTTTTTTGTATTTTTTTTTATAACTTTTTTTTATTTTTTAAAACACTTGGGAATAATGGAAAAATAACTATGCCCTTAGAAGCACAGAGCACAGGACACAGCACCACTGGACTGAACAGGACACAGCACAGGACCCAGCAGCACCACTGAACTCAAAATTGACAGAGCACAGCATACAGCACCACTGGATTGATACTGCAGAACACAGCACAGCACTGCACAGCACAGCACAGAACTAAAGAGCACAGCACAGAACTAAACAGCACAGCACGAGATCTACCAGGACAGAGGACCACCTAACACACCCTCCCTCTACCCTGATCAATGCCCGAGTGAAGATGGCGGCGACTAGCGGGGAATTTATAGGATCCGAGTATCGCGAGATCCGACAGCGGGATTATGACTCAGAGCCTCAGTTTCAAGTTTTCATTTGGCGCCAATACCCGGATCTGTCTCGGATCCAACTCAGATCGGAAAGGTTCGGGTGGGCTCGGCTTCACAAAATCCGAGTGCGCTCATCTCTACCATCAAACCCATATAATTATCAACCTGTCATAAATTATCATTCAGCCCAACGCAATGTAAAGTATTGCGGATTAACTTATTGCCCAACACGCTTGAGCTGCGGAATTAGTGGCGCTATTTAAATAGCTGACGATCTACGCATGGCATGTCGGAGTGGATGTGTTCCATAGGGGGGCGCCAGGTTGCTTCATTTGTCTACAATAAACTCACTCCCTCTGTAGAATACTGGGCATTTATATCAGAAGCCCCCTAGATAGTTTAGAACAAAAATCTGGATTTTAGCAGTTTTTATGCTTTTTAAAAAATAAATCAGAACCCAAAACCCAAAATCAGAACCAAAACCTTTCGTGGGGTGTTTTGGCAAAACAAATCAGAACCCAAAACCTCAAGCTAATAAGAACCCAAAACCAAAAACCCGAAAAGTGGCCGGTGCACACCCATAATTTATTTATTAAAAAGAAACACAACCCCTTTCAGTGTACACTGATTAATGATGAGTAGCTGCTGCCATGAAAAAATAAAGAATGGAGTGCCAGAGTCCACAGAGTTATCTTAATAGTCACCTCTATTTGCAATGAAGGTCTCCTCTAAATGGGTCTTGCAATCACACAGCAGAAATGCCAATGGAGTACATCAATCCCCAGACAGAAGACAATGCAGACCAGATGGAAACCACAAGCCTTGATAATGAACTGGAGGTTGGTGTTTCATATGGATCCTGGCAGGTCCTCAATTGATAGTACAAATGACACATTAGCAGGTTCCAATAAGACACATGGATTTATATAGCCATCCAGTGTAAGGTATTGAGCTTTTAATATACAACTTCATGGTATCTTAACTAATCACATAGCACTTAGCTGTATATCGGAATGCAGTTTCTATTAAGGATCCTTCACCGCTCCACACGGAATAGTACAGCTTGATCCAGGTTTTGACTGATAATAATATTACTCCATGGTCTTCCAAAAAGACAAATATAATTTTGTTGTTCAATGTCACCACCTGCCACCATAGCTTCCGATAATTCCGCATTTGCTTGTAGTGAGTAATGTTTTTTCTGTGCACTCTCCTGTGCCTATTTTTATGTGCACTTACATAATGCACTAGGCATTATGTAAAACACTAATTAAACCAAATTTACCAGGTTCTCTTTAAATCAGCATTTAAATTGAATGTATAGGAGAAAATCCCCCAATGAAACTGGCAGATCACGAAAATGGGAGAATAAATCTGGTAATGAGGGGTCAAAACACTCTGGTCTCTATTCACCCAAAAGTATTTAAGGGTCCATGATTTCTTCAGCCCTTACTTTACATCACCAAGACTTGATTTCAAATCTGCCTCTTCCCCAAGATTACCAGATCTGCACTAGAAAAGGATGATCTTAAAACAAATGTGTGGTGCATAGTCCATGGTTTAGAAATTTTTTCACTATTATTATAAAAACTTAAAATGGACACGTACCAGAAATTATATAGAATCAAACATAACAGAAGCTGTATGATGTAGTTGTCCTTTCACTGCTTGGATTCATAGACATGAGCAGCAAACACCAATGAAACTTGAAGCAACCATTTTATTGAAAACTGGCATATAGAAGATTACATTATATCTTGTGGACCTCTACATAAAAATAAAAGCATATTATTCCTCAGACTCACAATTATATCTACAATTTTATATTAGGAAATATAACTGACCACTAAGATTATTCGGTCAAAGGTGTCCCAACACCCTTTGTATCCATTATAATCAAGCCTTATCAAATTATTTAACTCAAAATATTAATAATTGTAACACTTGTTTTATTATATGAGTGAAACTCATCGCAGAGCAAATAGGCCGAATATATATATAAAGCTATTGCTATTTTAAAATCTTGGCCAAAAAACTACTAGCAAGATAAACTTATCAAATATATCATATAATAGCCATACAATATCATACCACTATTCACAAATACAGCATGAGTTTAAAATATGAATGAACTTTAGAAGTGCCGAGAGGACACCAAAGTCTATGTTTAGTTCAAACTATTGAAGCACTGGTGCTAATAAAATTAATTTAAAGTTTTTTGGGCAGTGTTGAAACAACAAGATTGCCATTTTCCAAAGCGTCACATTATACATCAACATCCCAGTTTTTCACATGATAAGCATACAAAGTGTGATAATTTATGGAGCAGTGCTTTGACAAACTGCTGGAAAAATGCCAGAAAAAATAGGGGAAAATAGCTGAAACCACATTCTGTTTGAGCTATCTTGCATGTCAGAACATGTAAAATAAAAATTATATGAAGGCTATAAAACAAAACTTTCTGTCCATTCTATAACAATCAATTAGCTATCCATCATCAGACCTGGACCTCTAAGGGAAAGGTGGCGACTGCACCTAGAGATGTCTAGACTAATGCTAATTAGCACTGGGCCTCTCCTGGTACACCTAGACGGTGAGTACCAGAGGAACAGTAAAAAATGTTTGCATGTCTACTCATAATAATAATAATAATAAATAAATAAAAGATAACGCCCCTGCTGATCAAATAAATAATAGTGCCCCGGTCAAGTAAATAGTTAATGTTGACCCTGATGAATAAATAATTCATAATTACCTCACTGAATAAGTAATTCATTGTGTCATATAGACGATCCAGACTGTTCCCGAGAAGCTCACCATTAATTAATGTCCTGTAAGGCAGCCTACTTAATAGACAGACAGTCAATTATGACTGATCTTTCATTGGTATTTTCAAGAGGAGCCCAATACTACTTAGCATTGGTGCTAGGCATCCCTAGGTGCTGGGGCCCAAATGTTTGTTTTACCCCTCTTATTACAGGCTCGATGCTGAGTAGCACTGTGATGTTACACAACTTAGAGTAAAACTGGATGATTCCCATCTGATTTTACCAGGCAAATTTCACTAAATCGTATGTGGTTTGATTTAAACTGAAGCAACGTAGGAATTTTGAAACCGCCGCACATTACCAGCGATTTGTGCTTTCACCCTCCATACCGCAGGGCAGTAAATCTAGCGGTTTGGAGGTAAAAAAACAAAGAAGTTGTGCCACGATTTCATAACCCACAAAATAAACCCAGCTTAGTAAATTTCCCCCTAAAACTTTGTTTTTGTAGTTAGAGATCACCTAATTCTACCCAAACTTATTTTTTAAAAAAGGTGGTCTTAGGCTTTAATACTTTGGGCTAGATTTACTAAACTGCGGGTTTGAAAAAGTGGAGCTGTTGCATATAGCAACCAATCAGATTCTAGCTGTCATTTTGTAGAATTCACTAAATAAATGACAGCTAGAATCTGATTGGTTCCTACAGGCAACATCTCCACTTTTCCAAACCCGCAGTTTAGTAAATATACCCCTTTGTGTTTTTGTTTTTTAAAAATGGAGCTATATGTTAATGAATATGAATATTATTAATATTATTATTGACTTACCAACATATTTGTTTCCTTTTGTAAGTAAAAATATCTGTTTCCTTTAGAGATGAGCGGGCTCGGATATCTGAAATCCGAGCCCACCCGAACGTTGCCGATCCGAGCCGGATCCGAGACAGATCCGGGTATTCCCGCCAATTGCAAAATTGAAACCGAGGCTCTGAGTCATAATCGCGCTGTCGGATATCGCGATACTCGGATCCTATAAATTCCCCGCTAGTCGCCGCCATCTTCACTCGGCCATTGATCAGGGTAGAGGGAGGTTGTGTTAGGTGGTCCTCTGTCCTGTTATATCTTGTGCTGTGCTGTGCTGTTCAGTTCAGTTCTGTGCTGTGCTGTGCTGTGCTGTGCTGTTCAGTTCTGTGCTGTGCTGTGCTGTGCTGTGCTGTGCTGTGCTGTGCTGTGCTGTTCAGTTCTGTGCTGTGCTGTGCTGTGTTCTGCTCAGTCCAGTGGTGCTGTATCCTGTGCTCTGTCCTTCTGAGTTCAGTGGTGCTGCTGGGACCTGTGCTGTGTCCTGTTCAGTCCAGTGGTGCTGTGTCCTGTGCTCTGTCCTTCTAAGGGCATTGTAATTTCCCCATTATTCCCAAGTTAAAAATTTTTTTAAAAAGAGTTATAAAAAAAAAAAAAAAAAGTAATTATAAAAAATAAAAATAAAAAAAAAATAGCCAAAAACAATCCTGCAGTATAAGTCCATTGGTACTGCAATATTACAAAGTTCACTGATTCTGCAGTATAATTCCAGTGATACTGCTATAATTCAAAGTTTACAGATTCAGCAGTATAAGTCCAGTGGTACTGCAAAATTACAAAGTTCACTGATTCAGCAGTATAATTCCAGTGGTACTGATATATTACAAAGTTCACTGATTCAGCAGTATAAGTCCAGTGGTATTGCTATATTACAAAGTTCACTGATTCAGCAGTATAAGTCCAGTGGTACTGCGATATTACAGAGTTCACTGATTCAGCAGTATAAGTCCAGTGGTACTGCAATATTACAAAGTGCACTTATTCAGCTGTATAAGTCCAGTGGTACTGCAATATTACAAAGTTCACTGATTCAGCAGTATAAGTCCAGTGGTACTGCAATATTACAAAGCTCACTTATTCAGCAGTATAATTCCAGTGATACTGCTATAATTCAAAGTTTACAGATTCAGCAGTATAAGTCCAGTGGTACTGCAAAATTACAAAGTTCACTGATTCAGCAGTATAATTCCAGTGGTACTGATATATTACAAAGTTCACTGATTCAGCAGTATAAGTCCAGTGGTATTGCTATATTACAAAGTTCACTGATTCAGCAGTATAAGTCCAGTGGTACTGCGATATTACAGAGTTCACTGATTCAGCAGTATAAGTCCAGTGGTACTGCAATATTACAAAGTGCACTTATTCAGCTGTATAAGTCCAGTGGTACTGCAATATTACAAAGTTCACTGATTCAGCAGTATAAGTCCAGTGGTACTGCAATATTACAAAGCTCACTTATTCAGCAGTATAAGTTCAGTGGTACTGCTATATTACAAAGTTCACTGATTCAGCAGTAGAAGTCCAGTGGTACTGCTATATTACAAAGTTCTCTGATTCAGCAGTAAGGCTGAATAGTTTTCTATTTTACTCCTAGTGGAGAGGGGATCTGATGCAGACAGATACCAAACTGCCTTTGTCCATTTCTTTGTATATTTGTATTTCTAGTTCTACAGTCTATGCAGGCTGCTTTTTTTATATTCAACTACAAGTGTAGGGCGGGGGGGGGGGGGGGGGGGCATAGATAGCCACCAAAGTAACGTGGTCCATTTAATTTCACATTCTAGCTCCACAGTCTGTGCAGCCTACTTTTTATATCTTCAAAGTATTTACAAGCCTTGCAATCTAAATTAACAAGAGGTAGTGACGTGCTAGAACTCCACCCTCTATATGCTGCAGAGGATGGAGGAGCATCAAAAGGCCATTCAGGCCTACACAGCCACCTACGACATAGGAAAAGGAGTGGGGATGTGCCTGAGTCAAGCGCACTGGAGAATGATTTCCGTGTTGTGCAAGGTTCTGCAGCCATTTGAACTTGCCACACGAGAAGTCAGTTCCGACACTGCCAGCTTGAGTCAGGTGATTCCCCTGATCAGGCTTTTGCAGAAGCAGCTGGAGAAAGTGAGGGAGGAGCTGGTACACCATTGCGATTCCACCAAGCATGTAGCTCTTGTGGATGAAGCCCTTTGTATGCTTTGCCAGGATCTGAGGGTGGTCAGTCTTTTAAAGTCAGAGGAATACATTCTGCCCACCTTTCTCGATCCTCGGTTTAAAACGTATGTTGTGTCTCTGTTTCCGGTGGACCCAAGTCTACAGCGGTACAAAGACCTGCTGGTCAGGAGATTGTCCTATGAAGAGGACCGTGACATGCCACCAGCACCACCTTCATTTTCATCACTGTGCAGCTCCAAAAAAGAGGAACTGCCATTTCTATTGCTACCTTCTTTCTTTCTGTATTTCCTGTGTCCTGTGGTCTGTTCTGCTAAGGGCATTGTTATTTCCAAGTTATCCAAAAGTTCAAAAAAAACAAATTTTATTTTTATAAAAAAAATTATAAAAAATTAATTTAAAAAATATAAATAAAAAATTTTCAAAAAATAATTGGAAAAAAATATTACAAAATTTTAAAAAATCTAGCTTGTACTGCTATTTAAAAGTCTAACTACGATCATTCACTGTTGCTGTACCCAAAAATAATAGGTACTGCTATTAAAGTACAGTCCAGTGGTACTCTCCTGTGCCACAGATAATTTGTAAAAGCTTTGCCGAGTGTGTTTAGTTATGTATCACAGGTTTTAAGAAGAGGCACAACACTGACAACCTCTTAGAGAAACTGAGGGAAATAATCTCTCTGTGGCTCACCCCACTTAGACTCTCCTGGGGATTCGAATAACTGCCATTTCTATTACTACCTTCTTTCTTTCTCTATTTAAAAAAAACAAAATAACTGCCATTTCTAGTACTACCTTCTTTCTTTCTATATTTAAAACAAAAAAAACATGTTATTTCTATTACTACGTTAATTGTTTCTGCAGTCACAAAAAAGAGGAACTGCGCCCTTAACTGCTATGTTGGTTTTAGACGTTCATCTGGTGTCCGCCATCTGTTCCCTGGATCTCAGACCAGTTGAGGGTTTTATTATTATATTGTGGCCCCGGTATCAAATTGGGTACCGGGGCCACTCCACTACGCAGTCCAGATACTTTTTTGGTGGAATTCAGACCAGTTGAGGGTTTTTTTATTATATTGTGGGGACCACTCCACTACGCAGTCCAAATACTTTTTTGGTGGAATTCAGACCAGTTGAGGGTTTTTTTATTATATTGTGGCTCCGGTATCAAATTGGGTACCGGGGCCACTCCACTACGCAATCCAGATACTTGTTTGGTGGAATTCAGACCATTTGAGGGTTTTTTTATTATATTGTGGGGACCACTCCAGTACGCAGTCCAGATACTTTTTTAGTGGAATTCAGACCAGTTGAGGGTTTTTTTATTATATTGTGGGGACCACTCCACTACGCAGTCCAAATACTTTTTTGATGGAATTCAGACCAGTTGAGGGTTTTTTTATTATATTGTGGGGACCACTCCACTACGCAGTCCAAATACTTTTTTGGTGGAATTCAGACCAGTTGAGGGTTTTTTTATTATATTGTGGCCCCAAGATCAAATTGGGTACCGGGGCCACTCCACTACGCAGTCCAGAAACTTGTTTGGTGGAATTCAGACCATTTGAGGGTTTTTTTATTATATTGTGGGGACCACTCCTCTACGCAGTCCAGATACTTTTTTGGTGGAATTCAGACCAGTTGAGGTTTTTTTTTATTATATTGTGGGGACCACTCCACTACGCAGTCCAGATACTTTTTTGGTGGAATTCAGACCAGTTGAGGTTTTTTTTTATTATATTGTGGCCACGGTATCAAATTGGGTACCGGGGCCACTCCACTACGCAGTCCAGATACTTGTTTGGTGGAATTCAGACCAGGTGAGGGTTTTTTTATTATATTGTGGGGACCACTCCACTACGCAGTCCAGATACTTTTTGGGTGGAATTCAGACCAGTTGAGGTTTTTTTTATTATATTGTGGGGACCACTCCACTACGCAGTCCAAATACTTTTTTGGTGGAATTCAGACCAGTTGAGGGTTTTTTTTTATATTGTGGCCCCGGGATCAAATTGGGTACCGGGGCCACTCCACTACGCAGTCCAGATACTTGTTTAATGGAATTCAGACCATTTGAGGGTTTTTTTATTATATTGTGGGGACCACTCCTCTACGCAGTCCAGATACTTTTTTGGTGGAATTCAGACCAGTTGAGTTTTTTTTTTATTATATTGTGGGGACCACTCCACTACGCAGTCCAGATACTTTTTTGGTGGAATTCAGACCAGTTGAGGTTTTTTTTTATTATATTGTGGCCCCGGTATCAAATTGGGTACCGGGGCCACTCCACTACGCAGTCCAGATACTTGTTTGGTGGAATTCAGACCATTTGAGGTTTTTTTTATTATATTGTGGGGACCACTCCGCTACGCAGTCCAGATACTTTTTTGGTGGAATTCAGACCAGTTGAGGGTTTTTTTATTATATTGTGGGGACCACTCCACTACGCAGTCCAAATACTTTTTTGATGGAATTCAGACCAGTTGAGGGTTTTTTTTATTATATTGTGGCCCCGGTATCAAATTGGGTACCGGGACCACTCCACTACGCAGTCCAGATACTTTTTTGGTGGAATTCAGACCAGTTGAGGGTTTTTTTATTATATTGTGGGGACCACTCCACTACGCAGTCCAAATACTTTTTTGATGGAATTCAGACCAGTTGAGGTTTTTTTTTATTATATTGTGGCCCCGGGATCAAATTGGGTACCGGGGCCACTCCACTACGCAGTCCAGATACTTGTTTGGTGGAATTCAGACCAATTTAGGTTTTTTTTTATTATATTGTGGGGACCACTCCTCTACGCAGTCCAGATACTTTTTTGGTGGAATTCAGACCAGTTGAGGTTTTTTTTTATTATATTGTGGGGACCACTCCACTACGCAGTCCAGATACTTTTTTGGTGGAATTCAGACCAGTTGAGGGTTTTTTTATTATATTGTGGGGACCACTCCACTACGCAGTCCAAATACTTTTTTGGTGGAATTCAGACCAGTTGAGGATTTTTTTATTATATTGTGGGGACCACTCCACTACGTAGTCCAAATACTTTTTTGATGGAATTCAGACCAGTTGAGGTTTTTTTTTATTATATTGTGGCCCCGGTATCAAATTGGGTACCGGGGCCACTCCACTACGCAGTCCAGATACTTGTTTGGTGGAATTCAGACCATTTGAGGGTTTTTTTTATTATATTGTGGGGACCACTCCACTACGCAGTCCAGATACTTTTTTGGTGGAATTCAGACCAGTTGAGGGTTTTTTTATTATATTGTGGGGACCACTCCACTACGCAGTCCAAATACTTTTTTGATGGAATTCAGACCAGTTGAGGTTTTTTTTTATTATATTGTGGCCCGGGATCAAATTGGGTACCGGGGCCACTCCACTACGCAGTCCAGATACCTGTTTGGTGGAATTCAGACCATTTGAGGTTTTTTTTTATTATATTGTGGGGACCACTCCACTATGCAGTCCAGATACTTGTTTGGTGGAATTCAGACGAGTTGAGGGTTTTTTAATTATATTGTGGGGACCAGTCCACTACGCAGTCCAGATACTTTTTTGGTGGAATTCAGACCAGTTGAGGTTTTTTTTTATTATATTGTGGCCCCGGTATCAAATTGGGTACCGGGACCACTCCACTACACAGTCCAGATACTTTTTTGGTGGAATTCAGACCAGTTGAGGGTTTTTTTATTATATTGTGGGGACCACTCCACTAGGCAGTCCAAATTCTTTTTTGATGGAATTCAGACCAGTTGAGGGTTTTTTCTTATTATATTGTGGCCCCGGGATCAAATTGGGTACCGGGGCCACTCCACTACGCAGTCCAGATACTTGTTTGGTGGAATTCAGACCATTTGAGGGGTTTTTTATTATATTGTGGGGACCACTCCTCTACGCAGTCCAGATACTTTTTTGGTGGAATTCAGACCAGTTGAGGTTTTTTTTTATTATATTGTGGGGACCACTCCACTACGCAGTCCAAATACTTTTTTGGTGGAATTCAGACCAATTGAGGTTTTTTTTATTATATTGTGGCTCCGGTATCAAATTGGGTACCGGGGCCACTCCACTACGCAGTCCAGATACTTGTTTGGTGGAATTCAGACCAGTTGGTTTTTTTTTTATTATATTGTGGGGACCACTCCACTACGCAGTCCAGATACTTTTTTGGTGGAATTCAGACCAGTTGAGGTTTTTTTTTATTATATTGTGGGGACCACTCCACTACGCATTCCAGATACTTTTTTGGTTGAATTCAGACTAGTTCAGGTTTTTTTTTATTATATTGTGGCCCCGGTATCAAATTGGGTACTGGGGCCACTCCACTACGCAGTCCAGATACTTGTTTGGTGGAATTCAGACCAGTTGAGGGTTTTTTTATTATATTGTGCGGACCACTCCACTACGCAGTCCAGATACTTTTTTGATGGAATTCAGACCAGTTGAGGTTTTTTTTTCATTATATTGTGGCCCCGGTATCAAATTGGGTACCGGGGCCACTCCACTACGCAGTCCAGATACTTGTTTGGTGGAATTCAGACCAGTTGAGGTTTTTTTTTATCGTATTGTGGGGACCACTCCACTACGCAGTCCACATACTTTTTTGGTGGAATTCAGACCAGTTGAGGGTTTTTTTATTTTATTGTGGTGACCACTCCACTACGCAGTCCAGATACTTTTTTGGTGGAATTCAGACCAGTTGAGTTTTTTTTTATTATATTGTGGCCCCGGTATCAAATTGGGTACCGGGGCCACTCCACTATGCAGTCCAGATACTTGTTTGGTGGAATTCAGACCAGTTGAGGGTTTTTTTATTATATTGTGGGGACCACTCCACTACGCAGTCCAGATACTTTTTTGGTGGAATTCAGACCAGTTGAGTTTTTTTTTATTATATTGTGGCCCCGGTATCAAATTGGGTACCGGGACCACTCCACTACGCAGTCCAGATACCTGTTTGGTGGAATTCAGACCATTTGAGGTTTTTTTTTATTATATTGTGGGGACCACTCCACTATGCAGTCCAGATACTTGTTTGGTGGAATTCAGACGAGTTGAGGGTTTTTTAATTATATTGTGGGGACCACTCCACTACGCAGTCCAGATACTTTTTTGGTGGAATTCAGACCAGTTGAGTTTTTTTTTTATTATATTGTGGCCCCGGTATCAAATTGGGTACCGGGACCACTCTACTACGCAGTCCAGATACTTTTTTGGTGGAATTCAGACCAGTTGAGGGTTTTTTTATTATATTGTGGGGACCACTCCACTAGGCAGTCCAAATTCTTTTTTTAATGGAATTCAGACCAGTTGAGGGTTTTTTCTTATTATATTGTGGCCCCGGGATCAAATTGGGTACCGGGGCCACTCCACTACGCAGTCCAGATACTTGTTTGGTGGAATTCAGACCATTTGAGGGGTTTTTTATTATATTGTGGGGACCACTCCTCTACGCAGTCCAGATACTTTTTTGGTGGAATTCAGACCAGTTGAGGTTTTTTTTTATTATATTGTGGGGACCACTCCACTACGCAGTCCAAATACTTTTTTGGTGGAATTCAGACCAATTGAGGTTTTTTTTATTATATTGTGGCTCCGGTATCAAATTGGGTACCGGGGCCACTCCACTACGCAGTCCAGATACTTGTTTGGTGGAATTCAGACCAGTTGGTTTTTTTTTTATTATATTGTGGGGACCACTCCACTACGCAGTCCAGATACTTTTTTGGTGGAATTCAGACCAGTTGAGGTTTTTTTTTATTATATTGTGGGGACCACTCCACTACGCATTCCAGATACTTTTTTGGTTGAATTCAGACTAGTTCAGGGTTTTTTTTATTATATTGTGGCCCCGGTATCAAATTGGGTACTACGCCACTCCACTACGCAGTCCAGATACTTGTTTGGTGGAATTCAGACCAGTTGAGGGTTTTTTTATTATATTGTGCGGACCACTCCACTACGCAGTCCAGATACTTTTTTGATGGAATTCAGACCAGTTGAGGTTTTTTTTTCATTATATTGTGGCCCCGGTATCAAATTGGGTACCGGGGCCACTCCACTACGCAGTCCAGATACTTGTTTGGTGGAATTCAGACCAGTTGAGTTTTTTTTTTATTGTATTGTGGGGACCACTCCACTACGCAGTCCACATACTTTTTTGGTGGAATTCAGACCAGTTGAGGGTTTTTTTATTTTATTGTGGGGACCACTCCACTACGCAGTCCAGATACTTTTTTGGTGGAATTCAGACCAGTTGAGTTTTTTTTTTATTATATTGTGGCCCCGGTATCAAATTGGGTACCGGGACCACTCCACTACGCAGTCCAGATACTTTTTTGGTGGAATTCAGACCAGTTGAGGTTTTTTTTATTATATTGTGGGGACCACTCCACTACGCAGTCCAAATACTTTTTTGATGGAATTCAGACCAGTTGAGTTTTTTTTTTAATTATATTGTGGCCCCGGGATCAAATTGGGTACCGGGGCCACTCCACTACGCAGTCCAGATACTTGTTTGGTGGAATTCAGACCATTTGAGGGTTTTTTTTATTATATTGTGGGGACCACTCCTCTACGCAGTCCAGATACTTTTTTGGTGGAATTCAGACCAGTTGAGGGTTTTTTTTATTGTATTGTGGGGACCACTCCACTACGCAGTCCAGATACTTTTTTGGTGGAATTCAGACCAGTTGAGGTTTTTTTTATTATATTGTGGCCCCGGGATCAAATTGGGTACCGGGGCCACTCCACTGCGCAGTCCAGATACTTGTTTGGTGGAATTCAGACCAGTTGAGGTTTTTTTTTATTGTATTGTGGGGACCACTCCACTACGCAGTCCAGATACTTTTTTGGTGGAATTCAGACCAGTTGAGGGTTTTTTTATTTTATTGTGGGGACCACTCCACTACGCAGTCCAGATACTTTTTTGGTGGAATTCAGACCAGTTGAGGTTTTTTTTTATTATATTGTGGCCCCGGTATCAAATTGGGTACCGGGACCACTCCACTACGCAGTCCAGATACTTTTTTGGTGGAATTCAGACCAGTTGAGGGTTTTTTATTATATTGTGGGGACCACTCCACTACGCAGTCCAGATACTTTTTTGGTGGAATTCAGACCAATTGAGGTTTTTTTTATTATATTGTGGCTCCGGTATCAAATTGGGTATCGGGGCCACTCCACTACGCAGTCCAGATACTTGTTTGGGGGAATTCAGACCAGTTGTTTTTTTTTTTATTATATTGTGGGGACCACTCCACTACGCAGTCCAGATACTTTTTTGGTGGAATTCAGACCAGTTGAGGTTTTTTTTTATTATATTGTGGGGACCACTCCACTACGCATTCCAGATACTTTTTTGGTTGAATTCAGACCAGTTCAGGTTTTTTTTTATTATATTGTGGCCCCGGTATCAAATTGGGTACTGGGGCCACTCCTCTACGCAGTCCAAATACTTGTTTGGTGGAATTCAGACCAGTTGAGGGTTTTTTTTATCATATTGTGCGGACCACTCCACTACGCAGTCCAGATACTTTTTTGGTGGAATTCAGACCAGTTGAGGGTTTTTTTTCATTATATTGTGGCCCCGGTATCAAATTGGGTACCGGGGCCACTCCACTACGCAGTCCAGATACTTGTTTGGTGGAATTCAGACCAGTTGAGGTTTTTTTTTATTGTATTGTGGGGACCACTCCACTACGCAGTCCAGATACTTTTTTGGTGGAATTCAGACCAGTTGAGGGTTTTTTTATTTTATTGTGGGGACCACTCCACTACGCAGTCCAGATACTTTTTTGGTGGAATTCAGACCAGTTGAGGTTTTTTTTATTATATTGTGGCCCCGGTATCAAATTGGGTACCGGGGCCACTCCACTATGCAGTCCAGATACTTGTTTGGTGGAATTCAGACCAGTTGAGGGTTTTTTTATTATATTGTGGGGACCACTCCACTACGCAGTCCAGATACTTTTTTGGTGGAATTCAGACCAGTTGAGTTTTTTTTTTATTATATTGTGGCCCCGGTATCAAATTGGGTACCGGGACCACTCCACTACGCAGTCCAGATACTTTTTTGGTGGAATTCAGACCAGTTGAGGTTTTTTTTATTATATTGTGGGGACCACTCCACTACGCAGTCCAAATACTTTTTTGATGGAATTCAGACCAGTTGAGTTTTTTTTTTATTATATTGTGGCCCCGGTATCAAATTGGGTACCGGGGCCACTCGACTTCCCAGTCCAGATACTTGTTTGGTGGAATTCAGACCATTTGAGGTTTTTTTTTATTATATTGTGGGGACCACTCCTCTACGCAGTCCAGATACTTTTTGGGTGGAATTCAGACCAGTTGAGGGTTTTTTTTTATTATATTGTGGGGACCACTCCACTGCGCAGTCCAGATACTTGTTTGGTGGAATTCAGACCAGTTGAGGTTTTTTTTTATTGTATTGTGGGGACCACTCCACTACGCAGTCCAGATACTTTTTTGGTGGAATTCAGACCAGTTGAGGGTTTTTTTATTTTATTGTGGGGACCACTCCACTACGCAGTCCAGATACTTTTTTGGTGGAATTCAGACCAGTTGAGGTTTTTGTTTATTATATTGTGGCCCCGGTATTAAATTGGGTACCGGGGCCACTCCACTATGCAGTCCAGATACTTGTTTGGTGGAATTCAGACCAGTTGAGGGTTTTTTTATTATATTGTGGGGACCACTCCACTACGCAGTCCAGATACTTTTTTGGTGGAATTCAGACCAGTTGAGGTTTTTTTTTATTATATTGTGGCCCCGGTATCAAATTGGGTACCGGGACCACTCCACTACGCAGTCCAGATACTTTTTTGGTGGAATTCAGACCAGTTGAGGGGTTTTTTATTATATTGTGGGGACCACTCCACTACGCAGTCCAAATACTTTTTTGATGGAATTCATACCAGTTGAGTTTTTTTTTTTATTATATTGTGGCCCCGGGATCAAATTGGGTACCGGGGCCACTCCACTACGCAGTCCAGATACTTGTTTGGTGGAATTCAGACCATTTGAGGGTTTTTTTTATTATATTGTGGGGACCACTCCTCTACGCAGTCCAGATACTTTTTTGGTGGAATTCAGACCAGTTGAGGTTTTTTTTATTATATTGTGGGGACCACTCCACTACGCAATCCAAATACTTTTTTGATGGAATTCAGACCAGTTGAGGTTTTTGTTTATTATATTGTGGCCCCGGTATCAAATTGGGTACCGGGGCCACTCCACTATGCAGTCCAGATACTTGTTTGGTGGAATTCAGACCAGTTGAGGGTTTTTTTTATTATATTGTGGGGACCACTCCACTACGCAGTCCAGATACTTTTTTGGTGGAATTCAGACCAGTTGAGGTTTTTTTTTATTATATTGTGGCCCCGGTATCAAATTGGGTACCGGGACCACTCCACTACGCAGTCCAGATACTTTTTTGGTGGAATTCAGACCAGTTGAGGGGTTTTTTATTATATTGTGGGGACCACTCCACTACGCAGTCCAAATACTTTTTTGATGGAATTCATACCAGTTGAGTTTTTTTTTTTATTATATTGTGGCCCCGGGATCAAATTGGGTACCGGGGCCACTCCACTACGCAGTCCAGATACTTGTTTGGTGGAATTCAGACCATTTGAGGGTTTTTTTTATTATATTGTGGGGACCACTCCTCTACGCAGTCCAGATACTTTTTTGGTGGAATTCAGACCAGTTGAGGTTTTTTTTATTATATTGTGGGGACCACTCCACTACGCAATCCAAATACTTTTTTGATGGAATTCAGACCAGTTGAGGTTTTTGTTTATTATATTGTGGCCCCGGTATCAAATTGGGTACCGGGGCCACTCCACTATGCAGTCCAGATACTTGTTTGGTGGAATTCAGACCAGTTGAGGGTTTTTTTTATTATATTGTGGGGACCACTCCACTACGCAGTCCAGATACTTTTTTGGTGGAATTCAGACCAGTTGAGGTTTTTTTTTATTATATTGTGGCCCCGGTATCAAATTGGGTACCAGGACCACTCCACTACGCAGTCCAGATACTTTTTTGGTGGAATTCAGACCAGTTGAGGGTTTTTTTATTATATTGTGGGGACCACTCCACTACGCAGTCCAAATACTTTTTTGATGGAATTCATACCAGTTGAGTTTTTTTTTTTATTATATTGTGGGCCCGGTATCAAATTGGGTACCGGGGCCACTCCACTACGCAGTCCAGATACTTGTTTGGTGGAATTCAGACCATTTGAGGTTTTTTTTTATTATATTGTGGGGACCACTCCTCTACGCAGTCCAGATACTTTTTTGGTGGAATTCAGACCAGTTGAGGTTTTTTTTTATTATATTGTGGGGACCACTCCACTACGCAGTCCAGATACTTTTTTGGTGGACTTCAGACCAGTTGAGGGTTTTTTTATTATATTGTGGGGACCACTCCACTACGCAGTCCAAATACTTTTTTGGTGGAATTCAGACCAGTTGAGGGTTTTTTTATTATATTGTGGCCCCGGTATCAAATTGGGTACCGGGGCCACTCCACTACGCATTCCAGATACTTGTTTGGTGGAATTCAGACCATTTGAGGGTTTTTTTATTATATTGTGGGGACCACTCCACTACGCAGTCCAGATACTTTTTTGGTGGAATTCAGACCAGTTGAGGGTTTTTTTATTATATTGTGGGGACCACTCAACTACGCAGTCCAAATACTTTTTTGATGGAATTCAGACCAGTTGAGGTTTTTTTTTATTATATTGTGGCCCGGGATCAAATTGGGTACCGGGGCCACTCCACTACGCAGTCCAGATACCTGTTTGGTGGAATTCAGACCATTTGAGGTTTTTTTTTATTATATTGTGGGGACCACTCCACTACGCAGTCCAGATACTTTTTTGGTGGAATTCAGACCAGTTGAGGGTTTTTTTTATTATATTGTGGCCCCGGTATCAAATTGGGTACCCGGACCACTCCACTATGCAGTCCAGATACTTGTTTGGAGGAAATCAGACCAGTTGAGGTTTTTTTTATTATATTGTGGGGACCACTCCACTACGCAGTCCAGATACTTTTTTGGTGGAATTCAGACCAGTTGAGGTTTTTTTTTATTATATTGTGGGGACCACTCCACTAGGCAGTCCAAATACTTTTTTGATTGAATTCAGACCAGTTGAGGGTTTTTTTATTATATTGTGGCCCCGGGATCAAATTGGGTACCGGGGCCACTCCACTACGCAGTCCAGATACTTGTTTGGTGGAATTCAGACCATTTGAGGGTTTTTTTATTATATTGTGGGGACCACTCCACTACGCAGTCCAGATACTTTTTTTGGTGGAATTCAGACCAGTTGAGGTTTTTTTTTATTATATTGTGGCCCCGGTATCAAATTGGGTACCGGGACCACTCCACTACGCAGTCCAGATACTTTTTTGGTGGAATTCAGACCAGTTGAGGGTTTTTTTATTATATTGTGGGGACCACTCCACTAGGCAGTCCAAATTCTTTTTTGATGGAATTCAGACCAGTTGAGGGTTTTTTCTTATTATATTGTGGCCCCAGGATCAAATTGGGTACCGGGGCCACTCCACTACGCAGTCCAGATACTTGTTTGGTGGAATTCAGACCATTTCAGGGGGTTTTTTTTATATTGTGGGGACCACTCCTCTACGCAGTCCAGATACTTTTTTGGTGGAATTCAGACCAGTTGAGGGTTTTTTTTATTATATTGTGGGGACCACTCCACTACGCAGTCCAGATACTTTTTTGGTGGAATTCAGACCAATTGAGGTTTTTTTTTATTATATTGTGGCCCCGGTATCAAATTGGGTACCGGGGCCACTCCACTACGCAGTCCAGATACTTGTTTGGTGGAATTCAGAGCAGTTGAGGGTTTTTAAATTATATTGTAGGGGCCACTCCACTACGCAGTCCAGATACTTTTTTGGTGGAATTCAGACCAGTTGAGGGTTTTTTTATTATATTGTGGGGACCACTCCACTACGCAGTCCAGATACTTTTTTGGTGTAATTCAGACCAGTTGAGGTTTTTTTTTATTATATTGTGGGGACCACTCCACTACGCAGTCCAAATACTTTTTTGGTGGAATTCAGACCAATTGAGGTTTTTTTTATTATATTGTGGCTCCGGTATCAAATTGGGTACCGGGGCCACTCCACTACGCAGTCCAGATACTTGTTTGGTGGAATTCAGACCAGTTGGTTTTTTTTTATTATATTGTGGGGACCACTCCACTACGCAGTCCAGATACTTTTTTGGTGGAATTCAGACCAGTTGAGGTTTTTTTTTATTATATTGTGGGGACCACTCCACTACGCATTCCAGATACTTTTTTGGTTGAATTCAGAGCAGTTCAGGTTTTTTTTATTATATTGTGGCCCCGGTATCAAATTGGGTACTGGGGCCACTCCACTACGCAGTCCAGATACTTGTTTGGTGGAATTCAGACCAGTTGAGGGTTTTTTTATTATATTGTGCGGACCACTCCACTACGCAGTCCAGATACTTTTTTGATGGAATTCAGACCAGTTGAGGTTTTTTTTTCATTATATTGTGGCCCCGGTATCAAATTGGGTACCGGGGCCACTCCACTACGCAGTCCAGATACTTGTTTGGTGGAATTCAGACCAGTTGAGGTTTTTTTTTATTGTATTGTGGGGACCACTCCACTACGCAGTCCACATACTTTTTTGGTGGAATTCAGACCAGTTGAGGTTTTTTTTATTTTATTGTGGGGACCACTCCACTACGCAGTCCAGATACTTTTTTGGTGGAATTCAGACCAGTTGAGGTTTTTTTTATTATATTGTGGCCCCGGTATCAAATTGGGTACCGGGGCCATTCCACTATGCAGTCCAGATACTTGTTTGGAGGAAATCAGACCAGTTGAGGTTTTTTTTATTATATTGTGGGGACCACTCCACTACGCAGTCCAGATACTTTTTTGGTGGAATTCAGACCAGTTGAGGTTTTTTTTTATTATATTGTGGGGACCACTCCACTAGGCAGTCCAAATACTTTTTTGATTGAATTCAGACCAGTTGAGGGTTTTTTCTTATTATATTGTGGCCCCGGGATCAAATTGGGTACCGGGGCCACTCCACTACGCAGTCCAGATACTTGTTTGGTGGAATTCAGACCATTTGAGGGTTTTTTTATTATATTGTGGGGACCACTCCTCTATGCAGTCAAGATACTTTTTTGGTGGAATTCAGACCAGTTGAGGTTTTTTTTATTATATTGTGGGGACCACTCCACTACGCAGTCCAGATACTTTTTTTGGTGGAATTCAGACCAGTTGAGGTTTTTTTTTATTATATTGTGGCCCCGGTATCAAATTGGGTACCGGGACCACTCCACTACGCAGTCCAGATACTTTTTTGGTGGAATTCAGACCAGTTGAGGGTTTTTTTATTATATTGTGGGGACCACTCCACTAGGCAGTCCAAATTCTTTTTTGATGGAATTCAGACCAGTTGAGGGTTTTTTCTTATTATATTGTGGCCCCGGGATCAAATTGGGTACCGGGGCCACTCCACTACGCAGTCCAGATACTTGTTTGGTGGAATTCAGACCATTTCAGGGGTTTTTTATTATATTGTGGGGACCACTCCTCTACGCAGTCCAGATACTTTTTTGGTGGAATTCAGACCAGTTGAGGGTTTTTTTTATTATATTGTGGGGACCACTCCACTACGCAGTCCAGATACTTTTTTGGTGGAATTCAGACCAATTGAGGGTTTTTTTTATTATATTGTGGCCCCGGTATCAAATTGGGTACCGGGGCCACTCCACTACGCAGTCCAGATACTTGTTTGGTGGAATTCAGAGCAGTTGAGGTTTTTTTTATTATATTGTAGGGACCACTCCACTACGCAGTCCAGATACTTTTTTGGTGGAATTCAGACCAGTTGAGGGTTTTTTTATTATATTGTGGGGACCACTCCACTACGCAGTCCAGATACTTTTTTGGTGGAATTCAGACCAGTTGAGGTTTTTTTTTATTATATTGTGGCCCCGGTATCAAATTGGGTACCGGGGCCACTCCACTATGCAGTCCAGATACTTGTTTGGTGGAATTCAGACCAGTTGAGGGTTTTTTTATTATATTGTGGGGACCACTCCACTACGCAGTCCAAATACTTTTTTGATGGAATTCAGACCAGTTGAGTTTTTTTTTTTATTATATTGTGGCCCCGGGATCAAATTGGGTACCGGGGCCACTCCACTACGCAGTCCAGATACTTGTTTGGTGGAATTCAGACCATTTGAGGGTTTTTTTTATTATATTGTGGGGACCACTCCTCTACGCAGTCCAGATACTTTTTTGGTGGAATTCAGACCAGTTGAGGTTTTTTTTTATTATATTGTGGGGACCACACCACTACGCAGTCCAGATACTTTTTTGGTGGAATTCAGACCAGTTGAGGGTTTTTTTATTATATTGTGGCCCCGGGATCAAATTGGGTACCGGGGCCACTCCACTGCGCAGTCCAGATACTTGTTTGGTGGAATTCAGACCAGTTGAGGTTTTTTTTTATTGTATTGTGGGGACCACTCCACTACGCAGTCCAGATACTTTTTTGGTGGAATTCAGACCAGTTGAGGGTTTTTTTATTTTATTGTGGGGACCACTCCACTACGCAGTCCAGATACTTTTTTGGTGGAATTCAGACCAGTTGAGGTTTTTGTTTATTATATTGTGGCCCCGGGATCAAATTGGGTACCGGGGCCACTCCACTGCGCAGTCCAGATACTTGTTTGGTGGAATTCAGACCAGTTGAGGTTTTTTTTTATTGTATTGTGGGGACCACTCCACTACGCAGTCCAGATACTTTTTTGGTGGAATTCAGACCAATTGAGGGTTTTTTTTATTATATTGTGGCCCCGGTATCAAATTGGGTACCGGGGCCACTCCACTACGCAGTCCAGATACTTGTTTGGTGGAATTCAGAGCAGTTGAGGTTTTTTTTATTATATTGTAGGGACCACTCCACTACGCAGTCCAGATACTTTTTTGGTGGAATTCAGACCAGTTGAGGGTTTTTTTATTATATTGTGGGGACCACTCCACTACGCAGTCCAGATACTTTTTTGGTGGAATTCAGACCAGTTGAGGTTTTTTTTTATTATATTGTGGCCCCGGTATCAAATTGGGTACCGGGGCCACTCCACTATGCAGTCCAGATACTTGTTTGGTGGAATTCAGACCAGTTGAGGGTTTTTTTATTATATTGTGGGGACCACTCCACTACGCAGTCCAAATACTTTTTTGATGGAATTCAGACCAGTTGAGTTTTTTTTTTATTATATTGTGGCCCCGGGATCAAATTGGGTACCGGGGCCACTCCACTACGCAGTCCAGATACTTGTTTGGTGGAATTCAGACCATTTGAGGGTTTTTTTTATTATATTGTGGGGACCACTCCTCTACGCAGTCCAGATACTTTTTTGGTGGAATTCAGACCAGTTGAGGTTTTTTTTTATTATATTGTGGGGACCACACCACTACGCAGTCCAGATACTTTTTTGGTGGAATTCAGACCAGTTGAGGGTTTTTTTATTATATTGTGGCCCCGGGATCAAATTGGGTACCGGGGCCACTCCACTGCGCAGTCCAGATACTTGTTTGGTGGAATTCAGACCAGTTGAGGTTTTTTTTTATTGTATTGTGGGGACCACTCCACTACGCAGTCCAGATACTTTTTTGGTGGAATTCAGACCAGTTGAGGGTTTTTTTATTTTATTGTGGGGACCACTCCACTACGCAGTCCAGATACTTTTTTGGTGGAATTCAGACCAGTTGAGGTTTTTGTTTATTATATTGTGGCCCCGGTATCAAATTGGGTACCGGGGCCACTCCACTATGCAGTCCAGATACTTGTTTGGTGGAATTCAGACCAGTTGAGGGTTTTTTTATTATATTGTGGGGACCACTCCACTACGCAGTCCAGATACTTTTTTGGTGGAATTCAGACCAGTTGAGGTTTTTTTTTATTATATTGTGGCCCCGGTATCAAATTGGGTACCGGGACCACTCCACTACGCAGTCCAGATACTTTTTTGGTGGAATTCAGACCAGTTGAGGGTTTTTTTATTATATTGTGGGGACCACTCCACTACGCAGTCCAGATACTTTTTTGGTGGAATTCAGACCAATTGAGGTTTTTTTTATTATATTGTGGCTCCGGTATCAAATTGGGTACCGGGGCCACTCCACTACGCAGTCCAGATACTTGTTTGGTGGAATTCAGACCAGTTGGTTTTTTTTTTATTATATTGTGGGGACCACTCCACTACGCAGTCCAGATACTTTTTTGTTGGAATTCAGACCAGTTGAGTTTTTTTTTTATTATATTGTGGGGACCACTCCACTACGCATTCCAGATACTTTTTTGGTTGAATTCAGACCAGTTCAGGTTTTTTTTTATTATATTGTGGCCCCGGTATCAAATTGGGTACTGGGGCCACTCCACTACGCAGTCCAGATACTTGTTTGGTGGAATTTAGACCAGTTGAGGGTTTTTTTATCATATTGTGCGGACCACTCCACTACGCAGTCCAGATACTTGTTTGGTGGAATTCAGACCAGTTGAGGTTTTTTTTTATTGTATTGTGGGGACCACTCCACTACGCAGTCCAGATACTTTTTTGGTGGAATTCAGACCAGTTGAGGGTTTTTTTATTTTATTGTGGAGACCACTCCACTACGCAGTCCAGATACTTTTTTGGTGGAATTCAGACCAGTTGAGGTTTTTTTTATTATATTGTGGCCCCGGTATCAAATTGGGTACCGGGGCCACTCCACTATGCAGTCCAGATACTTGTTTGGTGGAATTCAGACCAGTTGAGGTTTTTTTTATTATATTGTGGGGACCACTCCACTACGCAGTCCAGATACTTTTTTGGTGGAATTCAGACCAGTTGAGGTTTTTTTTTATTATATTGTGGCCCCGGTATCAAATTGGGTACCGGGACCACTCCACTACGCAGTCCAGATACTTTTTTGGTGGAATTCAGACCAGTTGAGGGTTTTTTTATTATATTGTGGGGACCACTCCACTACGCAGTCCAGATACTTTTTTGGTGGAATTCAGACCAATTGAGGTTTTTTTTATTATATTGTGGCTCCGGTATCAAATTGGGTACCGGGGCCACTCCACTACGCAGTCCAAATACTTGTTTGGTGGAATTCAGACCAGTTGTTTTTTTTTTTATTATATTGTGGGGACCACTCCACTACGCAGTCCAGATACTTTTTTGGTGGAAATCAGACCAGTTGAGGTTTTTTTTTTATTATATTGTGGGGACCACTCCACTACGCAGTCCAGATACTTTTTTGGTGGAATTCAGACCAGTTGAGGGTTTTTTTATTATATTGTGGGGACCACTCCACTAGGCAGTCCAAATTCTTTTTTGATGGAATTCAGACCAGTTGAGGGTTTTTTCTTATTATATTGTGGCCCCGGGATCAAATTGGGTACCGGGGCCACTCCACTACGCAGTCCAGATACTTGTTTGGTGGAATTCAGACCATTTCAGGGGTTTTTTATTATATTGTGGGGACCACTCCTCTACGCAGTCCAGATACTTTTTTGGTGGAATTCAGACCAGTTGAGGGTTTTTTTTATTATATTGTGGGGACCACTCCACTACGCAGTCCAGATACTTTTTTGGTGGAATTCAGACCAATTGAGGTTTTTTTTTATTATATTGTGGCCCCGGTATCAAATTGGGTACCGGGGCCACTCCACTACGCAGTCCAGATACTTGTTTGGTGGAATTCAGAGCAGTTGAGGTTTTTTTTATTATATTGTAGGGACCACTCCACTACGCAGTCCAGATACTTTTTTGGTGGAATTCAGACCAGTTGAGGGTTTTTTTATTATATTGTGGGGACCACTCCACTACGCAGTCCAGATACTTTTTTGGTGGAATTCAGACCAGTTGAGGTTTTTTTTTATTATATTGTGGCCCCGGTATCAAATTGGGTACCGGGGCCACTCCACTATGCAGTCCAGATACTTGTTTGGTGGAATTCAGACCAGTTGAGGGTTTTTTTATTATATTGTGGGGACCACTCCACTACGCAGTCCAAATACTTTTTTGATGGAATTCAGACCAGTTGAGTTTTTTTTTTTATTATATTGTGGCCCCGGGATCAAATTGGGTACCGGGGCCACTCCACTACGCAGTCCAGATACTTGTTTGGTGGAATTCAGACCATTTGAGGGTTTTTTTTATTATATTGTGGGGACCACTCCTCTACGCAGTCCAGATACTTTTTTGGTGGAATTCAGACCAGTTGAGGTTTTTTTTTATTATATTGTGGGGACCACACCACTACGCAGTCCAGATACTTTTTTGGTGGAATTCAGACCAGTTGAGGGTTTTTTTATTATATTGTGGCCCCGGGATCAAATTGGGTACCGGGGCCACTCCACTGCGCAGTCCAGATACTTGTTTGGTGGAATTCAGACCAGTTGAGTTTTTTTTTTATTGTATTGTGGGGACCACTCCACTACGCAGTCCAGATACTTTTTTGGTGGAATTCAGACCAGTTGAGGGTTTTTTTATTTTATTGTGGGGACCACTCCACTACGCAGTCCAGATACTTTTTTGGTGGAATTCAGACCAGTTGAGGTTTTTGTTTATTATATTGTGGCCCCGGTATCAAATTGGGTACCGGGGCCACTCCACTATGCAGTCCAGATACTTGTTTGGTGGAATTCAGACCAGTTGAGGGTTTTTTTATTATATTGTGGGGACCACTCCACTACGCAGTCCAGATACTTTTTTGGTGGAATTCAGACCAGTTGAGGTTTTTTTTTATTATATTGTGGCCCCGGTATCAAATTGGGTACCGGGACCACTCCACTACGCAGTCCAGATACTTTTTTGGTGGAATTCAGACCAGTTGAGGGTTTTTTTATTATATTGTGGGGACCACTCCACTACGCAGTCCAGATACTTTTTTGGTGGAATTCAGACCAATTGAGGTTTTTTTTATTATATTGTGGCTCCGGTATCAAATTGGGTACCGGGGCCACTCCACTACGCAGTCCAGATACTTGTTTGGTGGAATTCAGACCATTTGAGGGTTTTTTTTTATTATATTGTGGGGACCACTCCTCTACGCAGTCCAGATACTTTTTTGGTGGAATTCAGACCAGTTGAGGTTTTTTTTTATTATATTGTGGGGACCACACCACTACGCAGTCCAGATACTTTTTTGGTGGAATTCAGACCAGTTGAGGGTTTTTTTATTATATTGTGGCCCCGGGATCAAATTGGGTACCGGGGCCACTCCACTGCGCAGTCCAGATACTTGTTTGGTGGAATTCAGACCAGTTGAGTTTTTTTTTTATTGTATTGTGGGGACCACTCCACTACGCAGTCCAGATACTTTTTTGGTGGAATTCAGACCAGTTGAGGGTTTTTTTATTTTATTGTGGGGACCACTCCACTACGCAGTCCAGATACTTTTTTGGTGGAATTCAGACCAGTTGAGGTTTTTGTTTATTATATTGTGGCCCCGGTATCAAATTGGGTACCGGGGCCACTCCACTATGCAGTCCAGATACTTGTTTGGTGGAATTCAGACCAGTTGAGGGTTTTTTTATTATATTGTGGGGACCACTCCACTACGCAGTCCAGATACTTTTTTGGTGGAATTCAGACCAGTTGAGGTTTTTTTTTATTATATTGTGGCCCCGGTATCAAATTGGGTACCGGGACCACTCCACTACGCAGTCCAGATACTTTTTTGGTGGAATTCAGACCAGTTGAGGGTTTTTTTATTATATTGTGGGGACCACTCCACTACGCAGTCCAGATACTTTTTTGGTGGAATTCAGACCAATTGAGGTTTTTTTTATTATATTGTGGCTCCGGTATCAAATTGGGTACCGGGGCCACTCCACTACGCAGTCCAGATACTTGTTTGGTGGAATTCAGACCAGTTGGTTTTTTTTTTATTATATTGTGGGGACCACTCCACTACGCAGTCCAGATACTTTTTTGTTGGAATTCAGACCAGTTGAGGTTTTTTTTTATTATATTGTGGGGACCACTCCACTACGCATTCCAGATACTTTTTTGGTTGAATTCAGACCAGTTCAGGTTTTTTTTTATTATATTGTGGCCCCGGTATCAAATTGGGTACTGGGGCCACTCCACTACGCAGTCCAGATACTTGTTTGGTGGAATTTAGACCAGTTGAGGGTTTTTTTATCATATTGTGCGGACCACTCCACTACGCAGTCCAGATACTTGTTTGGTGGAATTCAGACCAGTTGAGGTTTTTTTTTATTGTATTGTGGGGACCACTCCACTACGCAGTCCAGATACTTTTTTGGTGGAATTCAGACCAGTTGAGGGTTTTTTTATTTTATTGTGGAGACCACTCCACTACGCAGTCCAGATACTTTTTTGGTGGAATTCAGACCAGTTGAGGTTTTTTTTATTATATTGTGGCCCCGGTATCAAATTGGGTACCGGGGCCACTCCACTATGCAGTCCAGATACTTGTTTGGTGGAATTCAGACCAGTTGAGGTTTTTTTTATTATATTGTGGGGACCACTCCACTACGCAGTCCAGATACTTTTTTGGTGGAATTCAGACCAGTTGAGGTTTTTTTTTATTATATTGTGGCCCCGGTATCAAATTGGGTACCGGGACCACTCCACTACGCAGTCCAGATACTTTTTTGGTGGAATTCAGACCAGTTGAGGGTTTTTTTATTATATTGTGGGGACCACTCCACTACGCAGTCCAGATACTTTTTTGGTGGAATTCAGACCAATTGAGGTTTTTTTTATTATATTGTGGCTCCGGTATCAAATTGGGTACCGGGGCCACTCCACTACGCAGTCCAAATACTTGTTTGGTGGAATTCAGACCAGTTGTTTTTTTTTTTATTATATTGTGGGGACCACTCCACTACGCAGTCCAGATACTTTTTTGGTGGAAATCAGACCAGTTGAGGTTTTTTTTTATTATATTGTGGGGACCACTCCACTACGCATTCCAGATACTTTTTTGGTTGAATTCAGACCAGTTCAGGTTTTTTTTTATTATATTGTGGCCCCGGTATCAAATTGGGTACTGGGGCCACTCCACTACGCAGTCCAGATACTTGTTTGGTGGAATTCAGACCAGTTGAGGGTTTTTTTATCATATTGTGCGGACCACTCCACTACGCAGTCCAGATACTTGTTTGGTGGAATTCAGACCAGTTGAGGTTTTTTTTTATTGTATTGTGGGGACCACTCCACTACGCAGTCCAGATACTTTTTTGGTGGAATTCAGACCAGTTGAGGGTTTTTTTATTTTTGTGGAGACCACTCCACTACGCAGTCCAGATACTTTTTTGGTGGAATTCAGACCAGTTGAGGTTTTTTTTATTATATTGTGGCCCCGGTATCAAATTGGGTACCGGGGCCACTCCACTATGCAGTCCAGATACTTGTTTGGTGGAATTCAGACCAGTTGAGGTTTTTTTTATTATATTGTGGGGACCACTCCACTACGCAGTCCAGATACTTTTTTGGTGGAATTCAGACCAGTTGAGTTTTTTTTTTATTATATTGTGGCCCCGGTATCAAATTGGGTACCGGGACCACTCCACTACGCAGTCCAGATACTTTTTTGGTGGAATTCAGACCAGTTGAGGTTTTTTTTATTATATTGTGGGGACCACTCCACTACGCAGTCCAAATACTTTTTTGATGGAATTCAGACCAGTTGAGTTTTTTTTTTTATTATATTGTGGCCCCGGGATCAAATTGGGTACCGGGGCCACTCCACTACGCAGTCCAGATACTTGTTTGGTGGAATTCAGACCATTTGAGGTTTTTTTTTATTATATTGTGGGGACCACTTCACTACGCAGTCCAGATACTTTTTTGGTGGAATTCAGACCAGTTGAGGTTTTTTTTATTATATTGTGGCCCCGGGATCAAATTGGGTACCGGGGCCACTCCACTGCGCAGTCCAGATTCTTGTTACGTGGAATTCAGACCAGTTGAGGTTTTTTTTTATTGTATTGTGGGGACCACTCCACTACGCAGTCCAGATACTTTTTTGGTGGAATTCAGACCAGTTGAGTTTTTTTTTTATTATATTGTGGGGACCACTCCACTACGCAGTCCAAATACTTTTTTGATGGAATTCAGACCAGTTGAGTTTTTTTTTTATTATATTGTGGCCCCGGATCAAATTGGGTACCGGGCCACTCCACTACGCAGTCCAGATACTTGTTTGGTGGAATTCAGACCATTTGAGGTTTTTTTTATTATATTGTGGGGACCACTCCTCTACGCAGTCCAGATACTTTTTGGGTGGAATTCAGACCAGTTGAGGGTTTTTTTTATTATATTGTGGGGACCACTCCACTACGCAGTCCAGATACTTTTTTGGTGGAATTCAGACCAGTTGAGGTTTTTTTTATTATATTGTGGCCCCGGGATCAAATTGGGTACCGGGGCCACTCCACTGCGCAGTCCAGATTCTTGTTTCGTGGAATTAAGACCAGTTGAGGTTTTTTTTTATTGTATTGTGGGGACCACTCCACTACGCAGTCCAGATACTTTTTTGGTGGAATTCAGACCAGTTGAGGGTTTTTTTATTTTATTGTGGGGACCACTACACTACGCAGTCCAGATACTTTTTTGGTGGAATTCAGACCAGTTGAGGTTTTTGTTTATTATATTGTGGCCCCGGTATCAAATTGGGTACCGGGGCCACTCCACTATGCAGTCCAGATACTTGTTTGGTGGAATTCAGACCAGTTGAGGGTTTTTTTATTATATTGTGGGGACCACTCCACTACGCAGTCCAGATACTTTTTTGGTGGAATTCAGACCACTTGAGGTTTTTTTTTATTATATTGTGGCCCCGGTATCAAATTGGGTACCGAGACCACTCCACTACGCAGTCCAGATACTTTTTTGTGGAATTCAGACCAGTTGAGGGTTTTTTTATTATATTGTGGGGACCACTCCACTACGCAGTCCAAATACTTTTTTGATGGAATTCATACCAGTTGAGTTTTTTTTTTTATTATATTGTGGCCCCGGATCAAATTGGGTACCGGGGCCACTCCACTACGCAGTCCAGATACTTGTTTGGTGGAATTCAGACCATTTGAGGGTTTTTTTTATTATATTGTGGGGACCACTCTCTACGCAGTCCAGATACTTTTTTGGTGGAATTCAGACCAGTTGAGGTTTTTTTTATTATATTGTGGGGACCACTCCACTACGCAGTCCAAATACTTTTTTGATGGAATTCAGACCAGTTGAGGTTTTTGTTTATTATATTGTGGGCCCGGTATCAAATTTTGTACCGGGGCCACTCCACTATGCAGTCCAGATACTTGTTTGGTGGAATTCAGACCAGTTGAGGGTTTTTTTATTATATTGTGGGGACCACTCCACTACGCAGTCCAGATACTTTTTTGTGGAATTCAGACCAGTTGAGGTTTTTTTTATTATATTGTGGCCCCGGTATCAATTGGGTACCGGGACCACTCCACTACGCAGTCCAGATACTTTTTTGGTGGAATTCAGACCAGTTGAGGGTTTTTTTATTATATTGTGGGGACCACTCCACTACGCAGTCCAAATACTTTTTTGATGGAATTCATACCAGTTGAGTTTTTTTTTTAATTATATTGTGGCCCCGGGATCAAATTGGGTAGCCGGGCAACTCCATTACGCAGTCCAGATACTTGTTTGGTGGAATTCAGACCATTTGAGGGTTTTTTTTTATTATATTGTGGGGACCACTCCACTACGCATTCCAGATACTGTTTTTTTTGGTTGAATTCAGACCAGTTCAGGTTTTTTTTTATTATATTGTGGCCCCGGTATCAAATTGGGTACTGGGGCCACTCCACTACGCAGTCCAGATACTTGTTTGGTGGAATTTAGACCAGTTGAGGGTTTTTTTATCATATTGTGCGGACCACTCCACTACGCAGTCCAGATACTTGTTTGGTGGAATTCAGACCAGTTGAGGTTTTTTTTTATTGTATTGTGGGGACCACTCCACTACGCAGTCCAGATACTTTTTTGGTGGAATTCAGACCAGTTGAGGGTTTTTTTATTTTATTGTGGAGACCACTCCACTACGCAGTCCAGATACTTTTTTGGTGGAATTCAGACCAGTTGAGGTTTTTTTTATTATATTGTGGCCCCGGTATCAAATTGGGTACCGGGGCCACTCCACTATGCAGTCCAGATACTTGTTTGGTGGAATTCAGACCAGTTGAGGTTTTTTTTATTATATTGTGGGGACCACTCCACTACGCAGTCCAGATACTTTTTTGGTGGAATTCAGACCAGTTGAGGTTTTTTTTTATTATATTGTGGCCCCGGTATCAAATTGGGTACCGGGACCACTCCACTACGCAGTCCAGATACTTTTTTGGTGGAATTCAGACCAGTTGAGCGTTTTTTTATTATATTGTGGGGACCACTCCACTACGCAGTCCAGATACTTTTTTGGTGGAATTCAGACCAATTGAGGTTTTTTTTATTATATTGTGGCTCCGGTATCAAATTGGGTACCGGGGCCACTCCACTACGCAGTCCAAATACTTGTTTGGTGGAATTCAGACCAGTTGTTTTTTTTTTTATTATATTGTGGGGACCACTCCACTACGCAGTCCAGATACTTTTTTGGTGGAAATCAGACCAGTTGAGGTTTTTTTTTATTATATTGTGGGGACCACTCCACTACGCATTCCAGATACTTTTTTGGTTGAATTCAGACCAGTTCAGGTTTTTTTTTATTATATTGTGGCCCCGGTATCAAATTGGGTACTGGGGCCACTCCACTACGCAGTCCAGATACTTGTTTGGTGGAATTCAGACCAGTTGAGGGTTTTTTTATCATATTGTGCGGACCACTCCACTACGCAGTCCAGATACTTGTTTGGTGGAATTCAGACCAGTTGAGGTTTTTTTTTATTGTATTGTGGGGACCACTCCACTACGCAGTCCAGATACTTTTTTGGTGGAATTCAGACCAGTTGAGGGTTTTTTTATTTTATTGTGGAGACCACTCCACTACGCAGTCCAGATACTTTTTTGGTGGAATTCAGACCAGTTGAGGTTTTTTTTATTATATTGTGGCCCCGGTATCAAATTGGGTACCGGGGCCACTCCACTATGCAGTCCAGATACTTGTTTGGTGGAATTCAGACCAGTTGAGGGTTTTTTTATTATATTGTGGGGACCACTCCACTACGCAGTCCAGATACTTTTTTGGTGGAATTCAGACCAGTTGAGTTTTTTTTTTATTATATTGTGGCCCCGGTATCAAATTGGGTACCGGGACCACTCCACTACGCAGTCCAGATACTTTTTTGGTGGAATTCAGACCAGTTGAGGTTTTTTTTATTATATTGTGGGGACCAATCCACTACGCAGTCCAAATACTTTTTTGATGGAATTCAGACCAGTTGAGTTTTTTTTTTTATTATATTGTGGCCCCGGGATCAAATTGGGTACCGGGGCCACTCCACTACGCAGTCCAGATACTTGTTTGGTGGAATTCAGACCATTTGAGGTTTTTTTTTATTATATTGAGGGGACCACTCCTCTACGCAGTCCAGATACTTTTTGGGTGGAATTCAGACCAGTTGAGGGTTTTTTTTATTATATTGTGGGGACCACTCCACTACGCAGTCCAGATACTTTTTTGGTGGAATTCAGACCAGTTGAGGTTTTTTTTATTATATTGTGGCCCCGGGATCAAATTGGGTACCGGGGCCACTCCACTGCGCAGTCCAGATTCTTGTTTCGTGGAATTCAGACCAGTTGAGGTTTTTTTTTATTGTATTGTGGGGACCACTCCACTACGCAGTCCAGATACTTTTTTGGTGGAATTCAGACCAGTTGAGGGTTTTTTTATTTTATTGTGGGGACCACTACACTACGCAGTCCAGATACTTTTTTGGTGGAATTCAGACCAGTTGAGGTTTTTGTTTATTATATTGTGGCCCCGGTATCAAATTGGGTACCGGGGCCACTCCACTATGCAGTCCAGATACTTGTTTGGTGGAATTCAGACCAGTTGAGGGTTTTTTTATTATATTGTGGGGACCACTCCACTACGCAGTCCAGATACTTTTTTGGTGGAATTCAGACCACTTGAGGTTTTTTTTTATTATATTGTGGCCCCGGTATCAAATTGGGTACCGAGACCACTCCACTACGCAGTCCAGATACTTGTTTGGTGGAATTCAGACCATTTGAGGGTTTTTTTTATTATATTGTGGGGACCACTCCTCTACGCAGTCCAGATACTTTTTTGGTGGAATTCAGACCAGTTGAGGTTTTTTTTATTATATTGTGGGGACCACTCCACTACGCAGTCCAAATACTTTTTTGATGGAATTCAGACCAGTTGAGGTTTTTGTTTATTATATTGTGGCCCCGGTATCAAATTTTGTACCGGGGCCACTCCACTATGCAGTCCAGATACTTGTTTGGTGGAATTCAGACCAGTTGAGGGTTTTTTTATTATATTGTGGGGACCACTCCACTACGCAGTCCAGATACTTTTTTGGTGGAATTCAGACCAGTTGAGTTTTTTTTTTTATTATATTGTGGCCCCGGTATCAAATTGGGTACCGGGACCACTCCACTACGCAGTCCAGATACTTTTTTGGTGGAATTCAGACCAGTTGAGGGTTTTTTTATTATATTGTGGGGACCACTCCACTACGCAGTCCAAATACTTTTTTGATGGAATTCATACCAGTTGAGTTTTTTTTTTAATTATATTGTGGCCCCGGGATCAAATTGGGTACCGGGGCAACTCCATTACGCAGTCCAGATACTTGTTTGGTGGAATTCAGACTATTTGAGGGTTTTTTTTATTATATTGTGGGGACCACTCCTCTACGCAGTCCAGATACTTTTTTGGTGGAATTCAGACCAGTTGAGGGTTTTTTTTATTATATTGTGGGGACCACTCCACTACGCAGTCCAGATACTTTTTTGGTGGAATTCAGACCAGTTGAGGGTTTTTTTATTATATTGTGGGGACCACTCCACTACGCAGTCCAAATACTTTTTTGGTGGAATTCAGACCAGTTGAGGGTTTTTTTATTATATTGTGGCCCCGGTATCAAATTGGGTACCGGGGCCACTCCACTACGCATTCCAGATACTTGTTTGGTGGAATTCAGACCATTTGAGGGTTTTTTTATTATATTGTGGGGACCACTCCACTACGCAGTCCAGATACTTTTTTGGTGGAATTCAGACCAGTTGAGGGTTTTTTTATTATATTGTGGGGACCACTCAACTACGCAGTCCAAATACTTTTTTGATGGAATTCAGACCAGTTGAGGTTTTTTTTTATTATATTGTGGCCCGGGATCAAATTGGGTACCGGGGCCACTCCACTACGCAGTCCAGATACCTGTTTGGTGGAATTCAGACCATTTGAGGGGTTTTTTTTATTATATTGTGGGGACCATTCCACTACGCAGTCCAGATACTTTTTTGGTGGAATTCAGACCAGTTGAGGGTTTTTTTTTATTATATTGTGGCCCCGGTATCAAATTGGGTACCCGGACCACTCCACTATGCAGTCCAGATACTTGTTTGGTGGAATTCAGACCAGTTGAGGGTTTTTTTATTATATTGTGGGGACCACTCCACTACGCAGTCCAGATACTTTTTTGGTGGAATTCAGACCAGTTGAGGTTTTTTTTTATTATATTGTGGGGACCACTCCACTAGGCAGTCCAAATACTTTTTTGATTGAATTCAGACCAGTTGAGGGTTTTTTCTTATTATATTGTGGCCCCGGGATCAAATTGGGTACCGGGGCCACTCCACTACGCAGTCCAGATACTTGTTTGGTGGAATTCAGACCATTTGAGGGTTTTTTTATTATATTGTGGGGACCACTCCTCTATGCAGTCCAGATACTTTTTTGGTGGAATTCAGACCAGTTGAGGTTTTTTTTTATTATATTGTGGGGACCACTCCACTACGCAGTCCAGATACTTTTTTTGGTGGAATTCAGACCAGTTGAGGTTTTTTTTTATTATATTGTGGCCCCGGTATCAAATTGGGTACCGGGGCCACTCCACTATGCAGTCCAGATACTTGTTTGGTGGAATTCAGACCAGTTGAGGGTTTTTTTATTATATTGTGGGGACCACTCCACTACGCAGTCCAGATACTTTTTTGGTGGAATTCAGACCAGTTGAGGGTTTTTTTATTATATTGTGGGGACCACTCCACTACGCAGTCCAGATACTTTTTTGGTGGAATTCAGACCAGTTGAGGGTTTTTTTATTATATTGTGGGGACCACTCCACTACGCATTCCAGATACTTTTTTGGTTGAATTCAGACCAAATCAGGTTTTTTTTTATTATATTGTGGCCCCGGTATCAAATTGGGTACTGGGGCCACTCCACTACGCAGTCCAGATACTTGTTTGGTGGAATTCAGACCAGTTGAGGGTTTTTTTATTATATTGTGCGGACCACTCCACTACGCAGTCCAGATACTTTTTTGGTGGAATTCAGACCAGTTGAGGTTTTTTTTTATTATATTGTGGCCCCGGTATCAAATTGGGTACCGGGGCCACTCCACTTCGCAGTCCAGATACTTGTTTGGTGGAATTCAGACCAGTTGAGGGTTTTTTAATTATATTGTGGGGACCACTCCACTACGCAGTCCAGATACTTTTTTGGTGGAATTCAGACCAGTTGAGGGTTTTTTTTATTATATTGTGGCCCCGGTATCAAATTGGGTACCGGGACCACTCCACTATGCAGTCCAGATACTTGTTTGGTGGAATTCAGACCAGTTGAGGGTTTTTTTATTATATTGTGGGGACCACTCCACTACGCAGTCCAGATACTTTTTTGGTGGAATTCAGACCAGTTGAGGTTTTTTTTTATTATATTGTGGGGACCACTCCACTAGGAAGTCCAAATACTTTTTTGATTGAATTCAGACCAGTTGAGGGTTTTTTCTTATTATATTGTGGCCCCGGGATCAAATTGGGTACCCTGGCCACTCCACTACGCAGTCCAGATACTTGTTTGGTGGAATTCAGACCATTTGAGGGTTTTTTTATTATATTGTGGGGACCACTCCTCTATGCAGTCTAGATACTTTTTTGGTGGAATTCAGACCAGTTGAGTTTTTTTTTTATTATATTGTGGCCCCGGTATCAAATTGGGTACCGGGACCACTCCACTACGCAGTCCAGATACTTTTTTGGTGGAATTCAGACCAGTTGAGGTTTTTTTTTATTATATTGTGGGGACCACTCCACTACGCAGTCCAGATACTTTTTTGGTGGAATTCAGACCAGTTGAGGTTTTTTTTTTATTATATTGTGGCCCCGGGATCAAATTGGGTACCGGGGCCACTCCACTACGCAGTCCAGATACTTGTTTGGTGGAATTCAGACCAGTTGAGGTTTTTTTTTTATTGTATTGTGGGGACCACTCCACTACGCAGTCCAGATACTTTTTTGGTGGAATTCAGACCAGTTGAAGGTTTTTTTATTTTATTGTGGGGACCACTCCACTACGCAGTCCAGATACTTTTTTGGTGGAATTCAGACCAGTTGAGGTTTTTTTTTATTATATTGTGGCCCCGGTATCAAATTGGGTACCGGGGCCACTCCACTATGCAGTCCAGATACTTGTTTGGTGGAATTCAGACCAGTTGAGGGTTTTTTTATTATATTGTGGGGACCACTCCACTACGCAGTCCAGATACTTTTTTGGTGGAATTCAGACCAGTTGAGTTTTTTTTTTATTATATTGTGGCCCCGGTATCAAATTGGGTACTGGGGCCACTCCACTACGCAGTCCAGATACTTGTTTGGTGGAATTTAGACCAGTTGAGGGTTTTTTTATCATATTGTGCGGACCACTCCACTACGCAGTCCAGATACTTGTTTGGTGGAATTCAGACCAGTTGAGGTTTTTTTTTATTGTATTGTGGGGACCACTCCACTACGCAGTCCAGATACTTTTTTGGTGGAATTCAGACCAGTTGAGGGTTTTTTTATTTTATTGTGGAGACCACTCCACTACGCAGTCCAGATACTTTTTTGGTGGAATTCAGACCAGTTGAGGTTTTTTTTATTATATTGTGGCCCCGGTATCAAATTGGGTACCGGGGCCACTCCACTATGCAGTCCAGATACTTGTTTGGTGGAATTCAGACCAGTTGAGGTTTTTTTTATTATATTGTGGGGACCACTCCACTACGCAGTCCAGATACTTTTTTGGTGGAATTCAGACCAGTTGAGGTTTTTTTTTATTATATTGTGGCCCCGGTATCAAATTGGGTACTGGGACCACTCCACTACGCAGTCCAGATACTTTTTTGGTGGAATTCAGACCAGTTGAGCGTTTTTTTATTATATTGTGGGGACCACTCCACTACGCAGTCCAGATACTTTTTTGGTGGAATTCAGACCAATTGAGGTTTTTTTTATTATATTGTGGCTCCGGTATCAAATTGGGTACCGGGGCCACTCCACTACGCAGTCCAAATACTTGTTTGGTGGAATTCAGACCAGTTGTTTTTTTTTTTATTATATTGTGGGGACCACTCCACTACGCAGTCCAGATACTTTTTTGGTGGAAATCAGACCAGTTGAGGTTTTTTTTTATTATATTGTGGGGACCACTCCACTACGCATTCCAGATACTTTTTTGGTTGAATTCAGACCAGTTCAGGTTTTTTTTTATTATATTGTGGCCCCGGTATCAAATTGGGTACTGGGGCCACTCCACTACGCAGTCCAGATACTTGTTTGGTGGAATTCAGACCAGTTGAGGGTTTTTTTATCATATTGTGCGGACCACTCCACTACGCAGTCCAGATACTTGTTTGGTGGAATTCAGACCAGTTGAGGTTTTTTTTTATTGTATTGTGGGGACCACTCCACTACGCAGTCCAGATACTTTTTTGGTGGAATTCAGACCAGTTGAGGGTTTTTTTATTTTATTGTGGAGACCACTCCACTACGCAGTCCAGATACTTTTTTGGTGGAATTCAGACCAGTTGAGGTTTTTTTTATTATATTGTGGCCCCGGTATCAAATTGGGTACCGGGGCCACTCCACTATGCAGTCCAGATACTTGTTTGGTGGAATTCAGACCAGTTGAGGGTTTTTTTATTATATTGTGGGGACCACTCCACTACGCAGTCCAGATACTTTTTTGGTGGAATTCAGACCAGTTGAGTTTTTTTTTTATTATATTGTGGCCCCGGTATCAAATTGGGTACCGGGACCACTCCACTACGCAGTCCAGATACTTTTTTTGTGGAATTCAGACCAGTTGAGGTTTTTTTTATTATATTGTGGGGACCAATCCACTACGCAGTCCAAATACTTTTTTGATGGAATTCAGACCAGTTGAGTTTTTTTTTTTATTATATTGTGGCCCCGGGATCAAATTGGGTACCGGGGCCACTCCACTACGCAGTCCAGATACTTGTTTGGTGGAATTCAGACCATTTGAGGTTTTTTTTTATTATATTGTGGGGACCACTCCTCTACGCAGTCCAGATACTTTTTGGGTGGAATTCAGACCAGTTGAGGTTTTTTTTTATTATATTGTGGGGACCACTCCACTACGCAGTCCAGATACTTTTTTGGTGGAATTCAGACCAGTTGAGGTTTTTTTTATTATATTGTGGCCCCGGGATCAAATTGGGTACCGGGGCCACTCCACTGCGCAGTCCAGATTCTTGTTTCGTGGAATTCAGACCAGTTGAGGTTTTTTTTTATTGTATTGTGGGGACCACTCCACTACGCAGTCCAGATACTTTTTTGTTGGAATTCAGACCAGTTGAGGGTTTTTTTATTTTTTTGTGGGGACCACTACACTACGCAGTCCAGATACTTTTTTGGTGGAATTCAGACCAGTTGAGGTTTTTGTTTATTATATTGTGGCCCCGGTATCAAATTGGGTACCGGGGCCACTCCACTATGCAGTCCAGATACTTGTTTGGTGGAATTCAGACCAGTTGAGGGTTTTTTTATTATATTGTGGGGACCACTCCACTACGCAGTCCAGATACTTTTTTGGTGGAATTCAGACCACTTGAGGTTTTTTTTTATTATATTGTGGCCCCGGTATCAAATTGGGTACCGAGACCACTCCACTACGCAGTCCAGATACTTGTTTGGTGGAATTCAGACCATTTGAGGGTTTTTTTTATTATATTGTGGGGACCACTCCTCTACGCAGTCCAGATACTTTTTTGGTGGAATTCAGACCAGTTGAGGTTTTTTTTATTATATTGTGGGGACCACTCCACTACGCAGTCCAAATACTTTTTTGATGGAATTCAGACCAGTTGAGGTTTTTGTTTATTATATTGTGGCCCCGGTATCAAATTTTGTACCGGGGCCACTCCACTATGCAGTCCAGATACTTGTTTGGTGGAATTCAGACCAGTTGAGGGTTTTTTTATTATATTGTGGGGACCACTCCACTACGCAGTCCAGATACTTTTTTGGTGGAATTCAGACCAGTTGAGGTTTTTTTTTTATTATATTGTGGCCCCGGTATCAAATTGGGTACCGGGACCACTCCACTACGCAGTCCAGATACTTTTTTGGTGGAATTCAGACCAGTTGAGGGTTTTTTTATTATATTGTGGGGACCACTCCACTACGCAGTCCAAATACTTTTTTGATGGAATTCATACCAGTTGAGTTTTTTTTTTAATTATATTGTGGCCCCGGGATCAAATTGGGTACCGGGGCAACTCCATTACGCAGTCCAGATACTTGTTTGGTGGAATTCAGACTATTTGAGGGTTTTTTTTATTATATTGTGGGGACCACTCCTCTACGCAGTCCAGATACTTTTTTGGTGGAATTCAGACCAGTTGAGGGTTTTTTTTATTATATTGTGGGGACCACTCCACTACGCAGTCCAGATACTTTTTTGGTGGAATTCAGACCAGTTGAGGGTTTTTTTATTATATTGTGGGGACCACTCCACTACGCAGTCCAAATACTTTTTTGATGGAATTCATACCAGTTGAGTTTTTTTTTTAATTATATTGTGGCCCCGGGATCAAATTGGGTACCGGGGCAACTCCATTACGCAGTCCAGATACTTGTTTGGTGGAATTCAGACTATTTGAGGGTTTTTTTTATTATATTGTGGGGACCACTCCTCTACGCAGTCCAGATACTTTTTTGGTGGAATTCAGACCAGTTGAGGGTTTTTTTTATTATATTGTGGGGACCACTCCACTACGCAGTCCAGATACTTTTTTGGTGGAATTCAGACCAGTTGAGGGTTTTTTTATTATATTGTGGGGACCACTCCACTACGCATTCCAGATACTTGTTTGGTGGAATTCAGACCATTTGAGGGTTTTTTTATTATATTGTGGGGACCACTCCACTACGCAGTCCAGATACTTTTTTGGTGGAATTCAGACCAGTTGAGGGTTTTTTTATTATATTGTGGGGACCACTCAACTACGCAGTCCAAATACTTTTTTGATGGAATTCAGACCAGTTGAGGTTTTTTTTTATTATATTGTGGCCCGGGATCAAATTGGGTACCGGGGCCACTCCACTACGCAGTCCAGATACCTGTTTGGTGGAATTCAGACCATTTGAGGGTTTTTTTTTATTATATTGTGGGGACCATTCCACTACGCAGTCCAGATACTTTTTTGGTGGAATTCAGACCAGTTGAGGGTTTTTTTTTATTATATTGTGGCCCCGGTATCAAATTGGGTACCCGGACCACTCCACTATGCAGTCCAGATACTTGTTTGGTGGAATTCAGACCAGTTGAGGGTTTTTTTATTATATTGTGGGGACCACTCCACTACGCAGTCCAGATACTTTTTTGGTGGAATTCAGACCAGTTGAGGTTTTTTTTTATTATATTGTGGGGACCACTCCACTAGGCAGTCCAAATACTTTTTGATTGAATTCAGACCAGTTGAGGGTTTTTTCTTATTATATTGTGGCCCCGGGATCAAATTGGGTACCGGGGCCACTCCACTACGCAGTCCAGATACTTGTTTGGTGGAATTCAGACCATTTGAGGGTTTTTTATTATATTGTGGGGACCACTCCTCTATGCAGTCCAGATACTTTTTTGGTGGAATTCAGACCAGTTGAGGTTTTTTTTTATTATATTGTGGGGACCACTCCACTACGCAGTCCAGATACTTTTTTTGGTGGAATTCAGACCAGTTGAGGTTTTTTTTATTATATTGTGGCCCCGGTATCAAATTGGGTACCGGGGCCACTCCACTATGCAGTCCAGATACTTGTTTGGTGGAATTCAGACCAGTTGAGGGTTTTTTATTATATTGTGGGGACCACTCCACTACGCAGTCCAGATACTTTTTTGGTGAAATTCAGACCAGTTGAGGGTTTTTTTATTATATTGTGGGGACCACTCCACTACGCAGTCCAGATACTTTTTTGGTGGAATTCAGACCAGTTGAGGTTTTTTTTTATTATATTGTGGGGACCACTCCACTACGCAGTCCAAATACTTTTTTGGTGGAATTCAGACCAATTGAGGTTTTTTTTTTTATATTGTGGCCCCGGTATCAAATTGGGTACCGGGGCCACCCCACTACGCAGTCCAGATACTTGTTTGGTGGAATTCAGACCAGTTGGTTTTTTTTTTTATTATATTGTGGGGACCACTCCACTACGCAGTCCAGATACTTTTTTGGTGGAATTCAGACCAGTTCAGGTTTTTTTTTATTATATTGTGGGGACCACTCCACTACGCATTCCAGATACTTTTTTGGTTGAATTCAGACCAAATCAGGTTTTTTTTTATTATATTGTGGCCCCGGTATCAAATTGGGTACTGGGGCCACTCCACTACGCAGTCCAGATACTTGTTTGGTGGAATTCAGACCAGTTGAGGGTTTTTTATTATATTGTGCGGACCACTCCACTACGCAGTCCAGATACTTTTTTGGTGGAATTCAGACCAGTTGAGGTTTTTTTTTATTATATTGTGGCCCCGGTATCAAATTGGGTACCGGGGCCACTCCACTTCGCAGTCCAGATACTTGTTTGGTGGAATTCAGACCAGTTGAGGGTTTTTTTATTATATTGTGGGGACCACTCCTCTACGCAGTCCAGATACTTTTTGGGTGGAATTCAGACCAGTTGAGGGTTTTTTTTATTATATTGTGGGGACCACTCCACTACGCAGTCCAGATACTTTTTTGGTGGAATTCAGACCAGTTGAGGTTTTTTTTATTATATTGTGGCCCCGGGATCAAATTGGGTACCGGGGCCACTCCACTGCGCAGTCCAGATTCTTGTTTCGTGGAATTCAGACCAGTTGAGGTTTTTTTTTATTGTATTGTGGGGACCACTCCACTACGCAGTCCAGATACTTTTTTGGTGGAATTCAGACCAGTTGAGGGTTTTTTTATTTTTTTGTGGGGACCACTACACTACGCAGTCCAGATACTTTTTTGGTGGAATTCAGACCAGTTGAGGTTTTTGTTTATTATATTGTGGCCCCGGTATCAAATTGGGTACCGGGGCCACTCCACTATGCAGTCCAGATACTTGTTTGGTGGAATTCAGACCAGTTGAGGGTTTTTTTATTATATTGTGGGGACCACTCCACTACGCAGTCCAGATACTTTTTTGGTGGAATTCAGACCACTTGAGGTTTTTTTTATTATATTGTGGCCCCGGTATCAAATTGGGTACCGAGACCACTCCACTACGCAGTCCAGATACTTGTTTGGTGGAATTCAGACCATTTGAGGGTTTTTTTTATTATATTGTGGGGACCACTCCTCTACGCAGTCCAGATACTTTTTTGGTGGAATTCAGACCAGTTGAGGTTTTTTTTATTATATTGTGGGGACCACTCCACTACGCAGTCCAAATACTTTTTTGATGGAATTCAGACCAGTTGAGGTTTTTGTTTATTATATTGTGGCCCCGGTATCAAATTTTGTACCGGGGCCACTCCACTATGCAGTCCAGATACTTGTTTGGTGGAATTCAGACCAGTTGAGGGTTTTTTTATTATATTGTGGGGACCACTCCACTACGCAGTCCAGATACTTTTTTGGTGGAATTCAGACCAGTTGAGGTTTTTTTTTTATTATATTGTGGCCCCGGTATCAAATTGGGTACCGGGACCACTCCACTACGCAGTCCAGATACTTTTTTGGTGGAATTCAGACCAGTTGAGGGTTTTTTTATTATATTGTGGGGACCACTCCACTACGCAGTCCAAATACTTTTTTGATGGAATTCATACCAGTTGAGTTTTTTTTTTAATTATATTGTGGCCCCGGGATCAAATTGGGTACCGGGGCAACTCCATTACGCAGTCCAGATACTTGTTTGGTGGAATTCAGACTATTTGAGGGTTTTTTTTATTATATTGTGGGGACCACTCCTCTACGCAGTCCAGATACTTTTTTGGTGGAATTCAGACCAGTTGAGGGTTTTTTTTATTATATTGTGGGGACCACTCCACTACGCAGTCCAGATACTTTTTTGGTGGAATTCAGACCAGTTGAGGGTTTTTTTATTATATTGTGGGGACCACTCCACTACGCAGTCCAAATACTTTTTTGGTGGAATTCAGACCAGTTGAGGGTTTTTTATTATATTGTGGCCCCGGTATCAAATTGGGTACCGGGGCCACTCCACTACGCATTCCAGATACTTGTTTGGTGGAATTCAGACCATTTGAGGGTTTTTTTATTATATTGTGGGGACCACTCCACTACGCAGTCCAGATACTTTTTTGGTGGAATTCAGACCAGTTGAGGGTTTTTTTATTATATTGTGGGGACCACTCAACTACGCAGTCCAAATACTTTTTTGATGGAATTCAGACCAGTTGAGGTTTTTTTTTATTATATTGTGGCCCGGGATCAAATTGGGTACCGGGGCCACTCCACTACGCAGTCCAGATACCTGTTTGGTGGAATTCAGACCATTTGAGGGTTTTTTTTTATTATATTGTGGGGACCATTCCACTACGCAGTCCAGATACTTTTTTGGTGGAATTCAGACCAGTTGAGGGTTTTTTTTTATTATATTGTGGCCCCGGTATCAAATTGGGTACCCGGACCACTCCACTATGCAGTCCAGATACTTGTTTGGTGGAATTCAGACCAGTTGAGGGTTTTTTTATTATATTGTGGGGACCACTCCACTACGCAGTCCAGATACTTTTTTGGTGGAATTCAGACCAGTTGAGGTTTTTTTTTATTATATTGTGGGGACCACTCCACTAGGCAGTCCAAATACTTTTTTGATTGAATTCAGACCAGTTGAGGGTTTTTTCTTATTATATTGTGGCCCCGGGATCAAATTGGGTACCGGGGCCACTCCACTACGCAGTCCAGATACTTGTTTGGTGGAATTCAGACCATTTGAGGGTTTTTTTATTATATTGTGGGGACCACTCCTCTATGCAGTCCAGATACTTTTTTGGTGGAATTCAGACCAGTTGAGGTTTTTTTTTATTATATTGTGGGGACCACTCCACTACGCAGTCCAGATACTTTTTTTGGTGGAATTCAGACCAGTTGAGGTTTTTTTTTATTATATTGTGGCCCCGGTATCAAATTGGGTACCGGGGCCACTCCACTATGCAGTCCAGATACTTGTTTGGTGGAATTCAGACCAGTGAGGGTTTTTTTATTATATTGTGGGGACCACTCCACTACGCAGTCCAGATACTTTTTTGGTGGAATTCAGACCAGTTGAGGGTTTTTTTATTATATTGTGGGGACCACTCCACTACGCAGTCCAGATACTTTTTTGGTGGAATTCAGACCAGTTGAGGTTTTTTTTTATTATATTGTGGGGACCACTCCACTACGCAGTCCAAATACTTTTTTGGTGGAATTCAGACCAATTGAGGTTTTTTTTTTTATATTGTGGCCCCGGTATCAAATTGGGTACCGGGGCCACCCCACTACGCAGTCCAGATACTTGTTTGGTGGAATTCAGACCAGTTGTTTTTTTTTTTTATTATATTGTGGGGACCACTCCACTACGCAGTCCAGATACTTTTTTGGTGGAATTCAGACCAGTTCAGGTTTTTTTTTATTATATTGTGGGGACCACTCCACTACGCATTCCAGATACTTTTTTGGTTGAATTCAGACCAAATCAGGTTTTTTTTTATTATATTGTGGCCCCGGTATCAAATTGGGTACTGGGGCCACTCCACTACGCAGTCCAGATACTTGTTTGGTGGAATTCAGACCAGTTGAGGGTTTTTTTATTATATTGTGCGGACCACTCCACTACGCAGTCCAGATACTTTTTTGGTGGAATTCAGACCAGTTGAGGTTTTTTTTTATTATATTGTGGCCCCGGTATCAAATTGGGTACCGGGGCACGGGGCCACTCCACTTCGCAGTCCAGATACTTGTTTGGTGGAATTCAGACCAGTTGAGGGTTTTTTTATTATATTGTGGGGACCACTCCACTACGCAGTCCAGATACTTTTTTGGTGGAATTCAGACCAGTTGAGGGTTTTTTTTATTATATTGTGGCCCCGGTATCAAATTGGGTACCGGGACCACTCCACTATGCAGTCCAGATACTTGTTTGGTGGAATTCAGACCAGTTGAGGGTTTTTTTATTATATTGTGGGGACCACTCCACTACGCAGTCCAGATACTTTTTTGGTGGAATTCAGACCAGTTGAGGTTTTTTTTTATTATATTGTGGGGACCACTCCACTAGGAAGTCCAAATACTTTTTTGATTGAATTCAGACCAGTTGAGGGTTTTTTCTTATTATATTGTGGCCCCGGGATCAAATTGGGTACCCTGGCCACTCCACTACGCAGTCCAGATACTTGTTTGGTGGAATTCAGACCATTTGAGGGTTTTTTTATTATATTGTGGGGACCACTCCTCTATGCAGTCTAGATACTTTTTTGGTGGAATTCAGACCAGTTGAGGTTTTTTTTTTATTATATTGTGGCCCCGGGATCAAATTGGGTACCGGGACCACTCCACTACGCAGTCCAGATACTTTTTTGGTGGAATTCAGACCAGTTGAGGTTTTTTTTTATTATATTGTGGGGACCACTCCTCTACGCAGTCCAGATACTTTTTTGGTGGAATTCAGACCAGTTGAGGGTTTTTTTTTATTATATTGTGGGGACCACTCCACTACGCAGTCCAGATACTTTTTTGGTGGAATTCAGACCAGTTGAGGTTTTTTTTTTATTATATTGTGGCCCCGGGATCAAATTGGGTACCGGGGCCACTCCACTACGCAGTCCAGATACTTGTTTGGTGGAATTCAGACCAGTTGAGGTTTTTTTTTTATTGTATTGTGGGGACCACTCCACTACGCAGTCCAGATACTTTTTTGGTGGAATTCAGACCAGTTGAAGGTTTTTTTATTTTATTGTGGGGACCACTCCACTACGCAGTCCAGATACTTTTTTGGTGGAATTCAGACCAGTTGAGGTTTTTTTTTATTATATTGTGGCCCCGGTATCAAATTGGGTACCGGGGCCACTCCACTATGCAGTCCAGATACTTGTTTGGTGGAATTCAGACCAGTTGAGGGTTTTTTTATTATATTGTGGGGACCACTCCACTACGCAGTCCAGATACTTTTTTGGTGGAATTCAGACCAGTTGAGTTTTTTTTTTATTATATTGTGGCCCCGGTATCAAATTGGGTACCGGGACCACTCCACTACGCAGTCCAGATACTTTTTTGGTGGAATTCAGACCAGTTGAGGTTTTTTTTATTATATTGTGGGGACCACTCCACTACGCAGTCCAAATACTTTTTTGATGGAATTCAGACCAGTTGAGTTTTTTTTTTTATTATATTGTGGCCCCGGGATCAAATTGGGTACCGGAGCCACTCCACTACGCAGTCCATATACTTGTTTGGTGGAATTCAGACCATTTGAGGTTTTTTTTTATTATATTGTGGGGACCACTCCTCTACGCAGTCCAGATACTTTTTTGGTGGAATTCAGACCAGTTGAGGGTTTTTTTTATTATATTGTGGGGACCACTCCACTACGCAGTCCAGATACTTTTTTGGTGGAATTCAGACCAGTTGAGGGTTTTTTTATTATATTGTGGGGACCACTCCACTACGCATTCCAGATACTTTTTTGGTGGAATTCAGACCAGTTGAGGGTTTTTTTATTATATTGTGGCCCCGGTATCAAATTGGGTACCGGGGCCACTCCACTACGCATTCCAGATACTTGTTTGGTGGAATTCAGACCATTTGAGGGTTTTTTTATTATATTGTGGGAACCACTCCACTACGCAGTCCAGATACTTTTTTGGTGGAATTCAGACCAGTTGAGGGTTTTTTTATTATATTGTGGGGACCACTCCACTACGCAGTCCAAATACTTTTTTGATGGAATTCAGACCAGTTGAGGTTTTTTTTTATTATATTGTGGCCCGGGATCAAATTGGGTACCGGGGCCACTCCACTACGCAGTCCAGATACCTGTTTGGTGGAATTCAGACCCTTTGAGGGTTTTTTTTATTATATTGTGGGGACCACTCCACTACGCAGTCCAGATACTTTTTTGGTGGAATTCAGACCAGTTGAGGGTTTTTTTTATTATATTGTGGCCCCGGTATCAAATTGGGTACCGGGACCACTCCACTATGCAGTCCAGATACTTGTTTGGTGGAATTCAGACCAGTTGAGGGTTTTTTTATTATATTGTGGGGACCACTCCACTACGCAGTCCAGATACTTTTTTGGTGGAATTCAGACCAGTTGAGGTTTTTTTTTATTATATTGTGGGGACCACTCCACTAGGAAGTCCAAATACTTTTTTGATTGAATTCAGACCAGTTGAGGGTTTTTTCTTATTATATTGTGGCCCCGGGATCAAATTGGGTACCCTGGCCACTCCACTACGCAGTCCAGATACTTGTTTGGTGGAATTCAGACCATTTGAGGGTTTTTTTATTATATTGTGGGGACCACTCCTCTATGCAGTCTAGATACTTTTTTGGTGGAATTCAGACCAGTTGAGTTTTTTTTTTATTATATTGTGGGGACCACTCCACTACGCAGTCCAGGTACTTTTTTTGGTGGAATTCAGACCAGTTGAGGTTTTTTTTTATTATATTGTGGCCCCGGTATCAAATTGGGTACCGGGGCCACTCTACTATGCAGTCCAGATACTTGTTTGGTGGAATTCAGACCAGTTGAGGGTTTTTTTATTATATTGTGGGGACCACTCCACTACGCAATCCAGATACTTTTTTGGTGGAATTCAGACCAGTTGAGGGTTTTTTTATTATATTGTGGGGACCACTCCACTACGCAGTCCAGATACTTTTTTGGTGGAATTCAGACCAATTGAGGTTTTTTTTTATTATATTGTGGGGACCACTCCACTACGCAGTCCAAATACTTTTTTGGTGGAATTCAGACCAATTGAGGTTTTTTTTTTTATATTGTGGCCCCGGTATCAAATTGGGTACCGGGGCCACTCCACTACGCAGTCCAGATACTTGTTTGGTGGAATTCAGACCAGTTGGTTTTTTTTTTTATTATATTGTGGGGACCACTCCACTACGCAGTCCAGATACTTTTTTGGTGGAATTCAGACCACTTGAGGTTTTTTTTTATTATATTGTGGCCCCGGTATCAAATTGGGTACCGAGACCACTCCACTACGCAGTCCAGATACTTGTTTGGTGGAATTCAGACCATTTGAGGGTTTTTTTTATTATATTGTGGGGACCACTCCTCTACGCAGTCCAGATACTTTTTTGGTGGAATTCAGACCAGTTGAGGTTTTTTTTATTATATTGTGGGGACCACTCCACTACGCAGTCCAAATACTTTTTTGATGGAATTCAGACCAGTTGAGGTTTTTGTTTATTATATTGTGGCCCCGGTATCAAATTTTGTGCCGGGGCCACTCCACTATGCAGTCCAGATACTTGTTTGGTGGAATTCAGACCAGTTGAGGGTTTTTTTATTATATTGTGGGGACCACTCCACTACGCAGTCCAGATACTTTTTTGGTGGAATTCAGACCAGTTGAGGTTTTTTTTTATTATATTGTGGCCCCGGTATCAAATTGGGTACCGGGACCACTCCACTACGCAGTCCAGATACTTTTTTGGTGGAATTCAGACCAGTTGAGGGTTTTTTTATTATATTGTGGGGACCACTCCACTACGCAGTCCAAATACTTTTTTGATGGAATTCATACCAGTTGAGTTTTTTTTTTAATTATATTGTGGCCCCGGGATCAAATTGGGTACCGGGGCAACTCCATTACGCAGTCCAGATACTTGTTTGGTGGAATTCAGACTATTTGAGGGTTTTTTTTATTATATTGTGGGGACCACTCCTCTACGCAGTCCAGATACTTTTTTGGTGGAATTCAGACCAGTTGAGGGTTTTTTTTATTATATTGTGGGGACCACTCCACTACGCAGTCCAGATACTTTTTTGGTGGAATTCAGACCAGTTGAGGGTTTTTTTATTATATTGTGGGGACCACTCCACTACGCAGTCCAAATACTTTTTTGGTGGAATTCAGACCAGTTGAGGGTTTTTTTATTATATTGTGGCCCCGGTATCAAATTGGGTACCGGGGCCACTCCACTACGCATTCCAGATACTTGTTTGGTGGAATTCAGACCATTTGAGGGTTTTTTTATTATATTGTGGGGACCACTCCACTACGCAGTCCAGATACTTTTTTGGTGGAATTCAGACCAGTTGAGGGTTTTTTTATTATATTGTGGGGACCACTCAACTACGCAGTCCAAATACTTTTTTGATGGAATTCAGACCAGTTGAGGTTTTTTTTTATTATATTGTGGCCCGGGATCAAATTGGGTACCGGGGCCACTCCACTACGCAGTCCAGATACCTGTTTGGTGGAATTCAGACCATTTGAGGTTTTTTTTTTATTATATTGTGGGGACCATTCCACTACGCAGTCCAGATACTTTTTTGGTGGAATTCAGACCAGTTGAGGGTTTTTTTTTATTATATTGTGGCCCCGGTATCAAATTGGGTACCCGGACCACTCCACTATGCAGTCCAGATACTTGTTTGGTGGAATTCAGACCAGTTGAGGGTTTTTTTATTATATTGTGGGGACCACTCCACTACGCAGTCCAGATACTTTTTTGGTGGAATTCAGACCAGTTGAGGTTTTTTTTTATTATATTGTGGGGACCACTCCACTAGGCAGTCCAAATACTTTTTTGATTGAATTCAGACCAGTTGAGGGTTTTTTCTTATTATATTGTGGCCCCGGGATCAAATTGGGTACCGGGGCCACTCCACTACGCAGTCCAGATACTTGTTTGGTGGAATTCAGACCATTTGAGGGTTTTTTTATTATATTGTGGGGACCACTCCTCTATGCAGTCCAGATACTTTTTTGGTGGAATTCAGACCAGTTGAGGTTTTTTTTTATTATATTGTGGGGACCACTCCACTACGCAGTCCAGATACTTTTTTTGGTGGAATTCAGACCAGTTGAGGTTTTTTTTTATTATATTGTGGCCCCGGTATCAAATTGGGTACCGGGGCCACTCCACTATGCAGTCCAGATACTTGTTTGGTGGAATTCAGACCAGTTGAGGGTTTTTTTATTATATTGTGGGGACCACTCCACTACGCAGTCCAGATACTTTTTTGGTGGAATTCAGACCAGTTGAGGGTTTTTTTATTATATTGTGGGGACCACTCCACTACGCAGTCCAGATACTTTTTTGGTGGAATTCAGACCAGTTGAGGTTTTTTTTTATTATATTGTGGGGACCACTCCACTACGCAGTCCAAATACTTTTTTGGTGGAATTCAGACCAATTGAGGTTTTTTTTTTTATATTGTGGCCCCGGTATCAAATTGGGTACCGGGGCCACCCCACTACGCAGTCCAGATACTTGTTTGGTGGAATTCAGACCAGTTGGTTTTTTTTTTTATTATATTGTGGGGACCACTCCACTACGCAGTCCAGATACTTTTTTGGTGGAATTCAGACCAGTTCAGGTTTTTTTTTATTATATTGTGGGGACCACTCCACTACGCATTCCAGATACTTTTTTGGTTGAATTCAGACCAAATCAGGTTTTTTTTTATTATATTGTGGCCCCGGTATCAAATTGGGTACTGGGGCCACTCCACTACGCAGTCCAGATACTTGTTTGGTGGAATTCAGACCAGTTGAGGGTTTTTTTATTATATTGTGCGGACCACTCCACTACGCAGTCCAGATACTTTTTTGGTGGAATTCAGACCAGTTGAGGTTTTTTTTTATTATATTGTGGCCCCGGTATCAAATTGGGTACCGGGGCCACTCCACTTCGCAGTCCAGATACTTGTTTGGTGGAATTCAGACCAGTTGAGGGTTTTTTTATTATATTGTGGGGACCACTCCACTACGCAGTCCAGATACTTTTTTGGTGGAATTCAGACCAGTTGAGGGTTTTTTTTATTATATTGTGGCCCCGGTATCAAATTGGGTACCGGGACCACTCCACTATGCAGTCCAGATACTTGTTTGGTGGAATTCAGACCAGTTGAGGGTTTTTTTATTATATTGTGGGGACCACTCCACTACGCAGTCCAGATACTTTTTTGGTGGAATTCAGACCAGTTGAGGTTTTTTTTTATTATATTGTGGGGACCACTCCACTAGGAAGTCCAAATACTTTTTTGATTGAATTCAGACCAGTTGAGGGTTTTTTCTTATTATATTGTGGCCCCGGGATCAAATTGGGTACCCTGGCCACTCCACTACGCAGTCCAGATACTTGTTTGGTGGAATTCAGACCATTTGAGGGTTTTTTTATTATATTGTGGGGACCACTCCTCTATGCAGTCTAGATACTTTTTTGGTGGAATTCAGACCAGTTGAGTTTTTTTTTTATTATATTGTGGCCCCGGTATCAAATTGGGTACCGGGACCACTCCACTACGCAGTCCAGATACTTTTTTGGTGGAATTCAGACCAGTTGAGGTTTTTTTTTATTATATTGTGGGGACCACTCCTCTACGCAGTCCAGATACTTTTTTGGTGGAATTCAGACCAGTTGAGGGTTTTTTTTTATTATATTGTGGGGACCACTCCACTACGCAGTCCAGATACTTTTTTGGTGGAATTCAGACCAGTTGAGGTTTTTTTTTTATTATATTGTGGCCCCGGGATCAAATTGGGTACCGGGGCCACTCCACTACGCAGTCCAGATACTTGTTTGGTGGAATTCAGACCAGTTGAGGTTTTTTTTTTATTGTATTGTGGGGACCACTCCACTACGCAGTCCAGATACTTTTTTGGTGGAATTCAGACCAGTTGAAGGTTTTTTTATTTTATTGTGGGGACCACTCCACTACGCAGTCCAGATACTTTTTTGGTGGAATTCAGACCAGTTGAGGTTTTTTTTTATTATATTGTGGCCCCGGTATCAAATTGGGTACCGGGGCCACTCCACTATGCAGTCCAGATACTTGTTTGGTGGAATTCAGACCAGTTGAGGGTTTTTTTATTATATTGTGGGGACCACTCCACTACGCAGTCCAGATACTTTTTTGGTGGAATTCAGACCAGTTGAGTTTTTTTTTATTATA